>NC_091621.1:14521006-14824036 GCF_027580195.1 Bos mutus | reverse complement strand
GGCTTTAAGTAGCCATAATTTTAACTGTCTATAATAGTAGCTCTGCACCTTTGTCTAGATATGTCTTTCTCTTTAAACAGCTTTATTGAGATATAACTCATATATCATCCAACTCATCCTCTTGAAGTATATAATCCAGTGTTTTTAAAATATATTCAGGTGGTTGTGCAGCTATCATCATAGTCTCATCACCCCCAAAAGAAACGCTATACCCATTAGCTTTTCTCATCTGCTTTTTCTGTCCTCACAAGCAACCACTAAGTTTTTTCTATATATGTTAGTTTGCCTTCATATAAATAGCATCATACAATTCATGGTCTATGAGTGACTGGCTTCTTTCACCTCACATAATGTATTCCAGGTTTATCCCTATTTTAGGATTTCTTTTTATTGTTGGGTAGTATTACATTGTACTGATGTGTACTGTGTTTTATCTGCCCCTCAGTTGACTGTACGGTTGGGATTTCACTTTTTGGCTACTATGGGTAATGCTGCTGTGAACTTTCATATACCAGTTTTTATGTGGTTATGTATTTTCATTTCTCTAGAGGTATATATGTATAAGTAAAATTGCTAGGTCATATGGTAAGTTCTATGTTTAACTCTTCGAAGAACCGCCAGACTTCTCCAAATTGGCTATACTATTTTATGTTCCCAGTGGCAGTGAATGCAGATATGGTCTCTAGATGTCATCTCTGCCTTTTCTTTAACTTTATTACATAAAGGACATTTTCCATATATATGATTTTTATCCTATCTAACTTCAAGACTCTCAGTCAGCTTTTCTTTATGACTTCTAAGAATATAAAATAAAGCTTTTTTCTTTCTTTCTTTAGGCCTGTCGTCTGACACCAAGCCTATGGTAAGAAATCGTTTTTTTTTTTTTTTTCTTTTAACCTTAACTCTATACAGTTAGTTTTAAGTTAGGGATTTCCTCCTTCTCTCCAGATAGAGGAAACAGATCATATGAATTTGGTGACTTGTTTTCAGTACAGTGTTTTATGTTCTTAATAGAATGAATTGTTTGAGGTACTGAGAGGTCAGGAAAATTCTTGCATCTTCAGAGTCATAAACATCTTCCTTCCTACCACCCTCTTAGGAAAAAATGAATAGATTTTGTTAGCTAGAAGATAATCCGTATAACTTCTATGGTACTAGAGTTTTAGACCTCACCGGCAACCCACTCCAGTGTTCTTGCTTGGAGAATCCCAGGGATGGGGGAGCCTGGTGGGCTGCCGTCTATGGGGTCGCACAGAGTCGGACACGACTGAAGCGACTTAGCAGCAGCAGTAGCAGCAGTGGCTTTTGGATAATGTCTAACTCTTAACTACCACAGGAGAATCTGTGAAAGCGACTTAATGAGTTCTGTCTGTAGATACTGGTCATTTTCAACACTACCTGTTAAATACCAGAGTACAGACTAGGATAGTATGTCTTCTGGACTATTATAACTTGTCAGCATGCTTAGAAAATGCAAGCAGATGCTGTGAAATATGTTTCACTTTATGAAATCTTGCTCTTGGAGTTACAGTTCAATAATTAAAGTGAAGGTGAAATGTTTTAATAGTAGTCATAGTTATTAGCAGTGGTAGTAGTAAAGGAAATGTCCCAGATATCCTTATATCATCTTATATATCAAGGCTTCCAAGAAAAAAGAAGTAAGAAAATTGAGTTGGGTACTGGTAGTGCATTTGTCTTCTGAAGAATGGAGAGCTTCAGTGATTGTTTCTGTTTGCTAGGAGATCGAGTTAAGAGTTACCTGCAAAGGCTTGGTATAAAAATTAACAGTTTTGAACTGTGAATGATAGACTTGTTTAGAGGTGATGATTTAGACATTTGTTTGCTTTTTCAAGCAGTGTTTGGCTTACTTTGATCTTAAACCCTGCTTAGGCTTTTGCCACCTTTGATGAATGAAGGAGGCAGGGCTAAATCTCTCACTGCATTCCAGGAGAGGTCTTTTAATAATTAGTGGCATGAATGAGTGCTGCTTAGTTTCCTAATTTGGCACATAGGGTATCTTTGATGTTGTATAGGCTTATTTGAACTCTTAGCTTTGGATCATAGTTTGTACCTCTGTGTTTTCTGTTTTGATTTTTTTTAATATGTTTTTTCCCTTATGTTTTTATAGGTTAACCTGGATAAGCTAAAAGAAAGAGCTCAAAGGTTTGGTTTGAATGTCTCTTCAATCTCCAGAAAGGTAAGGTACTATTTTTGCAACATCAGAGCAGCTTGGGACTGCATAGTTTGGAAATGACTGTCCTAAGAATAGAACTGGCTACTCAGCACTTCATTTAATGCAGTCCTTTGACTATCACCTCCTCTCACTATTGATTACATTATGGAAATTGTTTCGCAGAGTTAATTGTTTTTTTTTCTAGATGTTGTTTGCATAACTTCCACACTGGCTGTTAGAGCAAGGTCTATATTTTCCTTAGTTAAGATATTGGATTCAGTGATGTTACATCTGCTTTAACTTCTGATATAGGTATATTAGAAATTAAATAATCAGGGGAAGACAGTCTTGTCATTAGGCAAAGATACCTGAAAATAAAATTTGGAGGTTCTATAGAAAAACACTGAGAAAGTTACTTTATTCTTTCTACCCTTCTGCTAACTGACACTGTTTAGTTTAAGCAAGATGACTTTGTTGACACCATGCCCTGTGGAGTGATCAATTCTACAGGACATTATTGTGTTTGGAGTTTTGCTAGGCACATTAGAGAAAATGCTAGAGCAAGTAGTCTCTTAATCTTTGTTCTGTGAGAATGAGAGCATATTTCTTGGTTGTTGAGGTGATAGTTGGATTAAGGGAAGATTATTTTAAATCAGAAAAACCATCATTGGAAAAAAAAACATTTCCCACTCAAGTATGGAAGCATTTAGCTCTCTAGAAATCCGTTGGAAAAAAATGATCTGACAGTAGTTATACTTTTGCTCAGAAAAAAAGCTGAGCATATAAAAGTTGTGTCCCTATGTGACTCATAACCTTGAACACAACTGTGCTTCATCTTCCTTCCCTTTGGGTTATATTTTTTATGTTTACCAGAAATACAACATTGTGTCTTTTTTTTTTTTTTTTTTTTTTTTATTTTTAAACTTTACAATATTGTATTAGTTTTGCCAAATATTGAAATGAATCCGCCACAGGTATACATGTGTTCCCCATACTGAACCCTCCTCCCTTATCCCTCCCCATACCATCCCTCTGGGTCGTCCCAGTGCACCAGCCCCAAGCATCCAGTATCGTGCTCGAATATGGACTGGCGACTCGTTTCATACATGATATTATACATGTTTCAATGCCATTATCCCAAATCTTCCCACCCAACATCATGTCTTTTTGCCCAACTTGATTCTGAGACCATAGGTATTCAGTAGGAGTATTTGGTGGTTTATGTGGACTGAAATAAGGGAGTTGAGAGGGAGGCAGAATATATAATTCTTAAACCACCATATAGCTTAATTGGGAAGAGTTACTATAAACCAAAAGTCATTTGTGTTTTGTTAGATGGTCAGGGGAAAGGGTGCCTTGTATCTGTGGCCCTGATTTTCATCTTGTCTCCTTTTGTATATGAGGCCTCAGTATCTGAGAATCTCAGCAATAACTGCACTCCTCTAGGGAATTGTATTAGTTTGTGTGTTGGAAGGCAGAGGTACAAAAGGTACCCACTGAACTGAGATGGTATCATGATACTGAAAAATGAAGCAGCTGCATATAATAGGTGGATTAGTTTATTTAGTGTAACTTACTTACAGGTAAGATCAGGTAGCAGATAGGATAAGGTTGCATTTTGCTACCTCAAAGTATTGGCAGCTGTACTCTATACTGTGGAGGGGCCATTGGGGCTTTTTTTGTATTTAGTTAACCCAGGGTTTGAGGGTACATGCTTGGAAACAGGAAGTATATTTCCAAGTCAAGGTTATAAATGGGTAACTAGTCTCATGGATGCCGAGAATACATCATTGAAAGCCTTCATTGTTTCAGAGACTGAATAACACAAAGGCCACCTAGACCTCATGATCATTAAACAATATTAACTACAAAGTCCTTGATGACAGAGAAGAGATTTACTAAACAGTACAGCTCTAGGTAGGGTCAGTGGAAGGACAGGAGGAGCTGAATGGATCCAAGATGGCATCAGTTATGCTAATAGCCATACATTATATGTTCAATCAAAATTAACAAAATTGGACATTGTATCTCCTACTACTTAGCTCATATAGACCCATTCCTGAGAGGAATTTGTGTGTTGCTCTGTGCTGTCCACCTAACTCATGCAAGGACATCAGTCTTTTCCCTTCTCTGGAGTCTTTCTCTATATTTGACCTGTTTTCAGCCTCCACAGGATGCTGAGTAAAACATGAAAAGATATATTTATTAATTTTGAGCAAATTACTGAACTTCTTTATTCCTCATCTATAAAACTAGGAGTAATACCTAACACCATGTTGTGGAGAATAAATAATTGTAATAAATAATTGCAATTCCCTAACATAGAAGCAACAGTTAGAACTGGACATGGAACAACAGACTGGTTCCAAATAGGAAAAGGAGTACGTCAAGGCTGTATATTGTCACCCTGCTTATTTAACTTATATGCAGAGTACATCATGAGAGACGCTGGACTGGAAGAAGCACAAGCTGGAATCAAGATTGCCGGGAGAAATAGCAATAACCTCAGATATGCAGATGACACCACCCTTATGGCAGAAAGTGAAGAGGAACTAAAAAGCCTCTTGATGAAAGTGAAAGAGGAGAGTGAAAAAGTTGGCTTAAAGCTCAACATTCAGAAAATGAAGATCATGGCATCTGGTCCCATCACTTCATGGGAAATAGATGGGGAAACAGTGGAAACAGTATCAAACTTTATTTTTTGGGGCCCCAAAATCACTGCAGATGGTGACTGCAGCCATGAAATTAAAAGATGCTTACCTCTTGGGAAGGAAAGTTATGACCAACCTAGATAGCATATTCAAAAGCAGAGACATTACTTTGCCAACAAAGGTCCGTCTAGTCAAGGCTATGGTTTTTCCTGTGGTCATGTATGGATGTGAGAGTTGGACTGTGAAGAAGGCTGAGCGCCAAAGAATTGATGCTTTCGAACTGTGGTGTTGGAGAAGACTCTTCTTGGACTGAAGAAGACTCCTTCCCTTGGACTGCAAGGAGATCCAACCAGTCCATTCTGAAGGAGATCAGCCCTGGGATTTCTTTGGAAGGAATGATGCTGAAGCTGAAACTCCAGTACTTTGGCCACCTCATGCAAAGAGTTGACTCATTGGAAAAGACTGATGCTGGGAGGGATTGGGGGCAGGAGGAGAAGGGGATAACAGAGGATGAGATGGCTGGATGGCATCACTGACTCGATGGACATGAGTCTGAGTGAACTCCGGGAGTTGGTGATGGACAGGGAGGCCTGGCGTGCTGCGATTCATGGGGTCGCAAAGAGTCGGACACGACTGAGGACTGAACTGAACTGACTGAACATAGTGACACTTTGACCCTCAATATAAAGTGTAGTTTTCTTCCTTAGTTTTCAGTTCAGGTTTTATCACTTTGAATCAATGAACCTCTGTTTCAGTTGATCATTGATAAGATTTTAGTTCCCATTTTAAATTCTAAGGAGTTAAAATGAGATAATGTAGTTGGGAGAACTCTGTATGAGCTCTGTTCTAACATTCGTTGTCACACTTGTGTTCTAGAGTAGTGCTTTGCAAGTTCTGTGGTGAAAGTCTAGTTTTTAAAATTTTCCCATTCATTGTAGAGAGGTACTTTTGTAAAGTAAAAATGTCAAAGACAAGTTAAATTACTTTGGAAGTTTTTAAATGGTTTTTGAACTTATTGCAGGCTGGTAACAGTCTAGGGGTCAAGCATTAGGAGGCAGACTACATTTTGAGTAGCACTATACTAGAGTATATATGGTTTCTTCTGAGGACCACTTTTCTTGTAAACTTGTGACTTTCTGAGATGTTCTCTTTGAGTATAGATTCCATTTGCATTGATCATAAATCCTGATTTTCAGAATTATCCTATTAGCAATGGTTTGCTCTAATTTGCCTCATAAACCAGTAAAATGCCCGAGAAAATGTCCTTGCTGTTTTTTGCTGAGCACCACTGTTCCATAGAACTTTCTGTGATGATGGAAACATTCTACACAGTGTTGTTCTATTGAATAATCTGTTATCTAATACAGGCATACCTCAGAAATATTGTGAATTCAGTTACAGACCACCACAGTACAGTGAATATTGCAATAAAGTGAGTCACAAATAAGTAGTGTACATACCTAAATTGAAAAGTACTTTATTGCTTAAAAAAAGTGCTATCATGAAGGAAATATTACATGTGGTTTAACATTTCTATAATAAAATATAAATCATATGCTGTGTGGAGTTGTCAGTTCAGTTTAGTCCCTCAGTCGTGTCCGACTCTTTGTGACCCCATAGACTGCAGCACGCCAGGCCTCCCTGTCTATCACCAACTCCCAGAGTTTAGTCAAACTCATGTCCATTGAGTTGGTGATGCCATCCAACCATCTCATCCTCTGTGTCCCCTTCTCTTGCCTTCAATCTTTATTGGACACCTACCGACCCAGGGAGTTCATCTTTCAGTGTCCTGTCTTTTTGCTTTTTCATACTGTTCATGGGGTTCTCAAGGCAGGAATACTGAAGTGGTTTGCCATTCCCTTCTCCAGTGGACCACATTCTGTCAGAACTCTCCACCGTGACCTGTCCATAGTGGATGGCCCTACACAGGCATGGCTCATAGTTTCATTGAGTTAGACAAGGCTGTGGTCCATGTGATTAGATTTGTTAGTTTTCTGTGATTGTGTGTGGAGTTATAGACAAATATATTTGCTAGGCAGTTTCTTAAAACAACAATGAGGTTTGCCACATTGTTTATCTGTACTGTGCAGTGCTATTTAATATCTTGCCTACAGAATAAGTTCTTTCAGAATTGGAGTCAGTGCTTTCAAACCCAACTGCTACTTTATCAACTAAGTTTATGTAACATTTTAAATCTTTTGTTGTCGTTTCAGCAGTATTCACAGCATTTTAACCAGGAGTATATTTCATCTCAAGAAATCACTTTCTTTTTTTAAAAAGTTTATTTTGGCTGTCCTGGGTCTTCATTGCAGCGCCTGGGCTCTTTGTTGCTGCTTGAGAGCTTTTTCTAGTTGTGGTGCGCAAGCTTCTCATTGTGGCTTCTTTTGTTGCAGAGCGCTGGTTCTAGAGTGTGGGCTCAGTAGTTGTGGCATACCTTAGTTGCCCCAAAGTATATAGGATCTTAGTTCTTGGACAGGGAATTGAAGCTGTGTCCCCTGCATTGGCAGGCAGATTCTTAACCACTGAACCACCAGGGAAATCCCAAGAAACTGCTTTCTTAGCTCATCCATAAGCAACTCCTCATCCATTCAAGTTTTACCGATTTTCTGCAATTCAGTCCCATCTTCAGGCTCCACTTCTAATTCTGATTCTTTAGCTGTTTCCACCACATCTGTAGTTAACTTCCTGTACTGAAGTCTTGAACTTCTCAGAGTCACCTATGAGTGTTGGAATCAACTTTCTCCAAACTCCTGTTATGTTGATTTTTTTACCTCTTTCCATGAATCAAAATGTTCTTGATGTCATCTAGAATGGTGAATCATTTCTAGAAGCTTTTCAGTTTGCTTTGCCCAGATTCATCAAAGGAATCACTACATGTGGCCTTATGAAAAGAATTTCTTAAATAAGGCTTGAAAGTTGAAATTATTCCTTGATCCATAGGCTGCAGAATGGATGTTGTATGAGAGGGAGTGGAAACATTAATCTCACTTTACATCTCTGTCAGAGCTCTTGGGTGACCAGGTGCATTGTCAAGGAGTAGAAATACTTGGAAAGTAATCTTTTTTCCTGAATAGTAGGTCTCAACAGTTGACTTAAATTATTCAGTAAGCTATGTTGTAAGCAGATGTGCTGTCATACAGGCTTTGTTGGTCGATACACAGAACACAGGCAGAGCCCCAGGATTTTCAGAATGGTAAATGAGCATTAGCTTTAACGTAAATTCACCAGCTGCATTAGCCTCCTAACAAGAGCGTCAGCCTGTCCTTTGAAACTTTGAAGCCATTAACCTCTTCTCTAGCTGTGAAAGTCCTAGATGGGATCTTCTTCCAATATAAGGCTGTTTCATCTACATAGAAAATCTATTTGATGTAGTCATCTTCATTAATTGTTTTATATATATATATGTTATCATATATAGTTAGTTATATATATATATGGATATATATAGAAAATCTATTTGATGTAGTCATCTTCATTAATTGTTTTATATATATATTAGTTATCATATATATATATGGATAGTTTGCTGCAGCTTCTACATCAGCATTTGCTGCTCCTTGTACATGTATGTTATGGATGTGGCTCTTTCCTTAAAGCTCAGGAACCAAGCTCTCTAGCTTCAGAATTCTTCAGCTTTGTTTCCTGTCTCAGCAGCCTTCATAGACTTGAAGAGCGTTAGCACTTGGCTCTGGATTAGGCTTTGATTTAAGAGAAGGGGACAACAGAGGATGAGATGGCTGAATGGCATCATCGACTCGATGGACATGAGTTTGAGTGAACTCCGGGAGTTGGTGACGGACAGGGAGGCCTGGCGTGCTACAATTCATGGGGTCGCAGAGTTGGACATGACTGAGCAACTGAACTGAACTGATGGCTTTTTGATCTTCTAGCCAGACCACTTGAATTTTTTGTTCATATTAGCAATAATGCTGTTTTGCTTTTTTATTCTAATGTTCATTGGAGTAGCACTTTTAATTTCCTTCAAGAACTTTTCCTTTGCATTCACATCTTGGCTAACTGCTTGGTGTAAGTGGCCTAGCTTTTGGTCTGTCTCAGCTTTTGACATGTCTTTCTAACTTTTGATTTAAAGTAAGAGATGTACAATTCTTCCTTTCACTGGAACACTTAGGTACCATTGTAGGGTTATTAGTTGGCCTAATTTCCATATTTCTGTGTCTCAGGATATAGGGAGGCCCAGGAAGAGGAAGGGATAAGGAAATGGCCATGGCCTGTGGGTGGAGCAGTCAGCGCACATATATTTATTAAGGTGACTGTCTTATATAGGCATGGTTTGTGGTGCCCCAAAACAGTTACTACTGTAACATCAAAGATCTCTGATCACAGATCGCTATAACAAATATAATAACAACGATAGAAAGGTTTGAAATGTAAGAATTACCAGAATGTGACACAGACATGAAGTGAGTGAATGCTGTTGGAAAGATGGCTCCAGTAGACTTGCTTAACACAGGGTTGCTGCAGACCTTCAGTTTGTGAAAAGTATGCTATCTGTGAAGCACAATAAATCAAAGCATGATAAATCAAGGTATGCCTCTATACTTGTCAGTAGTTACATGTAGTTATCACCTGAAATGTAGTTAATGTGACTAGGAACTGAATTTTTAATTGTTTTAAATCTAAATAGCCACATGTGCATTGGACAACTCAAGTCTAGCTTTTATCTCCCACACAGCTTTCATACTTGAAAGTAGCATAGAAATCCTTTATCAGACCACTTATTTGGACCACTGTTTCCATTGCCCAGAATGTTTTAGTGCTTGTAGAATATAAACAGTTTCAGAGTGAATTTGTTGGAGGAGAGAAATTAGAGGAAATGCAATGAAATAAGAAGGGTTAAGTTATTTGTGGCTGCACTGGGTCTTCATTGCTGCTTGACCTTTCTCTGATTACGGCGAGCAGGGGCTCCTCTCTAGTTGTGGTGCACAGACTTCTCATCTTGGGGTCTTCAGTAGTTGTGGCTCTCAGGCTCTAAAACACAGATGAGAGCCTGTAGTATTTCTGGTGAACTAGCAGAGATAGTAGTTGTGGTGCATGGGCTTTATTGCCCCATGGCATGTGGAATTTTCCTGGACCAGGGATTGAACCTGTGTCCCCTGCATTGGCAGGTAGATTCTTAACCACTGGACCACCAGGGAAGTCCAAGAAGAGGAAGTGTTGTTTTTTTCAAGTAACTTTTTTTCTAGGACTTAAGTGTCCTGGACCCAGATCCTAAAATTGCAACCAGCTACATTTTCTGTAACAGTTGTTTGGTTCAAAGTGTTGTATTTAACAGTTCTCTATCACGAGAAATGATTTGCAACCTAGTATTTGGTTGGCCAGAGGTTAGTGATATGATTAAATTTGTATTTATGAAACAACCAGATTAGCACAGTTATGTTCACTTCATCCTGGGGTCCTGGGTTCCAGTATCGCCTCCTCCTTTGTAATTTGGTCATCTGTCTTTTAAGTTTTATAGATCTCTCGGCACAGATACGGTACAGATAATGGAGGTTAGTAGGTGGTGTGGAAATACCACCTCTTCATCCTAGTTTCCTAGAAGGGGCAATGAGAGACCCACCTCCTATTGTCTCATCGCATAGAGTTTGTGTTTCCTTGATCCAGCTTGAGGTTCTTGTTGCATCCTGTTTTCTCTCCAGCAGATTCCACTGTAGACCAGTGGATATGATAGAATCTGTGAGAGGAGTGAGCATAGTGTTTGTGACAGATTTTTTTTTTTTAACTGTCACAATCTGACCATCTCCAGCATGTTATAAATTTGAGAATGTTGAGTATCTGCTATCAGTTATAGGCTGATTTCTGCTTGACAGCTCACGTATTTCAGCTTTCAGGTCCACAAGTATACTGTATGCTTTCCAGGTGGCTCAGTGTTACGTAAAGAATCTGAGGTGCAGAAGATGTGAGTTTGATCCCTGGGTCAGGAAAATACCTTGGAGAAGGAAGTTACCACCCACTCCAGTATTCTTGCCTGGGAAATCCCATGGATAGAGGAGCCTGGCAGTCCATGGGGTCGAAAAGAGTGGACATGACTTAGTGACTAAACAACAACAGTATACATGTTAGGCAATACACAGAAACTTAAAGAAGTCTGGCTCCCCCCTCCAGTCATCTTCCCTCTTTCCCCCTGCTCAAGAAAGGCCTGTCCATTCATGTTTCTAGCTCAGGTCTCAGTGAATAGAATCCTATTGGTTTAGGATAATGGGAAGTGACAGGGCAAAGAATGGCACTGGCATTTATAGACATTTTTTACACAAGAGGCTGTAAATTGTCCCTTCCAACTCTTTGGACTATTAGAGGATAGAATGGCATGGCTTTTCTCCTATAAGCCTCACAGTGACTCTGGGCTGAGAAACCTCCTACCCCCTCAAACGAAACAAAACCCAGATAAATAACCTCTGCCTAGTTGGTTCTGATTGATCACCAGCTAAGTTTTCAGTCTTGTGCTTGACTGGTTGTGTTTTTTTTTCCTTTCAGTTAGTTTTCCAAGCCTCCTAAGAGAAATAGTGTTTAGATCAGTCCTCTTGGTGAAGGACTTGGCCTGGCATATAAGAAATTCATCTCTAAAAGGAATGGATAAGGGAAATAGATGGGAAGCCAGCTCAGTTAATATATGATGGTCATAGTACATTAAGTCTGGGCTTAGAAATGTGTTATTAACTGATGTAGCTGATTTGAATGGATTATAGTTTTTGTTTGTTTTCAAACATTAACATGTTTGGAAAAGTGAAAATTGATGCTTTAGGAAGTTGCAGAAAATCCAACTAGGTAAATACTACAAAGAAACAAAAATATCTGGCCCAGGCACTAAGCAGAAAACTGGAGTGTGGTTTACATTTTTCTCCCTTCCTGACAGTGTGAGGGGCATGTTATGGCTTCTTGATTCTTGATTAGTAGTAGTAAATATTGACGTTAGTACATCTTCCTTTCTTTTCTACTAAGATTCTGCTGAGTTTTCACTACTTGTAGTTCTTCATATAGGTAACTGTCCTCATGAGTTATCTTAGGGACCTGTAAACCCTAAAGGCTACTTTTTCCATATTTGTGGGTTTTGCCAGTTTTCTTTACTGTGAATATTCTGTGTTATACAGTTTTAGGATATAAAAAGCTTGAAAACAAATACTCCTCTACTGACTGTCTTCTTGTTGCTGAAGCTGGTAGCTGGAAGAATCTTGGGTGGCTGCAGTGATAAGTTTCATGAATCATTTGTATAATTCTTTATTTTTGCTCACTGTTGGTGGGGATGAACCACTTCAGAATGAGAGAGAGATTGAACCTGCCTTGTTTTTGAGGAACTTGTCACTGAAATGTGTTGAGATATCAAAGAGAAAGTTGGGACAAAGAGTCAGTTCCACCTATAAGAGGACACCAGTGTCTTGTAGCATACAGACTTCATTATGGCTTGTCTCCATTCATGCTCTTCTGGGAGGCCTATTTGATTCTATCACGATTCCCTTCCACCATCTGAAATAAATGAATGTCTGTTTCTCCCTTTGAGCAGTGGGTTTTGATACAGAGGTTAGTCAGTTGGATATGGAGAGAAGGAAGTTCACACTATAGATTTAGAATTTTAGGGAATTCCCTGGTGGTCCAGTAGTTAGGAGTCCACGCTTCCACTGTCGGGGGCCTAGGCTCAAATCCTTAGTCAGGGAACTAAAATCCCACAAGCTGCATGACATGGCCACAAAGAACAAAAAAGAAGAATTTGGTCACCAGCCTTCTTAGAGTTTTTAATTGGGATTTGTTAGAGTTTAGGCATGTGTATACAAACCTTTTCCAAAGGAAGGACTTCCCTGGGGGTTCAGTGGTTTAAGGCTGTATGCTTCCAGTGCAGGGGTCATGGTTCAGTCCCTGTTTGAGGAGCTAAGTAAGATTCCATGTGCCACACAGCATCCCTCCCCCCCAAAAAAATACAAAGGAAGAACTGTGGGACAATGCATATGACATTGAAACTATAAGAGCTCTGAGAAACCATAAGCTATGGTGAGGAGTTTAGTAGGATTTTTTTTTTTTTTAAGGAGTAAAAGATTAGATCCCAGGATAAGTTGGGAAAGTAACATGCTGAGTAGGCTTGGATTCTTTCTATCCACATATACTTAAGCAACAGTAATTGGGCCAAGTGCAAACTTAATCCTCTATTTCCTTTTCTCAGGGTGCCCCATGAGATCAAGAAAAATGCAAGTAGTAGGATTGTAGATAGAAAAAATGTCAGTATAGATCCTCTCAGTCATTGTATTTCATTGATAAAGGGCTTTGGGGGAAAATTTCCCTCCCTTCATCCTCCATCCTAGATTGTCAGTTTCCCAAAAAATGCTTCTTCCACTTGAAAAATTATATTATTTTAACTTACATGAATCAACAAGAAAAGATAAGAACAGGTTATATATTAGAAAGAGATGGCAGTTGAGAGTGGCTGTCAAGAGAAGATGAATTTCAGAAAAGCCAAGACTAACCCCATATAGTCCTCAGCATTTCTGGAAGCTTTTGGACCCCAGCCAAAATCTAACCAATCCTTTAAATCCCCTTCTGCTGCTGCTAAGTCGCTTCAGTCGAGTCCGACTCTGTGCGACCCCGTAGAGTGCGGCAGCCCACCAGGCTCCCCCATCCCTGGGATTCTCCAGGCAAGAAAACTGGAGTGGGTTGCCATTTCCTCCTCCAATGCATGAAAGTGGAAAGTGAAAGTGAAGTTGCTCAGTCGTGTTCAACTCTTAGCGACCCCACGGACTTCAGCCCACCAGGCTCCTCTGTCCATGGGATTTTCCAGGCAAGAGTACTGGAGTGGGGTGCCATTGCCTTCTCCGAAATCCCCTTCTAATTCATAATAATTTAAAAATAAATATTTGTTTTTTTTTTTTTCTTCTGCCTCCTCCTTTAAGATAAAAACACATGCTGCTTCTATACCCGTCCATTTCTATACCCGTCCATTGGAACGAACCTTGAGGGAGTGGTAAAGGAGCTGTTTAAAGAGGAAACAATAGGGAAAACTCTCTGACCTCAGTTTATCCCCTCATCTGGTTCTTCATTTGTCCCTGCTGAGGAACAGAACTTGTCTTTTGTCTGTAA
Source organism: Bos mutus (assembly GCF_027580195.1). NCBI lineage: Eukaryota > Metazoa > Chordata > Mammalia > Artiodactyla > Bovidae > Bos > Bos mutus. The sequence continues at coordinate 14,810,134 of NC_091621.1, read as the reverse complement.
CACAAATACATCTTTACCTCCCTCCTTCCCACTTCCCCCCCAACCCACTCTTCTCACTCCCTTCTATTATGGTTCCAATCAATGATGTCATTATGTGTGCCATTGAACCACTTGGCTATAGAAATTTGGAAGAGCAAAGAGGCAGAATGGAATTTTTCTCCTGCCCAGGACTGTTGAAAATGTATTCTAATTTTAACTAGAGAAATAGGAGTCAAGTTTTTCTTTGCTCTACTTCTACCCTCCCTCTGTGCCCTAAACCTCAGACAGACACTTTTTCCCTGGCTATGGATGAGAAGAAAATTGTGAAGAAATGTTAGGAGTATAAATTGAGTATTTTAGAGGAAAAACTTTAAAAATTGGGGGAAGCAAGATGAAATTTTTGGTGCTGTGTCAACACTTATGGTTAATGTTTTGCTCTGTTCACTGTAAATTGGATTTTTGAGAAGTTTCTAATAGAGGGTTATACTTCCCTAAGGTGTGTGGAATCTTGTACCATTTCACTTTATTTTTCTCTTATTTCATTAATTTCATTTGAACCCAAAGAACTAGAGGTATGAAAGTTTGTAGTAAGGAAAAACTCAGTCTTTTTTATTTACTATGCTTGATACCCCACCCCCACTAATGTCTTCGCATTCCTTCTTCTAACATGTCAGAACTGATGACTTTGATAAAAAACAAGTTTTATGCCTCTCTGTGGTCCCCCTTAGTCTTTGCCCCAGGAGTAAACAAACTCTGGAAGAGGAGGGGAATACTACATTCTTTTGAGTCTGCTTTACTTTTAAATACCTTTAACTGTTTTTGCCAACCAAGTTCTTGAGGTGAGATCATTCTCTGAATACCAGTTTTTAATTTTTATTTACTAAAAAAATTTTTTTGGCTGTGCCTCACAGCACATGTCATCTTAGTTCCCCAACCAGGGATCAAACCTATGCCCCCTGCAGTGAAAGCACAGAGTTTTAACCACTGGACCACATGGGAGGTCCCTGAGTGCCAGTTTTTTAAAAGGTGCCGCTCTTAGTAGCATAAGATTTTTAAAACCCATCTGTAAACCATACCTGATTGTATGTCTAGTTGTATGTCTTAATTTTGGGGTGACCAGTAAGCTAGCCTGGCTGTCTTAAGCAGAGTAATGGCTGTCCAGTCTCCCTATGCCTGCTCAGTCATTCAGTCCTCTCTGATTCTTTGCGACCCCATGGACTGTAGCCCACCAGGCCTCTCTCCATGGGATTTCCTAGGCAAGAATACTGGAGTGTTTTGCCATTTCCTTCTCCAGGGGATCTTCCCAACCCTGGGATTAAACCCATCTCCTGTATTGGCAGGTGGATTCTTTATCATTGAGCCACTTGGGAAGCCATAGATACTCTCCCTGGCTCTGGGGAAATGTGAACTAACTGTCTGAATCCAAATCTGTCAGTCTTTCAAAATCTGTATGGAAGGAAAAAGGAGGGGGTTGATGTTTGTTTGTTTGTTTCGCGGGGATTTTGTTATGTGTTTGTGTTATTAATTCTTGGGAGGATACGTAATTTTAGTGTTCAGAAGTTCTTCATGATGTGAGAGCAGTAGCATTATAGGAATATTTAAGATGTATTTTAATACTTGAGTAATACTGTTTGTTGGGTTAACATTGCTAAGGAGTGGTAACATTTTAAAGAATACAAATGGGTTTGATTCAAGTAAGGTTTGATAATTACATAGCTCATTTTCTTATGTACTCACCAAAACAGTAAAGTTGCTTTTTATGCCTGAAAGCTGAATCGGGTCAAAGAAAATCCTATAGATTTTGGAGTTGGGAATGGGAATGAGATAGAACATCATCAGATCATGAGATGTTTTATAGGAAGATCCTTGGTAGTGATGTTTGCAAACTAGCAAAGACCCTGTTTTTAATGAAATCTAAAGTCCCTTGTTAAGATTTAGAAAATGTTAACTTCCTTCCTCTCTTCCCTTTCCTTTACTACTCTTTTCTCATATTTTTTAAGATAATATTTTAACCCATTACCTTCTCATCCCCAGAGCAGATTGTTGGGACAGATATAGAAATGTATTTTCAGAGTGTCCCACATTGGGATTTTATATATACATTGAATCTTTAAATCCCTAGCAGTGGGACGTCCCTGGTGGGCTAGTGGCTAAGACACTGCGTTTGCAGTCCATGGGGCCCAGGTTTGATCCCTGGTCAGGGAATGAGATCCCACATGGTGCAACTAAGACCCAGTGCAGCGAAATAAAACAAATAAAATATATTTTAAAAAAAATCCCTAGCAGTGAAGATACCTTAATGAGAAGGAGATCATTTTTGAAATACTTGGTGTCTGGGTATTAGAAAGTATTTATTGGGTGAGAAGTTTATTCAGGTATAGAGTAGAGGAGGCAGTTTTAGAGTTTTTACTATCCTGTTCATGCTTGGGTATGAAATGTTTCAGGAGGAAGAGCAACTGGAAATGAACAGATGTACAAGATGAGAGGTTTTATATGATGGATCTCTTTAGTGCTCTAAATGAACAAGCAAAACATATGAGCCTTAAGACAAGAGCATCTGTTCTGTCTGTTCTCCACTTCATTGAAACTTCCTCTGTATCAGTTCTATAGAAAAAAACAAAACCTTTGTGTGCTTGAACCTGTTTGCCTCTCTTTTCCCCACATGCCTGAGGTGTTCCCTGATCTTGTTTTGGCATGTTCTTCCTGTATTGAACTGCACTGGTAAGAGTGTCTGCTCCTCTATTTCATTTCTAAGAAGGCAGCATGACTCGTGTCCCTTAGAGTCAGCTGTGATTCCTTTCATTTTCCCTTCACATTCCTGCAACTGAGATAACCTGTTTGTAGGAAGCAAAAGCTTTTTTGGAAGGCCCCTAGTACTTTGGGGGAAAATTTGGAGTGGACTGGCAGCCTTGTTTGGTTTTGTGAGGTTTTGTTGTTGAGGCTGGGAGATTGGGGGGTTTTTGTTTGTTTTGTTTTGTTGGTCTGTACTGTCTCAAAGCTATTTGCAATTACTCCCAACTGTTGCTGCATGTAAAAGTTACCAGGGGTCTCTTACAATTCCCTAGGCTCTTCCTTTTGAGATTCAGATTTTATAAGTTGGGGTGAAGCCAGAAATCTGTCTTTTAAAATATCTCAGGGGAAAAGAAACTGTTTTCCTAGTGTTCATTGTAAATTTTTGAATGCTCAGGTAACTGTAGTCCTTCATTCTCTGTGTATTTTAGTTAAGACAGAATTTGCTTCCCCTCAGAAGTTTTTAGCTTCCCTCTACTGACTTCTTGACATTTCTGCCAAGCTCTGCATCACTTATCCTTAAGAGCAGCAGCTTCCTGGCTTTTAAGTGAGGGAGGTTGGGATTTTAATAGAAATTTGGCTTCCAGGGGTCTCAAGTGTGAAGCCTTCATTTCCTCCACGTTCCTTGCTTTGTCCTACAATCAGCTAGAGCAAGACCGAGACGACCTCCTCCTCGGGGGTTAGAAAAGAGTGGGGGTTGGGGGAGAAGCTTGATTTGGACAAGAGAAAAAGTGATGGGAGCTGGTGACTCAGGAGAGTATTTGGTTTGAGCTCTACTGGGGCTTTAGATACTGTAAAGATATGAGGAGATAAAGTTCTTGGTCATCTCTACTTCTGGTGTAGTTTTACAGTTCTTGGCACCCTTCTAGCCCTAGAAAGTTGATTCTGATCTTAATAGCTAAAAGATTATTGAGAGTAAGTAAGATTGTAGTATTGGGAGATGTGTTGTGTGTATGTGTGTGGCAGGCACATTGGAGTATCTCTTTACTCTGTGTGTGCTAAGATCATGGCATACCCTCTGCTAGTCCAGTCCTTCACTTTTAGTCCTGCTTAGGCTCTGTGCATTGGTCTTTAGGACCACCTCAAGTTCTGTGGACTGACTGGCATAAAGGCTCAGGAATAAACATGTTCAAATGAATATCAGAAACTGGGGCAGGGAGGTGACAGCTGTGTGTTTAAGCATTGAAGTGTTTCTGAGAGAAAAACCATCAGTTGCTGTCATTCACTCTGAGAGTATGAAATTAGAAGCCCACTCACCCTGGAGTGTTTCATAACCTTTACCTCTGGGAAGTCAAGGCCATGTCATTATTAATCTACCATCGCCTGAAAGCCCCCAGGCTCTGCTTTTCATCCTGCCATCAGTCACATGGCAGTGAAAGTCAGGAAAGTCACCAGAAGGCTCCTGCTTTCCTTTTTGCCTTACTGTTACCTTACATTCCCTTGGAAAATCAGATTGGCCTGAGAACGGTTAACATCTTAGTGTGGTAATTCATTTTAAAAAAGAGGCAGTTATTTGGGTTTTTTGCAAACTGTGATCTTCGTTGCTCACTATCAGCCTCCTTTCCATCACTCCAGGGAAAAGACTTCTGAGAAAATAACTGTTAAAGAAATATTTTTAAAAAGTGGCATGGTTTAGGTCCTGTTGGGAATATACATGAGACTCTTACATTGAACAGTGTTGGATGTGAACAATAGCTCAGTCTTTAAAACAGCTATAGGAGAAGGGCCAGTTCCAACTCAGCAGTACCTCAGCTTCCCTGAAATGCCCCTTTCTACTTGTAAGGATATATCTGACTGAATTTAGATTGGAATTTCTGCTTCTCACACACAGTATAAGAAGGGATGATATGAGTGAGCTGACCAGAAAAAAATACCTGGCTTGGTTAATTATTTTGGTTCCCTATCAGAATAGTAAGGCTATCTCTTATTTGAATTCAGTAAGTCCTCTTGCTTTGTGTTTGAGAATTTACTGAGTTCAGACTCCCTACATGAGCCTGGGTTATATTTGGGTCACTGTTGTTTTGTTTCTCCTAGTTTCTCTCTATGATCCAGAGTGACATTGGTAATAAGATGGAAAAAGGTGAATGCTTTTAACACAGAGCCCATGGGGTGCTAAATTAAGTCAGAATGGACACTTTTTGGTAGAGCAAATAACCCTAACACAGTAAACTTGAAACAGTATTCTTTATTGGATTCAGGATAAAATTAGTAAGTTTTGAAAAATGTTCACTTGAATTTGAATCTTGAAGACACGGGTTTTGTTTGGAAGATAGAGCTGGAACTCCGTTTGGGTAGAGGTTTTATCTTTGGTACTTTTTGTCATAAAAAGAGGCAATCACTTTAGAAAGCATCTATGATATTCAGGCTGCCAGTTGTTGCAGCTGGTCCTCCACTTGGGACTTAATTTCTGGGTACGGTGTATACACCGTGAAAACATTGGCAGGAACTCTTAATTTAAAAATTCTAGGACTTCCCTGCTGGTCCAGTGGTTAAGAATCCACTTGCCAATGTAAAGGACACAGGTTCAATCCCTGATCTGGAAAAATGCAGCACGGGGGGCAACTAAGCCTGTGGGCCACAGCTACTGAGCCTGAGCTCTAGAGCCTGGGAACTGCAACTACTGAAGCCTAGAGCCAGTGCTCCTCAACAAGAGAAGCCAGTGCAGTGAGAAGCCCGCATATGGGAACTAGAGAGAGCACCTTCTCTCCACAACTAGAGAAAGCCTGCACACAGTTAACAAAGACCTCCTGCAGTCATAAATAAATAAATAATTTTAAAAAATAGTAATAATAAATTTCTAGCTATAACCTTGTACTTCCTTCCCCTTTCTTTTTCTTTCTTGGGGCATTGAGGTTTTTTTTTTTTTTTTTTTTAAAAAAAAGATTAATCCCATTATATTTAGGGAGGAATGAGTTCTTAAAGGGCCAGTAGCAACCCTGTGACTAACTGTACTTCATCTTATCTATTAAGTTTCAACTCTGGATCTGGGTGTTTGATCTCCATCTCTCTCTCTCTCTTTTTTTTTTTTTGCCCAGGCCTCAGCAGTGAACGCACTCTGTCCTAATCACTGAACTGCCAGGGAATTCCCTGATCACCATTTCCCTTTTTTAAAATTTGTTTATTTGGCTGCACCAGGTTGTATCATGCAGAATCTTTAGTTGCAGCATGTGGGAGCCCTGACCAGGGATTGAACCAAGGTCCCCTGCATTAGGAGCACAGAGTTTTAGCCACTGAACCACCAGGGAAGTCCCCCTGATCACCATCTCTTGATCTCATATTTCTCTCTCACCTCAATACTTCTGGCCCCTCCTTCCTGAATAGAAATATTTTCAAAACCACTTGCCAGGGACAGGCCATACATTTTACTCCAAACTTTATAGCAGTCAATATGAAGAGGAAAACAAAATTATACTATTTACAGTGATTACCAGGGCTTCCCTTGTGGCTCTGGTAAAGAATTCGCCTGCCAATGCAGGAGGCGAGGATTTGATCCCTGTGTTGGGAAGCTCCCCTGGAGAAGGAAATGGCAACCCAATCCAGTATTGCCTGGGAAATCCCATGGACACAGGAGCCTGGTGGGCTATAGCTCATGGGATCGCAAAGAGTCAGATGCGACTTAGCAACTAAACGACAACAACAGGGTTCAAAGTAAAAACTAACAAGTTACTCATCAAAAGCGTAATTATTTTGGGCCTGGGATTCAGAAAGAAAGATTCCCCATGGATCCTCACAGTGCAGTAATATAATGAACCACGGCACATATCTTTATAGTCACTCAGTTGTGAATTTATAAGTCCTATGAGGTTAAGGATCTTTTTTTTTTTCTTACTCATCTTTTATTCCCAATGCCAGAACATTATCTGACCCAAAGTAGACTCTCAGTGGATATTTGAATGACTAGTGGATGAATGGTTTAATTTTATAGTTTCAGTGTTATTGATGATGTTGATAGAAACTGATGTGTAATTTATGAAAGCATTTCCTCAAGGGCCTTAAGAGTACCTGGAATTGGGTCTATAGTGTTAGAGGTCAAATCCTTGCTCAGTTCCCTTGGACCTTACTTTATATAGATATCGGTTTTGGTGGTCATTAATTGTTAGGGATGATGAAATCAATAAAGCCTGGTAGCATAAATTTTCTTTTTTTAGGGTCCCAGGAAGAGAAGATGTAATAGTACCTGATAGAGAAGACTGGTTTTGCTGAGTTCTGTTCTGTACACTTAACCCTAAATCTGATCCTCTGTCCAAATATCATTTGCCTTGCAACTAAAGGAAATTATTTTGTTGTGTTGATAGTGAGTCTGATTCTTAACAACTTTTTTTTTCCCCTAATTTTTATTTATTTATTGTCTGCACTGGGTCTTTGTTGCCCTGTGCCAGCTTTCTCTAGTTGTGGTAAGCAGAGGCTACTTTTGTTGCCGTGTGTGGGTTTCTCTTGCTGTGGAGCACAGGCTCTAGGTGTACCAGCTATAGTAGCTGCAGCACACGAGCTCAGTAGCTGCAGCACGCAGGGCCTAGAGCTTGGGCTCAGTAGTTGTGGCGCATGAGCTTAGTTGCCCTGTGGCATGTGGGATCTTCTTGGACCAGGGCTGGAACGGGACTCTTAACCACTGGACCACCTTTTAATAGCTTCTGGTGACTTCACTTGTAGTGTGGAAGAAGGACGTTAGCTTCAGAATTCTGCTGATGGTCTCGAACTTTGTTTCAAGGACCAGAAAGAAGCAGTTGAAATAATGCCTAACATTTATCGACTATCTATATGATAGATAGTTCCTGTGTACTAAGTATTGTCACAGATATAATTTGTACCTTGGGGTGATCTGGGATGTCTCAGTCTTTCATATCCATTGTACAAGGATTGTCCAAGGATTTGCCAGATATGAAAGAGAAACAGGAAGAAAAATGAATTTTTAAAAGTTGAAGATGTCTTCTAAAGAGTTCAATTTGAAACTGTCTTATTCCATGATGGAAAATGCAGTGATAGTGATTCATGAAAACATTTGGCTTTATTGAATATATATCATACTTTGAGCCTTTTGCTTCTTACGTGGGCTGTCTCCTCTTTCACACAATTCTTTTGTTTTTATCTCTAAGCTTTTGAAAAGAAAAAAAAAGGCATTTATTGGGAAATGTGAGTCAGGATCGTGTATGCTAAAGTTATTGACGTCAGCCTTCTTCTTTAAGTCTTGAATGAGAAAATGGGGAAGTGATGTGGATCGATCAGTCCAATGCCTGTGTTTAGTCAGTGAGGACACGTTTGTCTTCTGACTTCGGATGCAAGTTGTGTTTTGAGGAGTTTTCACTTGATAGCAAATAAGGGTGCTTCAGATTCCAGTACTATTCAAGAGCATGCCTGGAAAGAAAAACAATTTGTTAGTTGTTGAGGGTTTGTGGGGGGGATGTAGGGGAGGGATGAAGAAGGGAAAGATTTCCAAATGCATATGACACTGAGCTGCCTGCAGATGCACCCCATTTATGCACTTGAACATGGCCTGGGGGAGCATTGGCCTGATGAATGCAGAGAGAGATGCGTTTTGATCGAGGTAATTTCCCTCAGATGGGTCTCACCATCCCACGAATCAAAACCTGTCAGCAAGGAGCTGAAGATGGAGTGAAGTTTATTGTACATTTGTTGCCATGTGACACCGTCACGCTAGAAGGGTCAAGTGAGAGAGATCATTAGAACTGTGTTGATTTCCTGGGCCTGTTGTGTACTTTCCCTGCAGGGCAAGGAGGAAAGAGGCTTTAGGAAGGGAGCTGAGGGGCACTGGGTAGGGAGGGAAGAGCAGGCATGCACAAATAAATAAAACCCTCACTGGTCTCTTCGGATGAAGGGTGTACAGACTGTTCATAGGGGATGGGAGGTGGGGGCATCTGTATTGTTTCCCCCGCCCCCTCCCCTTAAAGCCCCTGGTAGATTTGGAGCAGATGCTCTGCCTGGATCTCCAGGAGAGGCACCAAAGGATTAAAAAAGGGATCCCAAGGGGAAATCCTCTCATAACTAGCCTTAGTGGCTAGAGAAATATATCCGCTCAACCTCACCCACCCTTCTTTTTTCTTCCCTCATTCTTTCCTCACCTTTGAGCTCAAAAAGAAACACAGGAAATTTAATTTAAAAGTCAAACTCCCATTTTGGTATATACCAAAGTAGAGAACCAGAGGATAAAATGTCCCACACATTCCAACTGGACATAGGCTTTGTGAAGAGAATGGCCCTATGGTTTGTGCTGAGAGAATAGCTAGGTTTCAGCAGTAATATCTCCCTCTGCGATCTGAACTTGCTGAAATATCCCTGTGAATTGTGAAAGTTGCTCAGTCATGTGTTAACCTCTGCGACCCCATGGACTATACAGTCCATGGAATTCTCCAGGCAGGAATACTGGAGTGGGTAGCTGTTCCCTTCTCTGGAGGTTTTTCCCAATCCAGGGATTAAACCCAGGTCTCCCACATTGCAGCTGACCCACCAGGGAAGCCTGAAGTATACCTAGCACTGCATTGATTGGAAAAAAGCCTGTGGTGGAAAAAAGCCCATGGTGGTAGTTCAACAAGATGTGGTCTAGTCCTGCCTATCCCCAAAAACCGCTATGTTCAGTTCAGTCGCTCAGTCGTGTCCGACTCTTTGCGATGCTGTGAATTGCAGCACGCCAGGCCTCCCTGTCCATCACTAACTCCCGGAGTTCACCCAAACTCATGTCCATCAAGCCGGTGATGCCATCCAGCCATCTCATCCTCTGTCGTCCCCTTCTCCTCCTGCCCCCAATCACTCCCAGCATCAGAGTCTTTTCCAATGAGTCAACTCTTTGCATGAGGTGGCCAGAGTATTGGAGTTTCAGCTTTAGCATCAGTCCTTCCAAAGAATACCCAGGACTGATCTCGTTTAGAATGGACTGGTTTATTTCCCCTAAAGCTGCTTCCTGCTTAGCCTGGAGGCTTAATAAAATGGTTTGCTCATCTACAATGTTCTATAGAGATTCTCATTTTGAAATTTCCATTTACATCTCTTATTCACTTTTAGTGGTGGTAGACAAAATTAAGAAAAACTTCCTAGTGGCTTTGGTAAAGAAAAATATAGTGAGGCCTGGAATTGGAACAGACTGTTCCATTGGAACCCCTAATTCTTTTCATGCAGTTCAACATATGGAATAGCCAATTAGCCGAAATTAGAAACAAGTTCCTTTGAGAAAATGTTAGGTATGAGACTACTAATTGGAGTCCTTTCCCTAGATTCCTGGTTATAAAGTAGAGGCATATGGTTGGTAGAAAGGGGATGTGATCCTAGCATTGAGCTAAGGGTCCTCGTGATCCTTCTTCCCTTGGAAATTAAGCACTACTTCCATTCTGCTACTGTTTTTCCAAAGAAATGCTTACTTGAGATACCTGAGGTTTTGGTAAAGTTAAGAAGTAGGTTCTCGAGTAAAATGGCTTGGGTTCCATTTATGGCTCTGCTGCTTAACTGTTTGTGAGGCTTGGGCAAGTTAAATCTCTCCAAACCTCAGAGTTCTTACCTATAAAATGACCTACTATGTATGTCATAGTACCTGTTATGTTTAAAACAGTTAAATGAGATATTGCATGTAAAGAACTTCATATAGTACCTGGCACATAGTAAGCACCCAAACCCAAATAATAGTGGCTATAATATAATAATGATTATTTTAGTTTATGATTATTAAAGACAAGAATACTTCTTTTTTCCTTTGAACCTGGCCCAGTGTTTTACAGTAGTTTAGATTACATTAATTATATGCCCACTGTGGATTTGCTGATGGTTATAATGAAAAAGGCAGACAAATTATGTAGGCAGTATTCTGTTCTACTAATACACTGTGATTAAGTGATGATAACTCATGTGTAGGATTCTTCAGTTCTTCAATAGCTACCAACTTTTCTTAGCTTCTTTCTTCCTTGCTAGAAGGCAGATGCAGCACAAGGGAGAAAATGAACGTTTCTCAAGCTGAAAGAACCAAAGTAAGACTGAGAAAGTACTCCTGACTACTGTGTTCAGAGAACTGGGCTAGTTAGACAGATTGAACACAGAAATATAGCTACCTTGCTTTTGACTAGGAGCAGGTTCCTTAGCAGAACAAAGACAACTCCATTGTTGGGGTTGAAAGTAAAGGTATTTTAAAAGTTCTTGTGTGTTTGTAGCTCTCTTGGTTGCCTTTCCTTTTGACTCTGGTTTTTGGGACACCCAGAGACACACACTGCCTACATACTGCAGGAATATGAACTTTTTTGGGCCTTTTTTGTTTTGTTTTGTTTAATCCAGCTCTGAAGCACCACACATAAGCTCAAAGGTTGTTTCAACACCTTTAACCTTACTTTCTTTGGTTACCTTTTGTAAATAAAGTCAAAGAAAGTGTCCTGGCCCATGATGAGGATGTTATGTGTCTATGTAGTAGAGGGTCTCCTGGGATATCTGAGAGGATAGGATCTTTGTCTAGATATGTAAAGTTCTAGAATATGCTTTTAGGGGTGAAGAAATACCCAGGAAGGCCACCTACTTTTAGATGTTTCTAATCTTAGGACTGGGCTTTTGATTACTGGTGACAGGCTATGAGAAGAAGGTGGAACAGGAGAAAATAACTGTTAAAGTTGGATAAAGTGGCAGGGTTTAGGTCCTGATGGGAATATAATATATATGAGATTCTGACATTGAACAGTGCTGGATGTGAATAGTAGCTTTAAAATGCTATAGGAGAATTGTTGTTATAGTCGCTAAGTCGTGTCTGACTCTCTTGTGACCCCCTGGACTGTTGCCCGCCTGACTCCTCTGTCTATGGGATTTCCCAGGCAAGAATACTGGAGTGGGTTGCCATTTTTAGTCATTCTAGGGACAATATGCTCTATGCTAGCTTGTTCAGTTTCCTGTTTTTTTCTGTTTGTGTGATCCTTAGTTCTTAACACAAGGTTGGCCAGCATATAATCAATAAACTATAATTTCACTGGTATTTGTCTTGTGAATGGAGGCTAGCTTGTTTCAACCCTTTTCTTTGTCCCTGAACAGTCGGAGGATGACGAAAAGCTGAAAAAGAGGAAGGAGCGATTTGGGATTGTCACAAGTTCAGCTGGAACAGGAACCACAGAGGATACAGAGGTAAAATATACCTGGAATGCTTCACAGGGCCTTTGAATGGAAAAACGAAGACAAACAGAATGGAGAAATGTTTTATTTCCCTGCTACTTCTTAGGTGCCTAAATGACAAGATTTTTGGTCCTTTGCTTGATATCTGTTTTCTGGATAAAGTGACCCTACTGAATTTCAGCAGTATACTTTAGTAATCCACTGTTAGAGCCAGTTAACCTAGTAGGAAAGAGCACAAGATTTTGAATCAGGTAAACTTGGTTAAGTGACTCTGCCACTTGGTATTACAAAATATTACTTATAAGTTATAGTAACTATTTGAATCTCAGGTTTATCATCTGGAAGGGGGAGATAATAAAACCTACCTCGAAGCAGTATTTTAATCATGAAGTGATTCTGCATAAAATGTTTGACAGTGTTTGTCATATTATTAATTATTTAGTAAGTAGCAATATCTCTAATTATCTCCAAGCAGATTTCTTTCATCATTTAATGCCACCATATTCAACCCAGACACAAATATCATTGTGCCTAACTTGCCTCTGAAATAGGACTGCTAAGACGCTTCAGTCGTGTCCCATAGACGGCAGCCCACCAGGCTCTGCTGTCCCTGGGATTCTCCAGGCAAGAACACTGGAGTGGGTTGCCATTTCCTTCTCCAATCTGAAATAGAACAGTTGGGGTCAAATGGGACTTTTTTTTTTTTTTTTTTTTTAATTTGTTATTGGCTGCATTGCACCACATGTGGGATCTTAGTTCCTTCACCAGGGGTTGAACCCACACCCCCTGCATTGGAAGCACAGTCTGTAAACACTGGACCATTGGGGAAGTCGAATGAGACTTCTTATTATTATTATTTTCTTTACATATGGTTTCTGAAAATGAAAGAACAGCTTTTGTTTGTCAGGACGTATGCATCCATTTCGGAGAAGGCAGTGGCACCCCACTCCAGTACTTCTGCCTGGAAAATCCCATGGACGGAAGAGCCTGGTAGGCTGCAGTCCATGGGGTCGCTGAGGGTCGGACACGACTGAGCGACTTCACTTTCACTTTTCACTTTGATGCATTGGAGAAGGAAATGGCAACCCACTCCAGTGTTCTTGCCTGGAGAATCCCAGGGACGGGGGAGCCTGGTGGGCTGCTGTCTATGGGGTCACACAGAGTCGGACACGACTGAAGTGACTTAGCAGTAGCAGTAGCATGCATCCATATACCAGCATTCTTTGGAGTAACATTCATTGAGACTGAGCATTGGCAGACTGCTCAGGGCATTGACAGACAATAATGATTTGCTGGTTTGAGAGTATCTATAATAGAAACCAAGTGTCAGCATAGGTGTACATGAACAGTTAAAATAATGATAGAAACTTCTTAGCTGGTGAGGAATTTCAAATGTTGCTTCTTCCATTTAATCCAAATTTATTTCTTTCCATCTGTCTCTAGAGATGACCTCTTTAAATCTGTTACCTTACACACTCAAAATCATATGGTCCCTATGAATAAATATCAGGGTCAGTTTTGTAATAAACTGAAAATTTCAGAATCAGATCAGTTTACATTCTTCATTAAGAAAAAACTAAGAATTTGCATTCTTTGTGCTGCTAATTCAAAATAAAGCATTACCTGTTGTAAGTAAATGTCCACCTGCTTGCTGACTTGCCAGGATGAGCTAGAAATAAACTTAGACTTGTTTTAATTCTGGTTAAAATTACGCCCTCTTTGGGACTTTTCTTGTGGTCCAGTGGTTAAGAATCTGCCTGCCAGTTCAGGGGACATGGGTTTGATCCCTGATCTGGGAATATCCCAACTTGCCACAGAGCAACTAAGCTGGTGCGCCTCAACAACTGAAGCCCATGTGCCTAGAGCCCATGATCCACTACAAGAGAAGCCTCTGCAGAGAAAAGCCCATGCACTGCAACTAGAGAGTAGCCCCTACTCACTACAACTAGAGAAATACCATGCATGTGGCAACATACTTGGTACTGCCTTAAATAAATTAATTAAAAAAAAATTACTCCCTCTTTGCCAAGAAAACTATTGTTAATTCAGGCATGCCCACTGAGTTGGTACATTTGACCTCCAATATAAGGCAGATGAGGATTTCATTGAGAAGAAAAGAATAATGGCTTTTATTGGGAGAGTTAGTATTTGTAAGGGAGTAGTAACGTTTGAGGCTGATGGAGTTTATATGAACCAGATGACTTTAATTTGATTCCAAAGAATTGTATCAGTAATCCAGGTGCAGTGGGCTGGGCTTGTATGCCCTCAGCTTTTTTTTTTTTTGGCCATGTACCATACAGTACTTTGGCCACCTCATGCGAAGAGTTGACTCATTGGAAAAGACTCTGATGCTGGGAGGGATTGGGGGCAGGAGGAGAAGGGGACGACAGAGGATGAGATGGCTGGATGGCATCACTGACTTGATGGACGTGAGTCTCAGTGAACTCCGGGAGTTGGTGATGGACAGGGAGGCCTGGCGTGCTGCGATTCATGGGGTCGCAAAGAGTCGGACACGACTGAGCGACTGATCTGATCTGATCTGATCTGACCATACAGGATGTTGAATCTTAGTTCCCTGACTAGGGATTGAACCTATGCCCACTGCATTGGAAGCGTGGAACCTTAACTACTGGACCACGAGGGAAGGCCCACTTTTCTTCCCCATAGAAAGCAGAAAAATAATGTATTCCAAAAGATGGCAGAAATAAGAAATTCATCCTGACAAAAGTATAATATATTTAACACACTGGTATAATTCTGGTGGGACAGATTTTCCCTCTGAACATGTTCTCCTACTGACTGCCCCACCGGAGTCTGTCATACAACAGTTTTTAACCACTGCTTATTCTTATGTTGTGAGCAGACAGGAGCCGTCTTCAAATCCACAGATTCCAAGGAGAGAGTAACGTTATTTCTCAGAAGAACAGCACTTTCAATCTTGGAAGAGGGCATAAACATTTTATAGAAGCAGTACAGTTTAGATTAAATAGGCACATCATTCATCAAAGTGTAAAAAAGATGACAGGAAAAAAATACCACATTGTAAAATAAGATATTCAGATGTTGTGTGAACGTTTAAGGCAGCTGATGGCCAAAGTGGGTGTGTTAAGGAAGGTAGCTTGGATATGGAGGTGATTTTACATCTAGAGGAGTTCTCTTCCTGACCTCAGTGACTGAGCACTGGCAAACAAACAGGTCTTCTTCCTCGAGGCCAGTGATACTTGAGGTACCAGATGGTTTCATTTTTCAACTATGGTCTAAAGAAAGGGTTGAGTTGAGCCAGAATTGGAATCAGCCAAAAGAGGTAGCAGCATACTGAACAGATCACCAACATAGTGATGGTAACTCCTCAGTTGGGACCTTTAGGGATGAACCAGAATACCAGGAAGCCAACAAAGCCCCAGAAAACGTTCATCACGATCAGCTTTTCTTTTTAATCTAAATTAAACCTCTGAATGGAATTTTGGGAAAGATTCTTTGCTGGGGACAGTGGTTAGAGTGAGAACTTGTACTATTTCGTGAGTCACTTACAGAAGAAAAATATCTTTCTCTTCCTCTATCCATTTTGTGCCCTCTCTCCAACAACTGACTCCTTTAAAGAAGATCCATGTTGGGGCGGCCCCCACCCACATTTATTCTGTTATCATTGAAGATTTATCTATGGATTTGGAGGCCTAAGAAATAGTTCCTGATCAGGCCTAATTGCCCAGAAGGGCATCCGCTTCACATTCTCCATGATACAGTATTGGTCAGCCTTTTGTGCTTTGAAATTTTCCATTTCCCCACTTACTGGAAGACTTTCCCCAGCCTTTTGAAGGATCCATTGTTTCCAGGCTAACTTGCTGTACAGCTGAGTGGCCCTCTCTCCTTTTGGAATCTTGGCTTTTCTAGCACTCTTCTTTTCTTCCTCCTCCCCCCCACCCAACCCCCACCACCTTCCACCAAACTGCCCTTAGTGGATAAGAGAGATTTAGACATTAAATCTCTGGCTGCCAGCTTAAGCGTGGCCTTCCCTCCTTCTTGGACCTTGTGGTAGTCCATGTGAGTTTGGATTAAAGCAGCCAGGAACCTGAGCCACTGTTGTCTTGCAATCTAATTTTTTTCTTCTTGCTTCTTTATAGGCAAAGAAGAGGAAAAGAGCAGAGCGCTTTGGAATTGCCTGATGAAAAGCTTTTGATGCTTTCTGTTCTCCAGTGGTTTCCACCTCTTTGACTCTTCCTGGTCACATATATACCTAAATGCACAGTTATGTGCTTAGGTCCTGCCTTGCAATGAGGGAGCATGTACCCTGGGTACATCTGTGAACTCCAGCAGCAGTTTGACTTATTGCAGTTCCAACTTTAAGGGTTTTGTTGTTGTGTTGTTGTTTTTTAATTATTATTTTGCTTGTTAATAAAAAAAAATAGAAAAAAGAACAATGTGTTTTCTCAGGTGCTCCTTTGAGTTCTTAGAGCCAGATTAGACCAGATAAGGAGATACTCACCAAATATTATAGAGAATTAGCAATAATGCCTTTATCCTTTAGAAAAGAGAACAAGGAAAAGGATTGAGTACGTGCCTTTAAGCCTATTTATTTCCTTCTCTCATACTCACAGGCATCCTTTTACTTCTTTATTCTCCATGAAGAGGCCAAGTTTCACCATGAATTTTTGCTTCAACAGGTTGAAATGACCCATTAGAATAAAATACAATACTGTAGGTTTTAGAAGGTGCAAAGTATATAAACACTAGGGCTAGAGATTGGTAGTCTATTACAGAATGGAGTGTAGAGTGCTTATTCTGGAGTCTGGAAAGACCCTAATTTCAAGAGTGACTTAACTGGTTGCATTTGAAGCCAACATGTGGAATCCTGTTGGTCATGCAGTTCAGGAAAGCAGTTTGGCTGGGTACCCCTCAGAACTAGAAGAAAGTGTGTAGGGATTCAGAGTATAACAGGATGTCAGAGGTGTTAAAGATTATTGCCTAGATTGTTGGGAACGTAAGCTGTAGACTAGAGCCTTTATTTTCTGATCAAGCTACACTAGTTTGTTTTCTGTTGCAGAAACATGCTTTTGCAGTTTTGGTGGCAGTTTTTCTTGGATATTACTAAAATCCATTTTCCTTGCCAAGCCTCCTACTTAGGATTTGGCTCTCCCTAAGCAGGGCTGCTTATCTGCATATGAATTTCATGTAGATCTGAGACCTGATACCTAATCTTTTTGGACATGTTGGTATAGGGTTTCTCCTCTTAATCTTTAGTACTATACATCTATATAAGGTTGGGCTTTGTTTGGGTTTTGGTAGTAAAACTTAAGAACCTGGCACCTTACCTGAAGACTCTGGTTTCATGACCAGATCTCATGTTGCTGTGGTGTAATTAATTCATTGTTCCCGTTTCTGCTAACACCTCTGTTTGGTTTTATAATTAATAGAAGAATAATGTTTGATCATCTTCCTAACAAGAACCTCTTTTCACAAAGTCTCTTTAGTTCCTGGAGGACAGGGACCTAAGTTTAGATGCTTTAGGAAAAACGGTGTCTTGGGGAGCAGATGCAAAGACTGCGCATTTGTTGTGAATTTTGCCCCATTCTAAGACTTTGGAGAAATGTGCAAAAGGGAAGGTTGATTAAACTTCCTCCTCTTCTCTCTTGGGCTCTACTGTCTGCTTCCCTTTTCTTTAGGCCCTGATCCTAAAGCTAGCTTTTCCTCTTTCACTCTGAAAATGGAACCAGAGAGAGAATTAGTTCAGTTTTGTATCTTTACAGAGATTATAGATTCAGTAAGGGTTTTCTACCCAAAATAAGAGATAAAAGAATAGAGCAGACACTCATAAAGAAGAGTGGAGCACTAAGTCCTTCAGAAGTTTTCTTCACTTTGTTTCCTTATCCTCTGTAATGTTCCAGAAGGGTATTCAGACTCCGCACCCCCATCCTCTGTCCCCTGGATTCTCTTCCTGAAGCCTAATCATTCTTCTCCATACTTAACTCACTTTCCCCATATTTTTGACACAGCTGTGTGTGAAAGTCGCTCAGTCATGTCTGACTCTTTGCAACTCCATGGACTATACAGTCCATGGAATTTTCCAGGCGAAAATACTGGAGTCGGTAGCCATTCCCTTTTCCAGGGAATCTTCCCAACCCAGGGATAAAACTCAGGTTTCCAGGATTGCAGGTGGGTTCTTTACCAGCTGAGCTACCAGGGAAGCCCAGAATTGCTCATCAGGTTTGTGTGGGTTTTTTACTAGCCTTTTTCATCCTATTCCAGCAGCTGTTCTTATGTTGGTCAGAAGTCTCTCACTTCCAAGCCTGATCACCAAATCCTCCTCTTCCTGTCTCGCTATAATCATTCCATATATACTTTCTGAGCATGACTAGTTCAGGATCCCTACGATTTTTACTAATTCTGTCCTAAAATAGTAAGTCCTTTGAGAAGCAGAACAGGCATCCAGCCTTGCAGTTCTTTATCTGGGATCCAAGTACCCTTCCTTCCTATCCTCCAGTCTCTTGAGTGTAGCTAATCCAGGATCCAGATGTAGTTGGCTAACTCCAGGCTGCTTTTCCCTGTTTTGAAGCTGTGACATTCTCTGCATACCTGGAAGCTCTTAATGAGGGAGTCTATAAAAGATGCGGAGAGAGCCAGCTTCCTCCGCTGTAAATCTGCACCTTTTTATGGTTCTCTAGGATCATTCTGTTTTTCTCCACCATCACTATAAACCGCCCTTCCCCCCACCCCAAATCCTGGGAATTTACTTCTGAAGATACAAGGCTAGAAGCTTGTGTGGGGGTGAGGGCTATAAGGAAGGAAGATGCAAATAACAGCACTTCTTGGTGTTGGGTCTTGTTGCCATGTCAGATCAGGTGGAAGGAAAGACCTAATATAAATAAGAATATGAATGTATTCTATAATAAATGTTTTTCCCTGTTCTCTTTCATGAGGACCCCCTGACAGTGTTACTCATCTCTGATTATTGGACTCCACCAAAATCTAATGTCCCCCTCTCTTGCAACATATCAACACACTCTTCTTGTATTTCCTTCCAAAGGGACTGAAAAATACCAAGTTTTGCGATTTTGGACTTCCATTGAGCCTAAAGTACTTCTAGCTTTCTCTTTATTTCTTTTCCTTTCTCAGTTATCCCTGCCTTTAATTTTTCTCTCTCTCATATCACTATTAATAGAATGAAATATTGTATAGCAACTACTTCGGTATAATTCCTTGTTCTGCCACACTAGCTCAACTCTCCAAGACCCTGGGCAAATTATTTAATCATTCTTAACTCTTCGATTCTGTGCCAATAGCAATCTTATTGTGAAGGTTTCTGTGAGAACTGATACTGTCATATTTATGTAAGGAGCACAGTTTGCTTATCATATATTGTAGAGTAATCATTCAGTAATTATTAGCTCTTAATTTTACTTGGTGATTTATAGTAGAAGTACTTTCTTTTTCCTGAATAAGTTACAGCTAGGAGTAGGGGGCTGAGTGTACTAGTTTGAGAGTGCATGTGTGTGCATACCACATACGCAAATGCTTTGGGGGATTCTGAGAGTGAGAATAGGTAGGAGTTGTCCCAGTTGTTCCCTTACACCAAGCTCACTGACAAGAAAGCTGGCTTTGTGGCTGGCGCATTGACTTCTGGCTTCTGCCCCACCATACACCAGAAGCTGTAAATGCCCCTATCTGCTGGTTTTTAGCTTGGGGCCCCTGATGTGGGCAGAGACAAAGTATAGGGTAGCTACTCATCCATTAGGTTGCAGATGTTTGAGGGTAAACATCATCTTGTAACTTCTTGGTGTTCTCAATTGGGCAGGGTGGGGGATCTGTTTTTACCTGGGGCAAAGAGGGTAGGTGTGGATAAAGCAGCTCCTGGTGGGGAGAACACAGTGTAGCACTTCAGTCCTCCCTGAGCTTGGTAGTTGGTCCGAGGTGGGGTCAGTCTGCTGATAGAACTGACAGGGTAGGGAAAGAACAGGGGCACCCTGAACCCATATTGTGCCCCATTCTGGGTCAGACTGATGTCACAGGAACTTTCCTACTTGCAGTTACAGGCAGGATTCTTTTGCTACCCGCCCCCCCACCCCCACCAATTTGTATGCCCTGGGAAGTGTGCTCCAGGGACATGGGAGACATTTTTATAGTAGAATGAAAGTATTTAAGATGCTTAACCAGTCTTGGAACACCAGAAGTTCAAAGTTGGGTTGGTTTTGTGGATTTTGTTGAAATTGTGTTGAGGAAACCTAGGGTCAGGAACTTCAGGAAAATAGGATAGATATTATCTGAATCATATCTCAAGAGGACTTAGATCTTCTGCTCTGTGGAGGCTGGGAGAGGGTTTTGTAATCTTTGGGACTGTTTAGGATCAAGCCTCCAGTGAAGAGTTGGTCTAGGTTCCCTTTCTTTCCCATCCTCTGCCCAACCTTCCTTGGCTGCAAGCCCCAGCACTCATCCCAAAGACCCCCATCTTCTTACTCCTTAAGCACAAAGTTTCATTCTCCCTCAGATCCTCTGCTTCCTGGTCTCTGAGGTGTAAACATGGCGCTTGATTAGGGAGAAGAGCTTAACGCTGAATTCTAAATTCTTTGACTGCTTTTATTTTTCTTTTTTCAGGTTCAAGTGCTGGATTGTGTCATGTGACCATCCCAAAACTCAGAGCACCCTATGGCCATCTTTGCCCTCTGTCACATAACTTGAAAACTGCCTGATGGCCTTTTTGCAATGGTTCCCTTCAGGAAGCCTTGATCTCAGTGAAGAGGTCCTTTCCCGGCATTCCAGTGCCCCTGTCAGCCCCATACTCCTCAGACACCCTTAACAAACAAAGGCAATCACACACACGGTGTAACAAATACACAAAGTAAATAATAATTACACTAATTATGATCAGAGGGGCACTGGCCAGGTCCACACACGTCATAAGGTGAGAGGGGGTACTAGTTCCCACTAGTTTGCTGGGCTATGCCCCCAAGCCTCTTTACCCCATGCCTCTTTGGGGGTGAGGAAGACCAGGGGAATGAGACTTCAACTCATAGATTTATGTTCATAAGAGAATGACCTTCCCCCAAAGGTCTTTATTTGGTGGCATTAAAGGGGCATATTCTAAGTGTCTCCAAGTCTACTGCCCCAGCTGTCTAGAATTTGTAGAGGGAAGTCACCTGATGCCTATTGCCCAATCCCCACCCTGTGCCAAGATCAAGAGACATGGGCATTTGACCTTGGAGGAGGCATCTTCTGTTCTTCACTTCTCTGTTTCTTTTTTCCCACCAAGGAAATGTGAATGGTGTTGGTGGTCAGGTGCATCTTGTTCTCCAAGATTGGAGCAGAAGGAGTGATGAAGAACAGGGCCAGAGAGGAGAGAGGGGGGGTCATACTGCTGCTGCACAGGAGGAGGCAAGTTGAAATGAGCCCTTGCCCATTCCTGCACCAAAATACCTCATCTGACTTTTTCACTATGGGAATGGGAATAAGATGCCAAAATTCACCACCATCACCTTTCCAAAGGTGGTTACATACCTTTGCCCCTTCCACCAGCTGGGCCAGGCAGGAAAGTCATGCTCTCGGGAAGAACAAGCCTTCCAGGTCAGCTTTCCAGCTCAGGTTTTACTTGTGTTCCGTATTGTTTGCGTCAGACCCATGACTGATGCTCTACTCAGAGTTCGTTTTGCTGAAGGTTCTTTCCCCCTCCACTCCTGACATCCTGTAGTCTCCTGCCTGGAGCCAAGAGGTCTGGAGGTGAGGTATGGATAGGGTATGGATCAGAAGGTTCTCAGCTCCTTGGTGTCAGGCACTGTCCAGCTGGGAGGCAGAGGGGAACTTGTACTCTGAAGCCTGTGACTCCTCTAAGCCTCACATCTCTTCACCACTACTCTGGTGCCCTGGTTATCTGTCCCACAGCGAGAGGTATTTTATGTCCATAAAGTGCCCGTGGTAAGTGCTCAGAATTCATCTCTTGGCTGTGGCGGGTGCTGCTATTTTCTCGTTCCATCGAGGGGAAGAAACTGAGGCACAGTGAGTCCAGAGGAGGATGGGTCAGGATTGTGAAAGGAATGAATGGGCCCAGCTAGTGACCTGGAGTGGCAACCAGTCCCTGCCTGCTTTCCAGCTTTCCAAAGCAGGAAGTCTCCATCCTTCCCAACCTCTGCTCTAACTGGCCTTGTCAGATGCTTTTCCCCACTGTATCATCCCCTCCCTGCTGCCAGGTACTGCTAGATTCCAAAAATAAAAGATAAAAATAATTATAGACACTCTGCTCCCTTGTTCTACCCCCTTCCACCCTGAGCTTTGGGATTGGGGGACTGAAAGGTCCCCCTTCCAGAATCCCTTCCACCTCTGTCTGCTGGCTCTATTCCCTAGCCCAGAGCAGTGATTTGGATTCAAATGCCCTGTATCCTTCAGCCTCCCTACTCCTTTGTTGACCCCTCCTGACCCTTCGCAGACCTGGGGACTCTGGGCTGTCTCTACTCTTCTTTTTATGGACCTGAAGATAGAGGCAGGGAGCAGAGGCATTCCGCAGGCTCTTTGGTCTCTCTCTTGGCTGGGGGGAATTTGGGCATAAGCAGGCCACACCTCTGCCTAAGGAAGTCAGTACGGAGAGGGTAGACCTGAGGGTTAGTTCTGTGGCTCATACAGATCCTGGATGTTGAGCCCCTCCCTCCCGCCCTCCCCCAACCCCCCCAGCTCCTAAACCCTAACCTCTTACCATTTCTGTGACTGCTGGAATTCAGTTCAACCCGTTTGGCTCAGGAAGTTTAAGTAGGGTGATTTTGGGGTTGGAAACTTCCATGTCAGCCCTCTTGCCCTCTACTCCCATTCTCAACCCTGGAAGCTTTAAACAAGTGCTTAAGTAGGTGAGTATTGAGGGAGAACAGGGTTTGGGGAATAAGGTACAAATGGGGCACAGTGGGCAGGGGCCCATCTATTTAAGTAAAGCCAAATACCAAAAAATGAAATACCAAAAAATGAAAAGTCATAATAAATAAATAAATAAAATTCCCAGATCCTCACTTTTGCCCCTGCCCTCACTTCCCTTCCCCCAGCCACTGCTGGAAGGAGAAAGAGAAGAAGCTAAGAATGGATTTTGATTTCCTCTCTTACTGAGAATGGTAGTCAGGGGACCTCCCCAGCCATACCAAGCCCCTCACCTTGCCAGTGGAAGAAAGGAGGCTTGGCGTGGGGCTTTCTCTTAGTACTCCATTTCTGTCTCTTTCTCGTGGTTATCTCTGCCTAGTCTCTGTCTCTCCTGCATCTCTATCCCTTTGCCTTCTCACTGCTGCTTTTTGTTCCTCTGTCTCTATCCCTCTGCTCTACCTCTGTCTCTAGTCTCTCTGTCTTCTTGCCAAACCTTCTCACCTCAGACATTCCCCACCTGACCATGCCCCTCCTCTCCCCCCTTTCCCCCAAACCCCTCATCCCTCAATCCCCTACCTGCCTCCCTCGGTTGTATTGCACACCGTGTGGGCAGGGAACAAGGTGTGATGTTACATCTGAAGAGGTGGAGGGAGCTCTAGGGCCTGGGGAGCAGGGGGTCAGGGCTGGGGGAGTCTAGGGGCAGGGTCTGTTGGGGAGGCATCCGCTGTCCCCCACCTTAGGAGCAGCCACAGCGATCCACCACCATGCCAGGGATCTTGCCGTAGATAATCTGCTGCTTGTCATTGAAGTAGAGCATGTTGATTGGGGACATCTTGGTGGGTGTGCAGCAGGGCCCCGCAGAGCCTCTTGGGTTAGCCTGTTGCACCAAGTGGGTGTGCGGATACTTTTGCATAAACATGTACTCGCACTGGCCGGAGCAGTAGTTGGCCTTGTAGCGTTTAGGAGCGATGATCCAGTCCCAGCCAAAAGCCTCAAAGTCCACAGTGAGGGGGTAGCGGCAACAGCGGGACTCACTTGAATGTTCATCGCAGTCCAGGCCCAGGTTCCGCCGGGACCGTTTTGTGTTCTCTAGGACTCGAAGCTCCATAAAAGGATGCTGGGGGTGAGGGAGAGGAGAAAGAGATGTAATAGAGCCTCGAGGAGCTCCTACTCCCTGTTTCTTCTCACCTGCCCCTCAGTAGGGGCAGGAGAACAGAGACCAAGTGATTTCTGAGCTTCTCCAGTGCTCCCCTCCCCAACCCCTGTTTTCTACCCACTTTTCTTGCCAGCTAGCCATGTCTCCCTAAACTCACCTTCCCTAATTCTCTCTCTCTTGGCAACCTGACCCTCATCAGCCCCTTGGCCCAAGGTCTCAACAACAGCCCATCTTTGTTGTCCCGTGAATCTATTAACTCACACCTTCACCCCAAATACAGTTTTCAACTGTTGGCCTGCCTTGGATCTCTGAAAACTGGTATCACCCTATTACCACCATCACCACCACCACCTAACCCCTCTAGAGTCAGCTCCAGGCCTAGAAAAATCATGCTGGTCCCTAACCCCCTTTACATTCCTGCTCTACCATTTCCAACACCCCACCTCCTCAGGGCCAGGTTATTCATATCTGCCAGTATCTCAGGCTCCCTGCTCACCAGCCCTTCAGCTCCCGGCCCCAGGGACGTGACAGCCAGGTCTGTGCCACTAGGATCGAAGGCGTTGATCTCGATGCCCCAGTTGCTCTGTGGCTGGCGGAACCAGCTGTGTAGTACTTGCTTGAAGTCAATGCTTTGCCAGTGGCCGGAACGTGAGTGCAGGTCAATTTTGAGTGAGCGGATACGGATGTGACGCCGGCCTCCGCCCCCTCCCCCTGCAGTCCCTTCCCCAGTTAGTGGTTTCAGTCGTAAGATCTGCAAGTAGACTGTGGCTGGGCGGGGCACAGGCCGGAGATACACCCACAGCTGGGCCTTCAGTACCTTTGTGAACATCACCTTGGGGCTGAAGTGGAAATGGCAGCAAAGAGGGCTGCCATCTGTCTGCACCGCAGGGTCGGCTGATAAGAGAGAAGGGGAGCACAGTATCAGCAAAGAGTGTTTGTGGAGGAGGTTAGCAGCCC
Organism: Bos mutus; assembly: GCF_027580195.1. Classification (NCBI taxonomy): domain Eukaryota; kingdom Metazoa; phylum Chordata; class Mammalia; order Artiodactyla; family Bovidae; genus Bos; species Bos mutus. Next base: position 14,785,347 of record NC_091621.1, on the reverse strand, counting down.
TGGTGGCATTGACTGCTCAGACTCCTCGGTCTGTGTTTTCCAATTCTTTACCCTTCTCCCCTGCCTGTCTTCTTCATTGTTGTATCACTGGTACCTAGAACAGCACCCCCTGCTCTCCTTGTAAGATAATGGTTCTATCAGGCCTTACTAATCTGCGCCCCTTCCTTAAATGTTTGTCTTAATGCATAGGTTCCTCTCTACCAGGTAAGCTGCAAAAGTAGTTATTGGGGAATTCTTCATCTGCAGTCTTCCCTTCCTCCAACTTTTACAGCATACAGGGCTCCAACTTTTTCTGAACCTTTGATGCTCCCCATAAAAGCCAAACTTCATACCACACCTGCTGTCCTCAGGTCACCTTGCCCCATTTCTGCTCTATTTTGTCTGGTGGCCAGGTATAGCCTGGCACAGGCCCCCCCAAAACAGACATCCTCAGGGAATGGATAACCCAGGGTCCAGATAGGGAGCAAGGACTAAATTTATTCCATGAAGTAAACCAGAATTCAAATCTAGGCTTCTTGCATCATTCCCACTAGAAATAATACACCCAGGAGAATGGAACTACTTAAGCACTCCCAATGTATCTGGGCTTCCCAGGTGGTGCTCCACCTGCCAATGCAGGAGACACAAGAGACCAGGGTTTGATTGCTGGGCTGGGAAGATACCCTGAGGAAGGAAGTAGCAACCCACTCCAGTATTCTTGTCTGGGAAATCCGTGGACAGAGGAGCCTGGCAAGCCTGTTCACAGGGTTGAGAGTTAGGCATGCGCGTGCACACATGCTCAACTGCTCAATCCCTTGACCCTGAGAAAAGTTCCCTCAGCTGCTTCCTCCTCCTCACCATTAATGCCTCCACTTTCAAGAAAGGGAAGAACTACCTCTGTGGGTTTTTTCTCCTACTTTCCCAAAGCATCAGAAATAAAGTTCAACAAATCAGATCAACTGTAATGTCTTCTCTCCTCTGAGCTTCCTTTGGTTTTTCAGTCCAGTGCCAATAAGTCTGTAAAAAGTCATTAACATCCCAGCTTTACATTTTGGCCAATTTCCCTTTGTTTTGGACCATAATCTGACCATTCTTGAGTTTAAAGGATGATTCTTAATATCTGCTTCTGTGTCCATTTCAGTTCCTCTCAGTTCCCTTTTCTAATCTCAGTTGAGAATGCCCTAAATCATGTTTCTATTGGTTATGAATATCTATTATCACTCTTAATAGCCTGAGGAAGAACTAGGAATGAACTTCCAGAGCCATAAAAGGATGATCAGAAGTCCAAGCCCATATGTATCACGCCCAGGTCTACATAATCCTGGAGAATTTATCATTTGTTGCTTCATAATCATTCCCCCATTCCCCACCCTAGGAGATACTAGGAGGATACTCCAAGTGAAATGGGGAGGGAAGTGCTCACTGATCTTCAGATGTTCAGGAACCAAGACACAAAGTTCCTTTGCAGCTTTCTTTCCCTAAGTTCTTCTCCAGGCTTCCAGAGCACCAGTGGTCCAGTTATCCTCCTGCTGGATTTTCAGTGATGGGGCTGGAGTTTCAGTGATGGGGCGATGGGGTAGAGTTTGGGGAGTGGAGTTTCAGGGATGAGGAAGAGTCCCTGGGGCAGGGTAGCTGCTGGTGACATGGACAGTGACAAGCAACAATCCAAATAGCATACTATGCCTAATTTCAGTATAGAGATGGTTTTATTTTCCTGCCTGCCTTCACCATTAAGGACTAATCTCCATGAGGGCAGACACTGTGTTGATACTGCTTCTGTACTGCTCACCACTGTAGCTTCATTGCCTCCCACAGTACCAGGCCATGCTCAGTAACTACATGCTGAATGAACTCCCTAAGCTCCCCATCTTAAATTACATAGGCAAGTGCTCGAAAGTTCTTCCTGGCATAAACCCTGTTCTTTGGCTAAAATTGAAGTGGGTTTAATCACTGCCTGACTCATTAACCAATATGTGACCTTATTCACCAAGCTTCTCATTGTTACAGATAATAATCCTTGCTTCATAGGAGTGCTGAGCATTAAATAAAGAATGTGAAAATAGTAGTAGTTTCTCAGTTGGTTTATTGTTAGTTTTGTAAACTCTAAACATGTATCCCCACCTAAACATGACCCGAGGCTTAGTGATGGGGGACTAGGTTCCAGGGCCCCATCCTTCTAAGGCTTTTGGTTCCTTCAGGCAGAGTCCCCCATCCTCACCCCTGGGAATCATCATACACTTCTCCCCCAGCGGATATGAGGACAGTTGGTACCACAAGGGGACAGGATGGAGACATTCGGAGAAAGAAAAGGGAAAGGAGAAGAAACAGGAGAGATTGGAGAGGGTGAGAGATAAGAATAGGGAAGAGACTTAGAGATGAAGACACATCTAGAAGAGATAGAAGTGGAGGAGAGAAGCAGAGGGGAAGATCATGGTAGGGGGAGAAATATGGGAGCTGGAGAACACTGGGAGAGGAGGAGGGACACTAAAGGAGTTGAATGGGGGTTAGGAAGCTGAAAGGAGGTGGGCAGCCAAGACTAGTGGGGCAAGGAGAAAGGATAGACGAATACAGGGGGAGGAACAAAGAAACAGGTAGAGTCACAGAGGGGACCAGGGGCTTGAGAGCGTCCCCAGTGTACACACAGCCCAGCTCCCAAGGGGAGGGGGAGGAGCCACATCTGTGTCGGATTGATCGGGTTGGTGGCAGGCAGCAGGTCAGGTTTAGTAGGCGGCTCTGGTCTGGAGAGAGGTCACTGCACTATTTTCAGCAAAAGCCCAACCCCCTCCCTGCTCACCACCTCCTCCTCTTCCCACACCCCCCACTCCCAAACACCAAACACACTTTCCTTACCCTGGCTGGAAAGCCTAGGGGCAGGAGGTTGGACAGAGAGGGCAGGGGCCTCTGGGTGTAGGGAGGAGAGAGAGAAACTGAGGGGCTGGGCTTGGCTCTCTGAAGGGCAAGGGGGCTGGGTTCCCAGGATGGAGGCTGGGGTGGGAGAGCCTGAGAGGGTGGAGGGAACTAGGGCAGGCAGTGCAGCCTAGGAGAGGTGGGGGCTGGGGTCCAGGGTAGAGGGCTGGGGGAGGGGAGGGAGGGGGAGGGGAGCCGAGGCCATCTCTGCTGACAAACACCTCCCCCGATTAGCAGAGCACAAGTCTCTTATTAAAGCGGGTCCCTGGGGATTAGACTATAAAAGTCTCTTTTTCCTTTTCCCCTCTCTCCCTCCCCGCCCCTGGGCTCCCCCTCCCTCTCTTAAGAGCTCAGCTTGTCTCTTAAAGGGGACGTACAATACCTGGCTGGAGACCCAGTTCCCTAGTTATCCAAGCCCTGGGGTGGCTGGAGGGTAGAAGCTGAGGTGGAACCCCACCTGCTGGTGTCCTTCCCCCTTCTGCCCACCCCCTGAGTCTAACCTGCATTTCCCAAACTCTGTGTGCAGCATCTGTTCACTTCCTGCATCCCAGCGACCAGAGCGATCTCTGGGCTCTGGCCTATTGGTTAAGAGATGCTAGGGATAGAATGAGCAAGGGGAAGTCCACAGCTCCATCTCTCACACTCGAAATCCTCACACACCCGCACCGCATAGACCAAAGTATCTCTTTCCTCCATACCCTTCATCTTCTTCCAGCAAACTCTTCTTCAGAATTCCTCGACCACTCTTGTTTCTAACTTGATTTCTAACCCCCATCTCTGCTCTCAGTCAGTCTGACCATCGCTTGTATAAAAGCAGAACCTTAAGAACAGAAGGGAGACTGAGGAACTCAAGACCAGATCCTAGACCTTCCCACCCCCCACCCCAGGATAGTTTCCTAGTCCTTTGAGTGTGCTTTTCTTTACAGCCCTGACCAAGTACTGTGGAGTTAGGGTCACAGAAAAACTGGTGGCAGTGTCGGGCACTCAGCCTCCCAGAGGCACACCTGGGTTCCTGTGCCTCTCCCTTGGGGGTGGGCCGCTAGGACTCCCCTCAGCCCTCAGCTTTTTATGACCCATTTGCCAATAAACCAGTCTCCCCCTCTTCTGTTCAGAGCCATAAAACCAGTTGGTGGGGAGGGGGGCGACTTTGCCAAACCACAAGGGAATGAGGGGATCTGGTTCCCTGGAGTTGCTGGGGGTGGGGTGGGTGGGGGGAACACCTCAGTGCGGGGAGGGGGAAAGGGCATCATTTGACCTTAGGGAGAGCTGGGGGGTTGCAGGGGGTGGGGGGGGGCAATGTTGGCCTGGATTTTCCAGGCCATAAAATTTCAAAGCAGCTCAAGTCTATTAACATGTTCATCTTACGTTTGGCCAGGGACTAGGATGCCTGGGTTCCCCCTCCTACCAATTTTTTTTCCTCCCTCAGTCTTCCTCTCGCTCCTCAAGCCTCTGGTTGCGGCTAGGGGCGGGTGAATATGAGATACATCATTAAGGTCTGAGTTGCCCTTAGCCCCAGCGCCATGGAGTTGAGTTTTCTGAGCTCTGTTAGTACCAAGAAGGCACCGCTTTCCCGGCCCCTCGGGAGAGCCCGTGTCAGAAGGGCTCCTGGTGGAATGAGTGCCGGCTGGGTGCCTGCTGAGCCCTGGCTGAGATACAGGGCTCGGGATCTCGTTCCTGGGAGGCGGAAAGGAGCCTTAGGTTTTCGGCAGCCCGAGGGGCGCGTTGCAAAGCCTAAGGTGTACGGGGTGGTGAGTCGGTGCCAGGTCCATTGAGAGGCGGAGAGCACGGCAGCCTGGCTGGGACTGCGCGAGTCCCGGAGGCTCCCGATTCTGTTCTCCAGCCTCTCCACCAGGACCCTTCAGGATGAGTTGCTGCCCCTTCCCCTCCGCTGCAGAATCCCCATAACACGGGTGGGAAGCGGTATCTCGCAACCGTTTCCGTTTGCCCCCTCACCTCCGGGAGCGGGGCGGGCACACAATTCCGCAGCCCATCTCCACAGCTCGGAAAACTTGTGGAGCAGCCCCCGCCCCCCAATCCATCAAGTTTTCGCAGAAAAGGCTTTCCGGCCGGAGCAACCGGGAGCGCCCCGCTTCGGAGCCGGAGGCGCTCACTTTCTCGGAGCCGGAGCGGGAGCCAGCACCCCACCGCTCCTACCCCGCCGCCCACTTACTCTCCTGGGCCATGCTAATGACAGTCTCGGTGGTGGCGTGGTACTCGTCCTCCTCCAGGAAGTCCTCGGGCTGCAGCGCGTCGCCCTGGAAGTCGTGCAGGTCCAGGATCTGCTGCAGCGGCGGCGCCTTGGGCAGCAGCTGCTTCACCACCTCGCGGCTGATGTTGGGCGCCTCCTTGAGCCGCAGTTTGCTCAAGATCTGCGACTTGATGCTCTCCAGGCGCAGCTCGCGGCTGTGCTGCCGCCACACGCACACGGGGCAACCGTCGGGCTCGGGCGCCACGGACGGGGCCGGCCGGCTTGAGCGCTCCCCCCCGGCCCCCGCCGCCGCCGCCGCCGCCGCCGCCGCCGCCGCGGGGCCCTCGGCCGCCTCCCCCCGGGGCCGCAGCTCCAGGGCGAGGAGCAGGAAGCCCAGCAGCAGCGGGGCCGCGAGCACCATGCTGGAGGGGAGGGGAGGGAGGACTGGGGGGCGGGGACGCCGGAGTCCCGCGGGGAGGGGGCGGGGGGAGGGGGAGGAGGGGGTCCGGGCGGCGCGGGGATTGGGGGCTGCCCGGCCGAGGGGGGGCCGGGGGGGCCGGGGGCGGCGGGCGCGCGGGCGGGGCGGGCGGGCGGCCGGGGCGGGCGGCTGGGGGGGCCCGAGCCCGGGCCAGGCCCTTTATAGCCCCGGCCCCCGTGTCGTCAGCGGCCGCGATTGGCTGCGGAGCCAACAAAAGAGGCAGCGCTGTCATCCGAGGCGAGAGAGGGAGCCGGAGAGAGCCGAGGAAAAGAGAGGGAGGGAGCGAGGACTCAGAGAGAGGCAGAGACAGAGATCCTGGGGTGAGGGAGAGGAAGGGAGAGAAAGTCAGAGTCAGAGAGACCAAGGGGATCCTGAGAGATAATGGGAGAAGTAGACACCGACCAGGGGCACAGAGATAGAGAGAGCAGGAGGAAGAGATGAGAGAGACAAAGGCAGGGGTAAGAGGGTCGGGGGAGGAGGGAAGACACTGGGAGGAGAGACTTAACTAGAAAGACAGAGAAGGAAAGTGACAGGCATAACCAGTGGAGGACTTAGAGTGAGGGGAGCCAGAGAAGATAGGGAGAGAGCCACCAGGGAGGAGAGGGGGTATGGCTAGACCGGGGCAGATCCATGCACAGACATGGGAGCAGGACCAGAAGCCCGGGAATGAAAGAGGGAATGAAATCTGGAGGAGGAATGCGGCCGGGGCAGAGACTTCCAGGAGATACCAAGGGAGCCCCACAGAGGAGGCAGACACAGAGGATCAGAGTAAAGCAGAGATGGGGAGACAGCCCAGCAATAAGAGTCAGCTTTGGTGGGAGCACTGAGAGTTCAGGGGAGGAGGTGGAGAATTTGAGCCCAGAGGAGCCCCAGCTATAAGAAGGACCCCAGGACCAGAAGGGGGCCTGGAGAGAAGCTTCAAGCTGGTCTCCTCAAGGGGATCAAGAGATGGGAGAACTGGACATGGAGGTTAGCAAGGGAGGCTAGGAGGGAAAGAGACTAGGGCCAACCTGAGAAGGTGGAGAGGTGGTGGGAAGTCCTGAGACCAGAGGAAGACTTGGAGCCAGGAAGAATGTGAATGTGAAATTGAGGCTTCATTCAGGGATAAAGCAGTCAGTAGGCTGGAAAAGGCAGGGACTGGGGACCACTGGGGGAGGAATGAGAGGAAGCAGGGCCAGAGACCACTGTGCTTGCAGAGCAATCTGGATTCCCAGGTGTAGTTTTGAATCTGGCAGGGCTCAAAGTCTGAGAAGGGGCTTGTAGTTGTAGGGGCGAGGATGAGAGAGAGATCTGGCTTCAGAGACCTCAGTTGGAGAAAGTGAAGTCCCCAGGGGAGAAACCCAGATGTAGGACCAGCCCTAGTCTTCAGGTGTAACCCTGGGTACAGCCAGAGGGCAGAATAGAAGAGCACCAAGCTACTACAGGGCTCCTGAAATGCTTAAGTTTTTCTGGTTTTGTATACCTCTTCCCAGACCCTCAGTTTCTCCAGGATGATTTATTGAGTCTAAAGCCCTAGAGGTCAGGTCCTCCTCACTAGGGAGGATGCCCACATCCTTCTCTTTGCCTTGCTTTTCTCTTAACTAAATGAATTGTTTCTCTGTGTGCTTTCCCATTTGTTGTTGTGCTATGTCTCCAATAATAAACTTTGTACCAAAAATAAATAAATAAATAATGAAGCCCTAGAGGTCAATAGACAACCAATAGACTGAAAATATTTGAGGGGATCAGATTAGCTCTGGTTTCCTGGCACACATGATGTTTATTTAATAAGTGGATGAACATTATTGGACTTCTCAGGCAGAACAGAGGGACATTGGCTTCCTCTTTGGACTAGATGGAGCCCTGGGTGTAAGGACAGAGTTGGGCTTGGGAACTGGAGTGGAATGAGGCAGGGGGAAACTGCGGGCCCAGGTATAAAGAAGGGAGGTTGGGTAGGGATGAGGAGGACCAAGGTAGGGAGCTTTGAAGAGATGATCTGTTCTATGGAGAACAGGAACTAAGACTGCAGCAGAGTGGAGAACAAACAAACAAAACAAAAACCTTAGACAGCTGGTTCCTTCCAAGACAGGAGCATCTCAACCTTTCATCGATTCTTCCTCTATAAAATAGGATCGCTTTGCCTGCCCTCACTGGTTGTGAGGATTACACAGCAGTCATTCAGTAAGGGCTTTCACAGGCTCCTTCTTCACAGTTCTTTGCTCTACTTTCTGATTTTCCAGAGCGGTGATTAACTTCATCCCATACTTTAGCCTATCCTGTTCTCCAAAATGTTTTTCTGATGTCATTTCCACAGCAAAATTCAAAACTCCTTGAGAGCAGAGGTGGTGTCACCTCTCTTCCTCAGAGGAAGTGGCCCAGTTTTTACTTCCCTACCGAACATGTAGCCAGTGGCAGGTCTAGGAGATGCAAAGAAAAACAAGACTTACTCCTGGGTTTCCCTGGTGGTCCAGTGGTTAATAATCCATCTACCAATGCAAGGGACATGAGTTCGATCCCTGGTCCAGGAAGATCCCACGCTCTGCTGAGCAGCTAAGCCCGTGCGCCACGACTACTGAGCTTCATGCTCTGGAGCCTGTGCTAGGCAACAAGAGAAGCGACTGCAAGGAGAAGCTCAGCTCTTGCACCACAACTAGAAAGTAGCCTCACCCTGCTCTCTGCAACTTGAGAAAGCCTGGCACAGTGCAGCAACAAAGACCCAGCGCAGCCAAAAAAAGAACAACGAAAAACCAACCAAACAGCAATAGAAAAACTTAGCCCTCCTTTTCAGGAAGCATATAGAGTAGATAGGACACTAGGTAAACAATCTTGGCTAAAATTCCAGTCCAGATGCCGGCTTGATATTGCCATTTACAAACACCCTCAATCATAGATGAAATATGGTAAACAAAGAACAAAGAACGTCTCTCCCCTGAATTGTGCCCCCATTCTGCTATTTCATTTTAGTGAATGACAATCACCTAGGTCAGAAACCTGGATGTAGCCTTTGCCCTCTATTTCTTGATCATCTCCACAGTATCTCTGCACAAATGTTTCCTCTTCTTGGAACAACTCCCCCTCCTACCTCCGTTCCCTCCCTCCCTCCCCTCAATTTACTCTTTCTTCAGGTCTCAGTATAGATGAGATTTTGGATATGCCTTTCAGGAGTCCATTCCTGACTCCCAAGTGTACAGTAGATGCTTCTCCTAGCTATATCTAAGTCCTGTGTGTTGTGGGGCTTACTCACATAGCTTCTAGACTCAAACTGAGGTTGCCTGGGTTTAAGACGCAGCTGTCCCGTTTTTCTGGCTGTGTGAACTTGACTCTCTGCCTCAGATTCCTTATCTGTAAGGTGGAGATGACAATACTGGACCTATTTTATAAGGTTATGAAGATTAACTGCCTGACACCCAATTCTAAATGAGATAATTAGTCATTACTATCACCCAACTTATCAGTCTCACACTGTGAGACCCAAGAAAGCCAGAAATTTTTTCAAAGAATTCTTTCAGTTCAGTTCAGTCACTCAGTCATGTCTGACTCTTTGCGACCCCATGAATTGCAGCACGCCAGGCCTCCCTGTCCATCACCAACTCCTGGAGTCCACCCAAAGCCATGTCCATCCAACCATCTCATCCTCTGTCGTCCCCTTCTCCTCCTGCCCCCAATCTTTCCCAGGATCAGGGTCTTTTCAAATGAGTCAGCTCTTATGCATCAGGTGGCCAAAGTATTGGAGTTTCAGCTTCAACATAAGTCCTTCCAGTGAACACCCAGGACTGATCTGCTTTAGGATGGACTGGTTGGATCTCCTTGCAGTCCAAGGGACTCTCAAGAATCTTCTCCAACACCACAGTTCAAAAGCATCAATTCTTTGGGGCTCAGCTTTCTTTATAGTCCAACTCTCACATCCATACATGACCACTGGAAAAACCATAGCCTTGACTAGATGGACCTTTGTTGGCAATGTCTCTGCTTTTCAATATGCTGTCTAGGTTGGTCATAACTTTCCTTCCAAGGAGTAAGCGTCTTTTAATTTCATGGCCGCAGTCACCATCTGCAGTGATTTTGGAGCCCAGAAAAATAAAGTCAGCCACTGTTTCCACCGTTTCCCCATCTATTTGCCATGAAGTGATGGGACCGGATGCCATGATCTTACTTAGTTTTCTGAATGTTGAGCTTTAAGCCAACTTTTTCACTCTCCACTTTCACTTTCATCAAGAGGCTCTTTAGTTCTTCACTTTCTGCCATAAGGGTGGTGTCACTGCATATCTGAGGTTATTGATATTTCTCCCAGCAATCTTCTTTAGTGACTTTGAATAAAGAATGAATGAATCCTGCTCGCTGGCTCTGGTCAGAGTCCCGTTAGGGAAAGAAAACTGTACATGTATGGCCAGAAGGAGTTATGAGTATCTGCCAAATACTAGAGAGCAAGAGTTGGGAACTTGTGACACAGAAAGGATTTCTGCTTCCTGGCTTCCCGCGGATTCCAGGACTGCATTTAATCCAATGAGTGGGCAAGACTGCCATCTGGTGGTGGAATCTGGAATTTCTGCTTCTTGGAAGTGGGACTAAAACGGACCTTTTTTCTTTCCCCATACTTGGCGTATTTTTCACTTTAGATTTCTAGTCTGAGAAGTTCTATATCATAATGTATTAAGGCTTGCTCCTCTCTCCACCCTCTCCTACATCTTGCTTCTTTCCTTGAGTTCCCTCAAGCTTGGTAATGTTGGGTTGGGTTCCCTTGGGTTGCAGGTAATCCCCGGGAGTTCTTTTTCAGGAACTTCAGATTTCCAGCTGTTCTAGACCCAGTCCCGAGGAGGGAACGCTACTGGCTTTACGGCAAAGGAGTTAGGAGAGATGTGGACATTTAGTTCTTTCCTCACCACACTAGCTAACCAGGGTTTGTGGCCCCGCCCACTGCTCTGGTCTCCCAGGCAACTGTCTTCCAGCCAAGGGTGCCCCTCTCCCGGTGTTACCCAGGCAACCTTCAGTCCCGCCTCCTTTAAGGTCCTGACTGGTTCACAGCAAACGCAGGTTGAAGCCCACCAGGAGGCATTGAGCTTTGAAGGTTGTGAGTTGCCGGGAGAGAAGCAGAGATGAGGTTTCAGGAGCTGCTGGAGAGAAAAGGTGTTCGTGTAGCCTTGGGTAGCGGGGCCGTTATGTTATATCCTCAGGAAAGAAAAAAAGAGAGTGAAGTCGCTCAGTCATGTCTGACTCTTTGCGACCCTATGGACTGTAGCCTACCAGGCTTCTCTTCTCTGTCCATGGGATTCTTCAGGCAAGAATACTGGAGTGGGTTACCATTTCCTTCTTCAGGGGATCTTCCTGACCCAGGGATCGAACCCGAGTCTCCCGCATTGGGGGCAGGCTCTTTAACCTCTGAGCCATCAGGGACCCTCAGGAAAAGGAGCTGTAAATCCTGGAAGCCAGGTCAGCAGGGCTCTAGGCTAGAGGCACCTGGTCCACTCTCAGAGTTGCAGACTCCAGCACGGGGCGGGGGTGGGGGCGGGGGCGGTGCGGGAGGGACTGGTGGGAGCTGGGTGGGGGGCACTTGGGGGGAGCCACTCTAAGGGTAAAGGGGCACTGCTACCGTTCAGGCCACCCCACACTCAAACTGCCTGGTCCATCAGAGCTGGATTCAGTGGGCAGTAACTCATGACCCCTGACCACCCCCGCCCCGCCCCCCCCCCCACACTTCTTGCTTCTTCCTCCTAAAGGCCCTAATTCTAGGGTCAGTGGACTCATTCCCTGGCACTGTAGGTCTTTCCAAGGAGCGGGAGGGCTGGGCTATTGAGAAGCAGCTGGGGAGGGGGATTCCCTAGTCGGGAAAGACTTTCCCCTCCTGGCCTTCCCTGCAGGAGCCTCTGGGGGTGTGGTGTGAGGAGGCTATTCTGGGCTGGGGAGAGTCTGTTGGTGGAATGGATCCTCCCAGGTCCTTGCCACATACCCTGAAGCCCTCAGAGAGAAGCTCACTGTGTAATTACAATCATCTCCCTCACCGCATTCTAAACTATCATTATCTTCCCTGGATCTCCCCAAGCTGTGTTAACCACTTTGAACCCGAGGCACTCTGAGAGAAGTAGGAGGTTGGGAGGAGGGACCCAAAGTTCACTTTTGGAGGGTTGGGGGTGGAGGTGGGTGGGATACAAGTGGGGAACCCTGAGGATCACTTGGAGTCACGTCTTCCTCCCGTGCCCCTGCCCCTCTCCGCTCCCCACTACCTCTCGGAGCAGGCCGAGCCCTCCCTGTCCTGGGGTGCACCCTCTTTCCGCTTTCACTCTTGGTCTCTCTGGGCCTGCCCACCTCTTCCTGTCTTTCTTTCCTATTTATGCTTTTCCAGGCCCAAGTGGTGGGGTCCTGCTGGGGGCGGTGGGCCCAGGCTGGTCCTGTGGCCCAACCAGCCTGGCATGAGGCACCACTATTTCAGTTGCAGGCCTGAGAAAGGGAGGGGTGTGAGCGGAGAGTCTGCTTCCCCGGGGACTAAGCCCTGGTGGATGAGCTGACCCAGCCCCAAGGAAGAGAGATTCTAGCTAACCAGCCGCCCTGCATTGCCTCTTTCTCCTTTCTCCCAGATTCTGATCTGCTCCCTCCCAGAAGAAACCATAGTTGTGTCAATCTCTGCCCCCTGGGCAGGTCCTGGCGCCAGAACCACACATCAGGGAGCTCCTGCCCCAGGAGGTGCATGAAGAGGCCTTAGGCTGGACCTGCCCACCCTGCCCAGTCACCGGTCAGACATCTGATTGACCCTGTTGGTAACAGTGACGAGGGCTGGGAGGAGGTTGGGACAGGAATCCGGCAAGGGAGAATGAGGGGCGAGAGGTCAGGCGCTGGGGGCCCCAGAAGTAGGGAAAGGAACAGGTAAAAAGAGAGCAGAGTGCTGAGGATCCAGCCTGGCAGTGGGGGCTGGGGTGGGGTGGAGCTGGGACCAGAACCCTGGGCCAAGGCCAAGGTGGGTAGGAGGTGTCGAAGGAGATTGGCTTGTCCCTTCCAACCCTTTCCTTGGCCATCTAAAGAGGGGTGGCACCCAGGTATTACTCAAAACAAAATCATTTGAACTCCCATGAGTCTAAAACCGGTATGATCAAGAGTTATCATTCTTTTTTTTAAAAGTTTTTATTTTGTATATTTGGAGAAGGCAATGGCAACCCACTCCAGTACTCTTGCCTGGAAAATCTCATGGGCAGAGGAGCCTGGTGGGCTGCAGTCCATGGGGTCTTGAAGAGTCGGACACGACTGAGCGACTTCACTTTCACTTTTCACTTTCATGCACTGGAGAAGGAAATGGCAACCCACTCCAGTGTTCTTACTTGGAGAATCCCAGGGACAACGGAGCCTGGTGGGCTGCTGTCTATGGGGTCGCACAGAGTCGGACACGACTGAAGCGACTTAGCAGCAGCAGCATAGCTGATTAACAATGTTATGACAGTTTCAGGTGAGCAGCAAAGGGACTCAACCATACATATACTTGTATCCATTCTCCCCTAAACTCCCCTCCCACCCAGGCTGCCACACATTGAGTAGAGTTTCGTGTGCTATACAGTACGTCCTTGTTGGCTATACATTTTAAATATAGCAGTGTGTACATGTCCATCTCAACCTCCCTAACTATCCCTTCCTCTCATCCTTCCTCTCCTCCCCTGGCAACTGTAAGCTCATTCTTGAAGTCTGTTTCTGTTTTGTAATTTCATTTAAGACTTATCATTTTTAAAGTATATTGTCATCCTGCTCATTTAACTTACATGCAGAGTACATCATGTGAAATGCCAGGCTGAATGAATCACAAACTGGAATCAAGATTGCCAGGAGAAACATCTACAGTCTAAAATATGCAGATGATAGCACTCTGATGGCAGAAAGTAAAGAGGAGCTAAATAGCTTCTTGATGAGGGTGAAAGAGGAGAGTGAAAAAGCTGGCTTAAAACTAAACATTCAAAAAATGAAAATCATGGCATCCAGTGCCGTCACTTTGTGGCACACAGAAGGAGAAAAAGTGGAAGCAGTGATACATTTTATTTTCTCGGGCTCCAAAATCACTGGGGATGGTGACTGCTGCCATGAAATTAAAAGACGTTTGCTCCTAGGAAGAAAAGCTATGACAAACTTGGACACCATATTAAAAAGCAGAAACATCACTTTGTAGACAAAGATCCATGTAGTCAAAGCTATGGTTTTTCCAGTAGTCATATATGTATTTGAGAGTTGGACCATAAAGAAGACTGAGCACCAAAGAATTGGTGCTTTTGAATTGTGGTGCTGGAGGAGACTCTTGAGAGTTCCTTGGACTGCAAGGAGATTAAACCCATCAGTCTTAAAGGAAATCAACCCTGAATATTCATTGGAAGGACCGATGCTGAAGCTGAAGCGCCAATACTTTGATCACGTGATGTGAAGACCCAATTCATTGGAAAAGACCCTGATGCTGGGAAAGATTGATGGGAAAAGGAGAAGAGGGGGCAGAGGATGAGATACTTAGATCACCGACTCATTAGACATGAGTTTGAGCAAACACTGGGAGATAGTGGAGGACAGAGGAGTCTGGTGTGCATGGGGTCACAAAGAGTTGGACCCGATATAGAGACTGAATAACAACAATCCTTAAGGTAACAGAACTGTCCCTTTCATTCTCCTCTGATGCTCACAACTGTCCTGTGCTGTGAGGAAGGCAGTGGGAGAAGCTGCGGTTCAGGGAGGGCGAGAGTTTAGCCAAAGTCACCTACTCATGTAGGGCAGAGCCTGTCTGTCACCAAAGCTTCTGACCTCAGGGTGTTGCTTGCTGGTGGCAAACATGGTGCATGCGGCACCAGAGTTGCTGTGTCAAGACCCTGGTTCTCACTTGCAGGATGTACTTGAGTCCATGGCTTCATCTCTCTGAGCCTTCCTTTCCTCACGGTGAGGAGGTGAGCAGACTGGCAATGATGTTCCCCTGGGTACCATAGTGCAGTGAGCTGGTCTTGCCCCGAGCTGGGGTTGGCCCCACAGTGACTGGAGTCTCCTCTTTGTGCCTCTAGACTCAGGCAGTCAGAACATCTCCAGGCTTGCCCTTGTTTTGATCTAGCCCTGAGATCTGAGAGCTGCTCTCAAGCACCCCTACCTCCCTCCTATCCAAAGCTAGGGCTTCTGGATTGCAATCTCAGGTCCCCAGTTCAGACCCGACCTCTGGATCTGAAGTTCCCACGTCACCCTTCCTGTCCTCCCAGTGAAGAGGGCATCCTTTTTATTTCTCTCTCCCATCCCTGTCTCCTCCTCCTGCCTTCTCCCTACCCTGTACCTCATCCTTCTTCTCTGTTTCCCCTGCCCTCTCCCCCAACTTCTCCCTTGTCTTCCCCTCTTCTATTTGCTCCTGTGTCTCCACACTCCTCTCCCACCCTCCTCAGCTCTCCCCTTCTCTTCCCTCCTCTCCTTCCTCATGCCTCCTGGCTCCTCTCCCGTGCTCCCCTACCCCTAAGGACCTCGACAGGCAGGAGTTCACTGGGACCTCCCTTTCCCACCAGAGCACCTGAGAGAGGGGCGGGTAAGAATGGGGGCAGAGAGCTGAGGACCCAGCCTAGCAGCCTCACCTCTGGGCCGGCCCCTCCTAGTGGGGCTCAGGCCAGGGGCCTGCTGAGTGGAGGGGACAAGAGGTCTGTTGCAGATCTGGGCTGTGGGAGGCCCTGGGTGCTGGCTGCAAGCTGCTGTGCATTGCACTGGGTCTGGGCAATGCCTACGTGCTCTCAGATGGCACCACCCTTTCTTGGGACACCTGTGGCCTCCATGCCCTGCTGCTGGCTCTGGTTGGAGAGCTAGAGAGTAGCTTGGTTCCGCTGTGTGGGGAGAGGGAGGGGAGTGGGAGGGGAGAAGCCTACCCCAGCTCACCCACCACTGACCGGTGCCAGGCACCCAAGGGACAGAAGCCTGAGCAATCAAGTGTATGTATGTATCTGTGTGCTCAGTTACTTAGTCATCTCCTACTCTTTGTGGCCTCTTGGACTGTAGCCTGCCAGGCTCCTCTGCCCATGGAATTTTCCAGGCAAGAATCCTGGAGTGGGTTGCTATTTCCCTCTCTAGGGGATTTTCCTGACCCGTGTCTCTTGCATCTCCTGCACTGGCATGCGGGTTCTTTACCCTGGGAAGTCCAGCTAGTCAGGTGACATTTCTGGACACTAGCCCTTGGAGTTGGTGCTGGAGGCTCTGAAGGATGTGATGTTAAGGGCCAGGTCTGAGGTCAGCTGCCTCCCCACTCAGAGGTACCCAGGGCTCTATGCCAACTTTCCCAGCTAGCGGGGAAGGCCATTCTTTTTAAAAAAAATAGTGTCATTGACATAGAGAAGAGACTGGTGGTTGCCAAGGGGGAGAGGGTTAGGGGAGGGATCGAGTGGGAGGTTGGGGTTAGCAGATATAAGGTTTTTGACCCCCACTTTTTATTTATGCTTTTGGCGGTGTTGAGTCATGTGGGATCTTAGTTCCCAATTGTTGTTGTTCAGTCACTCAGTTGTGTCCAACTCTTTGTGACCCCATGGACTGCAGTGCATCAGGCCTCCCTGTCCCTCACCATCTCCCGAAGTCTGCCCAAGTTCATGTCCATTGCATCGGTGATGCCATCTTAATTCCCAGAGCAGGGATCAAACCTGTGCCCCTTGGAGTGGAAGAATGGAGTCCTAACCACTGGACTGCTAGGGAATTCCCCGAGCTTTTATATATAGAATGGATAAACAACAAGGTCTTACTGTGTGGCACAGGGAACCATGTTCAATGTCCTGGGATAAACCATAATGGAAAAGAATATAAGAAAGAATATATGTGTATAACCAAACCACTTTGCTAGACAGCAGCAGTTAACCCAACACTGTAAGTCAACTAAACTTCAATACAAAATTTTGTGTTAAAATATACATAACACAAAATTTACCATTTTAACTGTTTTTAAAGTGTTCAGTGGCTCTCAGTACATCCATGTGTTGTGCAGCTGTCACCACCGTCTGTCTCCGGATTTTTTTATCTTCTGAATCAGAAGCTGTATACCCAGTGGAACAATAACAATAACAGTCTCTATGAACATGACTAGGAATGTGACTGCTGCTGCTGCTACTGCTGCTAAGTCACTTCAGTCGTGTCCAACGACCCCATAGATGGCAGCCCATCAGGCTCCTCTGTCCCTGGGATTCTCTAGGCAAGAACACTGGAGTGGGTTGCCATTTCCTTCTCCAATGCATGAAAGTGAAAAGTGAAAGTGAAGTCGCTCAGTCATGCCCGACTCTTAGTGACCCCATGGACTGCAGCCTACCAGGCTCTTCCATCCATGGGATTTTCCAGGCAAGAGTACTGGAGTGGGGTGCCATTGGAATGTGACTAGGAATGGACTTTTCTTGCCGTCCCCCTTCCAGCTCCACACAGATCTGTTCCCCTGGGTCTCCTTGGCCCCATTCTTTCTCTCCCAGCTGCTGCCAGCATGCCACCCTGGCTGCAGTGCGTTTCCAGCCCTCCCCCTGGTGTTCCTCTAGGAGGGTCCCATCCTCCTGAGCCACCTCCCAGCTCCACCCCTGCCTGTCTGGAGGCCTCCACACTCACCCAGGGGGTGCTCAGGATCCTGCCCTGGCTCTGCTCTGGAAAATGCCACCCCACTCAATGGCCTTCTCTTGCTTCTCACCTTTCTTTACTATTCAGTGCTTCTGGCCACTGTCCCCTCCTCCTACTCTGAAATTCTCTTTTCTCTTGGCCTCTGAGAAAGTGAGACAGAGGAAGAAGCAGAGGCTCTGGAACCCCCAGAGATCTGGGTTCAAATCCTAACAATGCCTTTTACTAGCTTGGACTCAGGCCATGTCACTCCCTGTCTCTGAGCCTCAGTTTCCTTATCTCTGCTCAGATGGTAAAGAATCTGCTTGCAATGCAGGAGACCCAGGTTCGTACTCTGGGTTGGGGAAATCCCCTGGAGAAGGGAATGGCTACCCGCTCCAGTATTGTTGCCTGGAGAATTCCGTGGACAGAGGAGCCTGGCTGGCTACAATCCATGAGGTTTCAAAGAGTCAGACACGACTGAGTGACTAACACTTTCACTTTCGAAACAGGACAAATCACACAGCCCTCCTGGGTTGTCATTAGGATTGAGAGAACTCATGGCTCTAAGTGCCGGGCACTGGGCCTGGCAGAGTGAGGAGCCCAGCTCTGCAACTTTCTTTCCCTTTCGGATCACTCACTGCTACTAACCCCTCCCCCATTTTCCTTACACGCAAGGGTTTTCTGAAATCCTGTCTCAGTGTTCTCTCACCCTGGCCTTCACCCATCTGTGCATTTGCTGTTGTTGTCACTCAGTCACGTCTGACTCTTTGCGATCCCATGGACTGTAGCCCACCAGGCTCCTCTGTCCATGGAATTTTCCAGGCAAGAATACTGAAGTGGGTAACCATTCCCTTCTCCAGGGGATCTTCCTGACCCAGGGATCGAACTCATGTCTCCTGCATTGGCAGGCGGAGTCTTTACCCCTGAGTCACCAGGGATGCTCTGTCTGTGAATTTCAATATCACTTTCTCTCTCTAGTCTGACTACTCCTCTCTCCTGAGTCTCACATTCCTACTTCCAGGTGGGACATCTCTACCCGGCTGCACCTTATGTGTCTCCTGCCTTTGGTGACCACCACCTCTCCCTTGGGCTCCCAGGTCTGGAAACTCTGAGTTATCTCAGAGTCTTCCCACTTCCTCTTCTGCTCCCACAGGTAGGCAGTCACCTTGTTTTGATTTTCTCTCTGAAAGGCCCCTCCAAGGATTTCCCCTCCTTTCCCTGGTTGTGGCCTTTATCAGCCCTCCCGTGGACCAAGATGTGCCAGCATTCATTCCTCCTCCTTTCAGCAGGAGGTCGGCATTCACCCTCTTGGTAATTTCCCACCCTCCCCTTTGCCCTGAGAACACACCCTACACAGCCACTAGGTTCTTAACAGTCGTGTCACCCAGACTGTCTTCTTTTTTTAAATTTAAATTTATTTTAATTGCAGGCTAATTACTTTACAATATTGTAGTGGTTTTTGCCATATATTGACACCTATCAGCCATGGGTGTACATGTCAGACTGTCTTCTTTTCACTTCATCTGTTGTTTTGTGAAGTATTCCAAGGTCGATTACAGATGTGACATTTCACCCTGAAACATTTTAGTATGCATCTTTAAAAAAATAGAGAAAATTTCCTATATAATCGTACTATCATTAATAACATTATTTTCTCGTGTCTAATCTTCTGTTATATTCATATTTGCCTAGTTGTTCCAATACTTTGGCCACCTGTGGAGAAGGGCTGATTCACTGGAAAAGACCCTGATGCTGGGAAAGATTGAGGGCAGGAGGAGAAGGGGGTGACAGAGGATGAGATGGTTGGACGGGATCATTGACTCAATGGACATGAGTTTGAGCAAGCTCCGGGAGATGGAGAAGGACAGGGAAGGCTGGCAGACTGCAGTCCATGGGGTCACAAAGAGTCAGACATGACTTAGCAACTGAATGACAAGTTCTTCCTAAAATGTCTTTAGATTCAGTCAACGACCAAGCATTATGCTTAGTGTTTTGGTAGCTAAAGTTTCTCAGTCTTGACTGCAGACCACCTCCCTGCCCACCATTTGTCACCGCATCCTTCCCCAGCCCTGTGAACCAGCCAACCCCAATATGCCGTGAGGGATCTTTAGTTCCCATGCCCCTGCACTGGAAGGGCTTCGTTTTTTTAATTGATTTATTTTTGGCTGCGCTGGGTCTTCATTGCTGCATGTGGGCTTTCTCCACTTGTGGTGTGTGGGCTTCTCATCACAGTGTCTTCTCTTGTTGCAGAACACAGGCTCTAGGGAGTGCAGGCTTCAGTAGTTGTGTTACACAGGCTTAGCTGCCCTATGGCATGTGGGACTTCCTGGACCAGAGATCGAACTAGTGTCTCCTGCACTGCAAGGCAGATTCTTAACCACTGGACCACCAGGAAAGTTCCTGCCATGGACTTTTAAAACTAATCCTTTTTACACTTGACCCTTTCCTTGTCCCTGGAACTGAGCGACTGCCCTTTTATTGTTTAAGGTCACCTCAGAGAGTAGGGCTTCCCAAGTGGCACTTGTGGTAAAGAACTCGACTGCCAATGCAGGAGACATAAGAGGCGCAGGTTCGATCCCTGTGTCAGGAAGATCCCCTGGAGGAAGGTATGGCAACCCACTCCAGTATTCTTGCCTGGAGAATCCCTTGGACAGAGGAGCCTGGTGGGCTACAGTCCATGAGGTCACAAAGAGTCGGATACGACTGAGTGACTAACACATACACCTCAGAGAGCACCAAGCACCTTGGTGAAATTCATTCTTTTTTGTTTTTCTCTGGGGCAGAGGCACCACCCGTCCCTCCCTCTGAGCTCATCCAGCTGCCACCAGGGGTTTCTGCCTCTGTTCACAGCGTGGGCTTGCTTCTGCCTGCTGGCACAGCACGGGGCCACCAATTCTCTTGCCACACTGGCCCTGTGCCCAGCACATGGCTGGCAGAAACAGATGAATACTCCTTACTTCAGCATCTTGGTTCCTCCTGCACAGCTCACCTGCAGTGATAACTGGGAAACAAAGTCCAGAAGTGGAGAAGGACATGGCGATCCACTCCAGTGTTCTTGCTTGGAGAGTGCCATGGACAGAAGAGACTAGTGGGCTGCAGTCCATGGGGTTGCACAGGGTTGGACAGGACTGAAGCGACTTAGCAGGCATGCAGGCACGCCAGGTCCACAAGGGCCTCGGTGTGTCTTACTGGAAGATTGTGGTCCTGGAAGCTGGTTCTCAGCCCAGCCCAGATGGCCTTCCTTTTGCTCTTAGTTTCTTTCCTTCCTTGACATATACTGAGGGTCAGGAAATGGTTCTTCAGGCTGGCTGAGAAGAATCTAAGGGGCGGGGCCCAGGCGGGGTTGCGGGGGTGGGGGAGGGGGGGGCAGGTTGTAGTGGCTGGTTATGCTCTTGAACTGTTTACATAGCTCCTGGGGACCACCATGGCTCACAGGGAGGGAGGCAGCTTGAGACCACCCCCTCACCTTCCAGTCCTGTCTTGGCCTTGCCCTCTGGGCTGTCCACCAGGATGCGATGGGGCAATCCAGGGTATATATGCCATGCCCGCGTGAGGGTCGCCCCCAAACCTCCATCGCAACAGGGAGATCCCAGAGGGGTGGGAGGCCACCTCGGCCACCCTCCCGCAGAAGGAGGAGCCTGACTCTGACGTGTTTTGATTGGCTGGGTGACATGGTGCTGGGAAGGGCTTCCTCCACTTCTCGGCTCATTACTTTGGAGCTCCAGAAAACGGAGGAGGGGTTAAGAGACGGGTACAGGAACACCCACTCTAGAACGCTGGAGGCTCTGAGGCTGGGGCCTTTCTTAAAGTTTATTCTGGGCCCACCAGATCCCAGAGAGCCAGCAGTTCCCTGTTGACTCTGGGGCAGGGGTCGGGGGCTGGAAAGGAGTTGGAGCGAGAGGAAGAGGGTGGGCTCTGGGTGGAGGATGAGGAGGCCTTCTGAAGACCATCTGGTCATCTCGCCTCAGCTCTGCAGCCCGACCCGGCGCTCAGAGAGTAACTCCGGGCGGCTTCTCCCTCCTTTAGCTTTCACATGTCTCCTCCCTTTCCCTGAGCCAGAAAGATCTAGGCGGCGCCGGGTCCCGCTCTCCTACCCCGAGGTGGCCCCTTTCTGGGGGCGCCAAAAGGGCCTCAGGCACCCCGAGGTCTTGCCCTTGGTGCCCTCGCTTGGTGGGGGTGGGCGCTGTCTCCGGGCGGGGGCCACGTGACCTCGACCGGGCGGGGGGCTTGGCCTTCCCCATATGAGCCCAGTGACTCAGGCCGCAGCTGTTCCCCCGTCACATGAGGGAGGCTGGAGGCCACTCGTCGGGGGAGGGGGCTGTGGCTGGAGCCGGGGCGGAGCCGCGCGCCGGGCGGGGCCGGAGCCAGGGGGTGCAGCTAGAGAGCCCCTGAGCAGCGGCGGGAGAGCAGCACACAGCCTCCGGGAGCCCAGGTGAGGCCGCGGGACCCTAGAGGCTGCGGCGGGGAGTGGGGAGGGGGTCACGGGTCGCCCCCAGCTCGGGGGCTCGCCCCAGGCCTCCGCAGATCTGCCGCGCTCCCCGCCGCTTCCGAGGCCCCCGCAACTTTTCAACTTGGTGAAGTTCGGGAGGCCCGGGACGGGCTGGGGTGCGGGGACGCCGGCCGCACTTCTGTTCGTCGGTGATCAGAACCCAGGGGAAAGGTCTCGGGGGTCGGGCTGGGGCTGAGGAGAGTTTTCCGTGACTGGTTTAGTGGAGAGGGGTGTTTAACACCTGGAGGCTGGAGGGCCGAGGGTAGGCGTTCGGTCCTGGCCGCTGCCAGCGCCCTCGGGTGGGTCCAGGGCCCCGCGAGGCGGCGGGGCGGGGTCCGGGCTGGGCTGCGGGCGCCCCCACCTCTCTTCTGCGGGTAGAGGAGGAGGCTGGAAGACGTGGATCTGACCGCGGGTTTCCGGGTGGGAGGGGCCGGGAATGGGGGCGGCTCAGGGGAGGTCTCGAGGGCCGGCGGGGAGCTCGGAAAGCGAGATCCCGCCTCGACCGGTTCTGATCCCCCCGCCCGCCCCTCTGCCCCAGGCCAGGCAGCCATGGCGGTGGAAGGAGGAATGAAATGTGTCAAGTTTCTGCTCTACGTTCTCCTGCTGGTCTTCTGCGTGAGTGGGGAGCGGGGCCGGCGCGGCGCGCTGGCAGGGTGCGGGGCGACCTGGCTCCGGAGGGATGAGGGGTGAGCGGCCAACAATGAAGGCAGCTGGAGACCAGATGTGGGAGGAAAAAGCCCGGGCTACAGCCGAAGCCAGCGCGGCCGTCCCTTTCTCCAGCTTTCGGGAAACTTTGAGGCTGGTTTGGGCCGACAAAGGCCGGTCTCCTTCTCCGTAAGCCCTCCGGGCCCTTCCTGTCTGGTGACCCAGCCTCCTGTGATATGGGGCAGTGGGGCAACCAGCCAACTGCCTGTTCTGATACTATCGCAGCTCTGCGCCTCGCCTCTGCTCCCCGCTTCTCTGTTCTTTCTCTCCCGCCACTCCTTCATCCCTCTTCATTCCCTCATCACCCCTCGCGGCCGCTTGGGGTGGGTAAGGGCTCTGCCCATCTCTATCGCTCCAGTCCTGGGCTCCTGGCTTGAGAGGCTACTGTTTGTACAGGGAGGGACCGGCCACTTTGACCCCTTTAAAACCCCTCCCTTCTCCCAGGCCCAGGAGGCCTGAGGAGCCCTCCTCACAGCTGGTGAGGATGTGGTCACTGAGGAGGATAGTGAGAAGGCAATTCTGGGAGCCCTGGAGGCGCATAGGAAGAGGCTCAAAGGAAGCATTGCTCTTTGTGAGGCATGTGTGTCCTGGGATCAAGGCTTACTGGAAACTTCTCTTTTTTTGCATTTGGTGAGAAATTGCTTGAAGGAAGGTGTGGTTCCTCCTGACGGCTTTCTCCCAGAGAGCCTTGAACAGTTTGCCTAGCCCTCACTGTGGGGCAAGGATGGGTCAGCCTCCTCCCCCACTGTCAAAAGTTTCCTGGAGGTGTGAGAATCCGTCTCTCTGGAGTGGGCTTCCATCTGTGTCCTGGGTCACCCGCACCTTCCACCGTGGGGGGCTGGTGGGTGCTGGGTCTTCTGAGTCCTGACCTGCCCTCCTCCTCACAGGCCTGTGCGGTGGGACTGATTGCTGTGGGCGTAGGGACCCACCTCGTCCTGAATCAGACTATCACCCATGGGGCCACCCCTAGTTTCCTGTTGCCTGTGGTCATCATCGCAGTGGGGGCCTTCCTCTTCCTGGTGGCCTTTGTGGGCTGCTGTGGAGCCTGCAAGGAGAACTACTGTCTTATGATCACAGTGAGTGGCTGTGGGCCAGCGTGGGTGCCTGGGGCTGCCGAAAGGGCATTTCTCTGGGCAGGGTTTGGGGGGTGGGTGGGTGAGGGAAACCTTGAATGTTCCTGAGACTGGCAGGGTCCTCCCACCCAGACTCTAACCTGACTCCTGTCCTTTGCACCTTCAGTTTGCCATCTTCTTGTCCCTTATCATGCTAGTTGAAGTGGCTGCAGCCATTGCTGGCTATGTGTTTAGAGACAAGGTAAGTAGGGAATAAGGGGAAGTCCTTGCCTCAGAGGTGTGGCTGCTCTGAGACCCGGTGCCCTAAGTTCTGACCTCCATGGTGCTCCTCCCTATTCCCAGGTGAGATCAGAATTTAATAAGGACTTCCGGCAGCAGATGAAGAATTATCCAAAAGACAACCAGACGGCATCGATCCTGGATAAGATGCAGAAAGATGTGAGTGGGGTTGCTGGGAGCAGGCGTAGTAGGAGAAGGAGATTCTTACCTCCATGTTGATGATGGAGGGTCACTTAACAGCCTTTCCCCCCATATCTCTGCTCTCCCCCAGTTTGAGTGCTGCGGGGCGGCTAACTACACAGACTGGGAGAAGATCCTGGCCGTGACCAATCAAGTCCCTGACTCCTGCTGCGTCAATATCACTCATAACTGTGGGATTAATTTCGTTGTGAAGGACATCCATACTGAGGTAGGAAGGGGGCTGAGATAGTAGGGGACTTGGGAAAGCTGGGAAATGTTTCAGGAGGTGAGAGGGACCAGGGGTGGAGGTGAAGAAGGTTGGGGCTCTGGGAAATTAGGCATCAGGGATCGGGAGGGGATCTGGTAATGCTGGGGATAGGATGAAAGGGACAGAGGGTGGGGGAGCCAGGTGGGCAGGGAGTGGGGTGTGGGAGATTTCTGACCGGGTCTTGTCTTGTGTGCCTGCCACCCGCCAGGGCTGTGTGGAGAAGATTGCGGCCTGGCTGAGGAAGAATGTGCTGGTGGTGGCTGCGGCAGCCCTGGGCATTGCCTTTGTGGAGGTGAGAGGCACCCTTGAGCATCTGGGAACTAGGGGCAGTGGGAGGGTGCTGAGCAGGGGACTGGTCTGTGGAGGGGAGCCCTGGTTGTCTCTGGGGTCTCTTGGGTAGGTCTCTATCTTGCCTCCCTGACCCCTCTTCACCCCCATCTCTCTCTGTCCTTCTAGATCCTGGGTATTGTCTTAGCATGCTGCCTTGTGAAGAGCATCCGAAGTGGCTATGAGGTGATGTAGGGGGTCTGTCTCTTCAGCCCCCTCATCCAGGGGAGTGGGGTAATATACTCCAGGTTTTTCAATTAAACGGATTATTTTTTCAGACCCCAAAGAGAAAGAGTCTCAATTTATCTTAAAGAGCGATACTTTATCCCTTATCCCTCTTTATCCATGTTCCCATCCTCTGGGACCCTGTTCTGTTTGCACCTCTGGGAAAGGCTGGCCTGTTTGGAGGGGGGGAGGGGGCAAAAGGAGGATTTTGCTCAAGGTTTTCTTTGGTCTGGCAGTGGATATGGGGATCCAGAGGAGGTTGAGGCCCACTGCCCTCCCTGTGCTGCCAGGCTCAGTGCTGAAGGGTTCATGAAGCCATCTCCCAAGTCAATGGGATTCCCTACAAAGGTCCTACCTGGGAGAGGCCGGCCTATATCCACCGTCGACATCTTCTCCCTGGCCTTCTGCCCACCTCAGACGTCCCAGCAACTCCCTGCTCCACTAATCCTCAAGGGGGCCTGGCTTCTTTCAGGGTGGTGACAAGTCACTTTTATACCTGTGTGGCCAGTTTATGTCCTTCTTGACTTACTTTAGATAATAGAAGAATTTAAGAGGTGGGTGCCTGTTTTTCCATGGAAACCACCCAGCTTGGCCTTGACTCCTCTTCACCAGCTCTCCACACCCCTATTCCCACTCTTTAACACTGGACTTCAACCTTAGTTCACGCAGAAAGGAGACATCCAACAGTGCCCTCTGGTGGCCACGTCTCTAGGTGCAGCTTCAAACACGCAAGACTGTCCCCTTGCGCCCCCTGTGGGTACTAGATGTTTTGCAGGTACTAAACACGCCAGAGACCCCGGAGGATGTCAGCTTAGGTGGTGGTGGTTGTTGAACCCATGTCTCCTGCGTCTCCTGCATTGGCAGGTGTGGTGTATCCTTTACCACTGAGCCACCAGGGAAGCCCCAGCCTAGGTTAGGAGTTAAATGGGGTCAATCTCCCACTGTGCAGCCATGAAATTAAAAGATGCTTACTCCTTGGAAGGAAAGTTATGACCAACCTAGATAGCATATTCAAAAGCAGAGACATTACTTTGCCAACAAAGGTCCGTCTAGTCAAGGCTATGGTTTTTCCAGTGGTCATGTATGGATGTGAGAGTTGGACTATAAAGAAAGCTGAGCACCGAAGAATTGATGCTTTTGAACTGTGGTGTTGGGAGAAGACTCTTGAGAGTCCCTTGGACTGCAAGGAGATCCAACCAGTCCATCCTAAAGCAGATCAGTCCTGGGTGTTCATTGGAAGGACTGATGCTGAAGCTGAAACTCCAATACTTTGGCCACCTGATGTGAAGAGCTGACTCATTTGAAAACACCCTGATGCTGGGAAAGATTGAGGGCAGGAGGAGAAGGGGACAACAAAGGATGAGATGGTTGGATGGCATCACCGACTCGATGGACGTGAGTCTGAGTGAACTCTGGGAGTTGGTGATGGACAGGGAGGCCTGGTATGCTTCGGATCATGGGGTCGCAAAGAGTTGGACACGACTGACCGACTGAACTGAACTGAACTCCCACTGTGCACCTTCATTTCTGCCCACCCACAGTGTTTTTTGTTTTGAATAATACATTTATTGAGTGACTGTTTTATGCCACGCACCAGGCAGTACCAGGGTAGGGGACAGAATAAATCAGAGTCCTTGCCTTGAACAGCCATCTTTTGCTGGAAGGCTGGATTTAGTAGACTGTCTGGGCAGGCTTGGGAAGGACCCAGGCGAGCACAGCATCCACCAGGCTGGCTGGCAAGTAGGAGGCTGGCAACCAGAGCAGCTTGGCATCCCAGCCTGGGCTGTAGCGGGTTCTGGGGTGACGGGCAGTTAGGGCATGCTCCAGGCACCTGCTCACCTTGGCCAGGTCCGGATCACAGATCATGTTCATGATACGTTGCTGCACTCTCAGGTCTGCAGCCCAGTGGACGGTTGTGATCAGTGTCCCTGTCCTGCTCCAGCCCACCCCAGGCCGGGTCTCTTGGGGTTCTCAGTTCCCTCCCCAGTTTGGGGTGTGGGCAGGTTGCCTATGGCTGGGGTGTTCTCCTATGGCACCCCCTTCTCCCTCATCCCTTCCCTGCCTGCCCTGCATGTCTCCTCCCAGCAGGCTGATGCAGGACTGGCCTTCTGGCACCCTTGTTTCCCTTCATGCGCCCCTTCGGGGGCCCAGCTACTCACATTTGGTGAGGAAGGCCTCCCCATAGAGGGCCTGTGTGGCTGGAGGCAGCCGTGCCCAGCAGGCCTGCAGGGTGTCCTCCAAAGTTTCCAGGTTTGTCACAGGGGTTCGGAAGAAGCCAGGTTCCACGATAGAGACCCGTACCCCAAAAGGAGCCACATCTCGCCTGGAGTGAGGGCAGACAGAGGTTTCTGGGTTCTTGTCTTTATAGGGAAAGGACCTTCAGGGACATGTGTAGGGATGCTGAGATGGGAAGAGGGTCAGGATTTCTGACAGGAAGAGACATCCCCACTGCCATGGGATGAGGGGCAAGCGGGTCAGAGGGAAGGCGGAGTTTCATTTGTTTTTGTTTTTTGGCCATGTTGTGTCATGCAGGATATTAGTTCCCCGACCAGGGCTCAAACCCGGGTGCCCTGCAGTCAAAGCATAGAGTCTTAACCACTGGACCACCAGGGAAGTCCCAAGGAGGTTGAGTTTTTCTTCCTTTGTATTCTCTTCTAGCACGTAGAGCAGGGACCAGCAAACTTCTTAAAGGGCCAGATAGTAAATATTGTCAGCATTGCAGATCTAAATATTATGTAGGTACTTACATAACTGATTATAGTGTAACTATTTAAAAATGCAAATGCCATTATTAGCTTGTAGGCAGCTGGCTAGAGATCTGGCCCTGGAAGCACAATCTGCCAACTCCTGAACTGGAAGAACCATGTTCCCTAGATCCCAAAACACGGGGTCGAAAGTGCTGGATCTTTGCTGGGGAAAAATTAGACTGGTGTTTGCTGGGGGAAAGTGGGAGTACCCAGAGCAGACTACCCAAGTCCAAGTTGAAAGTATATTTCCATGATGCTGATTAAATGAAAATTAAACGACTGAGGCATAGGGACAAAAGTGGATATTGATGCTATTTGCCGTGTGATGGTGACAGAGGAGGGCTTCCTTCAGAAGGTGGGCTCAGCTTGAGGGAATCAAAGGTCTGTTCCAAATTCAGGCCCTGTTCCTATGGTTGTTGAGTCTGCTTTGTGCTCTCATGGGACTTTGAACGTTATTGTCTAAATAGGGGCCGGAGGACATGAGGATCAGGCTCTGTAGGTATACGTGCCAGTGCTCCCACCAGTGTGTGGTCTTGGGTGACTTTGGGTATGTTAGTGTGGTGTGTGTGAGTCCCTCAGTCGTGTCTGACTCTCTGCAACCCCACAGACTGTGGCCCACCGGGCTTCTCTGTCCATAGAATTCTCCAGGCAAGAATACTGGAGTGGATAGACATTCCCTTCTCCAGGGGATCTTCCCAACCCAGGGACTGAACCTGCGTCTCCTGCATTGCAGGCAGATTCTTTACTGTGTGAGCCACCAGGGAAGCCCATCCCCTAAGGGTGTTAACACCTACCCTTACAGGATTTTAGGGAGAATTGAATGAGAAAGTGTTATGTAAAGGTACTCATGGTAAGTAATGGTTATCATTAGAAACAATAACACTAAGAGAGTGGGATTTTGGGGGCATTTTCTATGTACCAGGCTCTGCTGGAGCCTCACACATACCCTCATTTTACTCACCCACGAGGCAGGCCTCATCGTGATTTAACAGGAGGAACAAACTGGGAAAAAAACAGTAACTGACTAAGGTCACCAAGCTCACGAGTGAAAGCTGGGATCTGAACCCAGGAAGTCGAGCCCTAAACTGTCTCTTAAGCCCTAAACTCCACCATGCCATGTGGTGGGCAGCTGCTAATTTGTTGGTTGAGCAAGCTCCCCCTGAATTGGGAGCGGAGTCCCTGCCCTCCTCACCTCAGGCTGTCAGAGAAGGCCTCCAGGCCAAACTTGGAGACGCAGTAGCCCCCTCCATTGGCTGCCAGACGGCCAAGGACACTGGTGATGTTGATCACTCGGCCCCGGGCCTGCAGCAGCAGGGGCAGCAGGGCGAGGGTGACCCCGATGGGACCCAGCGTGTTCACATTCAGCACCCGCTGGAAGTCCTCCCGCGTCTGCCATGGGGTGGGACCAATGATGCCAGCCACACCAGCATTATTCACCAGACCAAAAAGCCCTGTGGGTGGATGAGAGGCGTGGGGTAGGGAAGGCATTCCCATTGCCCCTCTCCTTCCTGGGGGTATCTGAGCCCTGCCACTCCCCCCACACAGTCTCTCTGGCTTTCCACAGCCCCTGTGTGTGCACACCTCACATGCCTATCCCCGTGGCCCCCGCCACACTCACCTGCTTCCCCAACATGCGTTTCCACCCACTTGACTGCCTGCCGGATGCTCTGGGGATCTGTGACATCCAGCAGGGTGGTGTGGAGGCGGGAGGAGGCGACTCGTTGGAGGTCCTCCGCCCCCGAGGGTGTCAGGCAGCTGGCCAGTACTCGGAAGCCTCTCTGGTCCAGCCTCAGAGCAAGGAGCCGCCCAAAGCCCGAGTCACAGCCGGTGATGAAGATAAAAGCATCGCTGGCTGGCAGGCACTGCCGGTCCCTGAGCAACCACAGTGCTGCCCAGAGCAAGACACCCAGCAGCAGAGGCAGCCACATGGCTGGAGCCCAGGTGACCTGCAGGTGGCAGCCGAGGCTGGGCAGGGGGACGTGTCTAGCCGACGCTGGCCCTCCAGCCCTCACCCCTCAGATCCTTGCCTAGCTGGAAGTCTCTGGTTTGAGCAAATTGACAAATTACCTGCTTGGCAGATAACCTGCAGACAAACTATGGTTCATCTAAGTAAAGTGACGATCTGGGCAGACCCTGTATCTGTGGGTAACTTAACTGAATGGTCATGAGCTGGGTCCTGAGCAGACCGGCTGCATGGGAGCAGAGGGATCTTTGTTGTTGCCTCAGCTCCCACTAAACCAGCTGAGCCCTGTTTTTGGAAACACATAAAGGACCCCTGCATTCTAGTCCTGGTGGCTCCAAACTTATTGTGTGAGGCTGAGCACTGCCCTGTGTCTCTGAACTTGTTTTCTCATCTACCAAGTAGGGCTAACGCCCAACATGCCCACCTGGGAGCTGTGGAGGATCAAAGGGGATAAAGTATGAGGGGACACCCGCCAAGCTTTAGGCTTTGAGTTTTCAATATCACTAGTCTTCTCATAGCCACTGCCCCTCCCCTCCCCCCAGCACCCTGCTTACCTCCTCGGGAAAGCTGTTGGCAGGTACTATAGCACCTGAAGCTGTTCCTTTTGTTTTGCTCGAGAAACTTGTGGTCCAGGTCTTCCCAGGCTCCCACACTAGCTACAGCTAAGGCCAAAGTCCGTGGCGGGTGGACTGGGTACCAGAAGTATTAAGTGCATGTGGGGCTGGCGGGGGTGGGGTGGGGGAGGAGGAGCCAGGGAAGCTGGGCCTGTGGGCTGAAGCCAGGGCTTGGCACCGGCCAGGAGCGCCCGGCTCCCCCCTTGGCTTGGTCTTTTCTAGTGGGGCTTCCTGGCTCTCTCTGTCACTGATTGTTAAGACGAGGGTATCTGTCCAGGATGGCAGCTGCCCCCCTCTGTCAGTAACCTTGGACCTGTCATTCCTCCCCCTCCCCACCCTGAAGTGCTCCCACACCCGAGTTAATCTCCCACCTGGTCCAGACTCATGACACTGCTTAGCACCAGGCTGGGAGAGGCCGTGAGCACGTGGAGGGGCAGAGAGCCAGAGCTGGACCAGGACTGCTCTCTGTTTTGTTTCTCCTCTGCCAGAAATGGAAGTCCTGGGTTGGGAGGCTTGGGATGGGGCCCATTGCCCTTCTCTGGGGAGGGGTGGGGAACTCCCATGTTCTGCTTATCCGGAAGGTACCTGCAACAGGTACAAGGCCCGAGGAGGAGAAGAGACTTGAGACCTTAAGAGGAAGCTGGTTCCAGTCCCTACCCAAAAGAGACACCCAAAAGGTAGCATCTGTTAAGAGGAAGAGCCTTTGAATCTTCCATCCCCGCCCCCCACAAGAAGCTAGTAGTTCCTGGAGACAAACATGAAGAAATGGAGGCTTGTGTTTTATTCATGGGCTGTCAGCCTCCCTCCTGCCCGCCCGGGGCAGGTGGGAGATTCGGGGCAGGGAGAGCAGGCAGGGCTAGGAGGGGGCCGACTGCAGCTGCCCTTTGTAGACGTACTCCAGCGCGGTGGCAATGGTGCGCATGTCCAGCTCGATGCTCCGAGCCCAGTTCTCCACATCCCCAATTTCCTGGAAGGGAGGGGGTGGGAGCCCAGGAGTCAGGGTGGGTGGGGTGTGGCTCCAGGGGCTGGATGGGGGCACATTCCATCCATCCCCTAGAAAGGGCTTTGCTTGGACCCACCAGCTGCTTTTACCTCTTCCTCTAACTTCTGTGGCACTGGGGCCATAGATTTCTGGGCTTTCTGGGACTATCCGCACTTCCTTTTTAACCCTAGGCCAGAGGGGAGCCCCTGAGGGTGCAGTCAATGGAGTCATAGGATGAGGCTGGTGAGGCAGGCAGTGTGGCTTACCTTGAGTGCCTGGTTGAAGTTCTCCACCATCCCGATCCACTGGCCTGTCTGCTTGGCAAACTGGGCTGCCTGGACCTGCAGGGTCTTCACCTCATGGTCAAGCTTCCTCTGGTTCATGTAGGCCTGGGCCACACTAGAGGTTGGAGGAGGAGGGAGGCCATATCACCCAGCTGGTGGGGAGTGGTCTCCAGAACTAACATCCCAGGGCTGCAGTAGGAGGCTGCTCAGGAGTCAGGATGGAGAAAACCTTGGGATTTCAGCCATTCCTGGATGTAAGGCAAGTGACTACAAGAGCATGCAAGTGAGCCCGGTCC
The DNA here is from genome assembly GCF_027580195.1 of Bos mutus. NCBI lineage: Eukaryota > Metazoa > Chordata > Mammalia > Artiodactyla > Bovidae > Bos > Bos mutus. The sequence goes on along the minus strand of NC_091621.1, from coordinate 14,753,855 downwards.
CTTCCTTCCACTCCCAGGATTCCCAGGAGAGCTAACTAGATACAGACCATTTCCTGCCCCAAAAGGAGCTCCCAAAGCTGGGGGAGAGAAGGGAGGGTGCACTTGGTCGGCAGGGGTGGAGGGGGTACCACTGGGGAAGAAGCTGGGAGGGAAAAGAGGCCATGGGGAGGCTGGGAAAATCCAGCAGCAGGGACACATCTGGCAATGATTGGGAGGCCAGGGATCAGTGCAAGAAGTTGGGAAGGGAAATCGGGCCCCTCCCTGAATCTGGGGTGGGATGGGAGAGCAACCCCCTCCCCAGGAACTCAGGGTCAAGAGAAGACATCCCAAGGGCTGCTTCCTGGCTCTGTCTCTCTCCCAATCCTCCTTTCGCCCACACAGATGAACGAACACACACACGCACTCTCTCTCTCTTCCTTCTGCTCTAGGCAATAGTCTTTCTTTTCTCCTTAATCACAGTTCGCTGCAGTTCCATTACTGCCATGAGGTTGGTATCCCCAGTCCTCTGCCCACTCACCCCCACCCCCCCAGTAATTGTGCAACAATTGTTATCCCTAATTGGTTGATGAATCTTTCATTCTCCGCCCCAAAGTTCTAGGTCAGCTGCGAGACTCCACATCCGGTGCCCCCACCCACTGGAATCTGTCGGGGCTGGAGGGGAGCAAGGGGGTTGTGTGTGGGGGGGTTGTTCCAGAGAGTGGGATGGACACCTGACAGGGGCTGAGATAGACTGAGCCTTTGTTTTCCTTTCCCGGGAATGAGAGGAGCTGTGGGCAGCAACACAAAAGGCTTTCTAATCTGGCTTTGGCTTAGCTGCCCTCTAAGCTGGACATAGGGTGGCCCCAAGCAAAGAAAGAGAAGCGGGAGAAACCTGGGCCAACCTCACAGCAGAGCCCAGGAGGCGCCGACGTGGGAGGGAGGGAAGGCGTCGACCCTGTCCCTTCTCTTTGGGAGATAGCTGGGTCACAGTGTGGGGTGTTATAGGAGCTGAAACAGGAATTGCAGGGGGCTCCCAATGCTTCAAGTTTCCCCTGGGAGCTCCTGAAATCCCCATTTACCCCATTGACCTCCTGCTTTCTCTCATTCACATTGAGTGGTGGGGGAGAACTGGATGGGGGGTCAGAGGTTCCAACCACAGCCTTCTCTTCCCCTAATCTTCCTGAGATGAGCAATGAAGATGATAGTCCCTGCCTGGCTCACTTGGGTGACTCAGTCTCTGAATTCACAACCAAGCTATTCCACTTGCCCTGGGTAGAAGGCATCACACTGCCTCCTTTCTCCCAACAGATGGCCTGGCTATCAAATCATCATCTCTGCACTTTTCTGGGTCACTTGGGGTCAAGAGGCAATGTTCTCTACTCCTTCCCATGTATCTGGTCATTACTGGCATCCTTACTTAGGATGGGAGCAAGGGGTGGTCTCTGGAGACCCGGAAGGATGAGGGAGTGTCAGCCTGGCTCTGCGGTGGCTCCTGGCATAGGTTCTGCCCTCACCCTCACCAGCTGTGTCATCTCTTTCCTGCCAGTTGCTCTCCAGACTTGCCAGAGGGTGGGAGGTGCAGAAGGAGAGGGTGGGAAGCTGTAGGGAAGGACGGTGCTCTCCCTCCTGCTGGAAGTGACAGCTGGACTTGGAGGGGTGAAGGGACGTGGCCAGATGGCATCAAGTCGTGAGCACCAGGGAGGTTATTGTTGGGAAAGGGAAATCTGGCTGCTTCTCCACTGGCCACAGCTGCTCCCCCCTGCCCAATGTTAGGGGTCAGAGCTGACTCAAGACTCTCTCCATAAAAGTTAAGCTGGGTGGGGGAGGGTAGGGGAATGAGAGGAACAGCTCATCCCCTCAGGAGCAGCCTGAAGGCTAGGCCAGTGCCTAAACTTGGGTGGAGGAGTGTTCGTGTTGACGCAAAGAGGTTCATACCCTACATTGAGGTGATCGACCAAAGCTTCTGTCAGGCAGGTCGCTGCAGTGATGGCCTCTCGCCTTCTCTTCTCTGGGTGGAGGGGGAAAAGGGATTAGATAGACTTGTTTTTTTGAGGAGTGATGCTTAAGGTTCCCCACCCATTCATTATTCTGCTAGCTATGGGAACACCTCAAGTAATTCCAGAGTGCCAGAGCTGACAGGGCCTTGCAAAACATAAAGCAAGCTCTTTCATTTTCGAGGTGAGGAAACTGGTAGCCTGAGAAGGGAAGCGATTCGCCCAGGGACGCTAAGTCCTTGGCAGCGACCAGGACTCCAGACTCTCAGGCACATTTTCCCCACTGGTTTGGCCTAAAGGTTGGTAACTCTGGGGTTCCCAGCCTGGATTCAGGACACAAGGGGCCCATCCCCATTTCGGCAGTTTCAGGCCTCCAAGAATCCCAGTCCTGTCGGGTCCTCAACACCCTCCTCTCTTCAGGAGGTTTCCTTCCCACTTCCAGGACGAGCGGCCCCCTGGACCAATCGGCACAGCGTTCCGTGAACAGGGGGCGGGGCTAGGATACTGCGGACACAGCGCGGGGGACGTTGCCAAGGGGGACGCTAATGCTGCTAAAGGGACCAGAGCCATTGGCAGGGGAACGGAACTCACCTCCACCAAAGCTCCTGTAATTTCCTCTACCCCAAGCCCGCGCCCTTCCCCGGATCTGGGCCGTTACTTGAGATCCAGGCTCCGGGCTGAGGCTAGGCCGCGGAGGGAGAGAAAACGGCGGGCTGGATACTCGGCTTACCCTGAAGCTCTTTGCGTTCATTCTGCTTGGCCTGGTGTTCTTTCAGCAGGCGGGACAGCATGGTCGCGGCGGGCTCGGGGTAGGGCGTGCCCAGCCCCCCTCCGACTCGCGGAACTAGACCTCGCAGCTCCGCTCCCGCCGGGCCGGGGTCACGTGGCCGCAATGTCACGTGAGGCCCGGAACCGCCCTCCTCTTGAGACCTGGGGTGGTAGGTAGAGAGGATCTTGGCTGGGAAGGGAGGTGATAGTAGGGGCAGGTGAGCTCTTGTCTTTATTGGGAACTCACTTTGCTAAGTGTGGGAAGACGTTTTCTTTAGTACTCAGGTTGCAGAACAGTTTTTAATCTCCTCTGGATCCCAGGATCCTAGGAGGGTTGTTGTTGCCAGGCTGTCTATCATGGTTCGGTTGTTGCGGGAGCAGAGGTTCCCAGGACTCATTGAAATTCTTTTCCTTCCCTGGCCTTTTCCTCCTGGCAGCTCTGGCCGGTTCTCAGTGAATCCTCAGCTCCTCCCTCCAGAGGGGGAATGCTGTCCTCTCTCTTCAAGCCCTGTCTCTTCTCGCCACCCCGCCAGAGTCCCTCAGCGTTTTAGGCATTTTCAGCGGCCTCCTAGGGAGCTTTGCTAATTTGGCTGGCTATGTGTGGTGAATGTGCCATTCCATCTCTGTCCTTTTGTGGTCAGGGAATGCAAGCCCATTTTATTTCAGTCTTACCAGCAGAACAAGTGCTCTTGCCAAAGTAGAAGGTAAATTATATAACACCTCTCTGAACTAATGAAGTGTTTCTGGGATTAACCCCAACAAGAAAAAAATATAAACATCACCAACATGTACTCGCTCTTACAACATTCTCTCTTGGTGCGCCGTACACTGACATGCTGGGTGGCTTTGGGCAAGTTGTGTATCTACGCTGGATGTTGGTTTTCTCCTTAGTAAAATTAGAAGATTGGATTAAATCAGCAGTTCTCAGCCTTAGCTAAACGTTAGACTCAGTTGGGGAAGTTTTAAAAAATATGCCTTGGTCCGTGACCAATCTCTGAGGGTGGAGGCCTGGTATAAGTATTTTTTAAAAAGTTGTTCAAGTGAATGTAATGTGCCCCCAAGGTTGAGAACCACTGCACTAAACCATATCTAAAGCTGTTTTCAAAACTTTGGTGTTCTCTCACTTCAGTTACATGGTTGAAAATTGACTTCATTATATGTACTTGCAGGGGGAGGAGAAATGGCTGCTGACTGATTTAGAATAGAACATTCTTGAATTTCTGAGTCAAAGTTGAAGATTACTGATCAGTTCATTCAACTCTTTGCAGAACTGCATCTTAAATCCCAGGGAGCTGCCCAGCTGTCAAAGGATTAGTGAGTGAAGTGGTTAACTGGCAGCAGAAAGCAGAACATTAAGTGCCAAAATAAAAACTCTGAATAAAAAGTGTTGGGCTGGGACTTCCCTGGTAGTTCAGTGGCTAAGACTCCACGCTCCCAATACAGGAAGCCCAGGGTTTGATCCTTGGTTGAGGAACTAGATCCCATGTGCCGCAACTAAGACCCAATGCAGGCAAATAAATAAGTATTAAAAAAAGTGTTGGATATTGTGTTTGTGTGTCTGTGCTTATTATATGGATACTTCTTTAACAATATCTCCTGAGTAATACCATGTGTGAATCACTCTACATGTATTATTTCATGTAATTCTGAGAATAGTCATGTGAAGTATAACAATGTGCAGATGAAGAATCTGTGGTACAGAGCAGTGCAGTGATAGAGCTCATAAGCGGTCGAGCTAGGATACAGAGCAGTGCAGTGATAGAGCTCATAAGTGGTCGAGCTAGGATACAGAGCCGGGCTATCTGATGCCAGAGCTTGAGTGTAACCCCTGTACTATACTGCAGAAACTACAGGAGAGACCCCAGCAGGGGCAGGCCCAGAGCTCTTTGGGGGACAGCTCCCTGTCTCTTGTCACTATGACTCTCTATGCCTGTGGAGCATCAGTTGAAGGGAATACCAGCAGGGGAGGAATGTTTGGGAAGAGGTGCCACTCCAGAGAGGAGCTGATCAATAGAAGCGGGAAGAATGAGAGCACCGAAGGGCAGCCTTGCCAGTCCTCCCCCCTTCTGGCTTTTGCTTCCAACTGCAGTGAGCAAGCAAATTGGAGGCAGACTGGAAGATGCCCGGTGCCTCACTCCCAAAGCTGGGAGAGAAAAGCAGAGGTTGGAAGGGGTGGCAGAGGATGGTGACAAGTGGACCTGTGAAACAGAGGGTGGGGGCTAATGAGGGGGGTTGGCATTGGGGGTTTCAGTGGTGAGTCTGTAATTTAAGATTAGGGTGACTCATGGTGAGTGCCAGGCCCATCCTGTGTTACCCTCACCCCCTTGGCACAACCGCCTGACATTTTCACAATCAGTATAGAGACTGCCAGGGCTCTGCAGACATCAGCCCCACCCTCCTTTCCCACACACCGGCTGTTCCTTTGCCCTAGAGCTGAGCAGAAGACCTGGGTACCTGTATCTGGAGACTCAGCTGATCTCTCCAGGGTCTTCCTCTACCTACTCTTTCTGGGCCCCTGTGGCTCACTGTCTAACCTCAGTCTCTAGTGTTGTTGAAACTCAGCTCCACCTGCCTTTGGTAGAGATGGACACAGGCTGCATACATAGTAGGAAAATGACTCTTGAAATCTGAAATCTCTTTCTGACCACCTCTCCTTACACTTTCCCACCCAGATTATTTTTCTCCTTAGAATCAGTGAATGTGCCCCCATACTCCTTTTGTTCACTCATTTCTCTGTTCTTCTCAGCCTCTCTTTCAGAGTCTGCTTTAATTAGCAAGCTTCAGGCTGACTGGCTGGGCCAAGCCTTCGGGCCGGAAGCTGCTGAGTTGTTAGGGATTGGGTGAGGACTGAGGCAGGACATGGTGTGAGTGGAGAAGGCTTCTCATACTGGGAAATCTGGCTGGGCTTCAAGAGGGGGCCGTTGGTGGTGTGGCCGAGTTCCAAATGTTGGCCTGGGGCCAGTGCTCAGAGAAAAGGGGCCCAGTCTAAATGACTCACCGTGGGAAGTGATCTCCCAGTCCTTCTCCCCAAGCACAAGGGGTTTCCCTGGGATCTTCAAAGACCAGAGCGGTCAAGTCGTTTCCCCACTGACTGCCCTCAATCACATGTATAGCCTTTCTCTCCCAGCCACGCCCATAGTTCAAACTTTGGCTACAGGAGACATTCAGAGGCCAGCAGAAGGATTCCAGTGCTGGAGAGGTGGGTGGGGTGAGAAAGTCCTCATGTTGTCTATGCTGTGGAGGAAGAGGCTGACCCTGGGACATCTGCTCCAAGGCTCTGTTGCCAGATGAGGTGGGGGGAGATATTAACCCCGCAGTGTGTGCTCTGGAAGCGTCTGCTGCTCACCTAGAGATGGCAGCCGGGCAGTGTGTGGCCCAGGGGAACTGAAAAATAGGGAGTCCAGATGGAGGGCAAGAGGGCTCTTAGAGGGGGGAGGGGCTGGCAGAAAAGGGCAAGAGTCTTTGCTGGGTCTGGACATTTATAAATTTTTAAAAATGTTTTGAAATTATTTTGAAATAGTTGTAGACTCAGAGGAAATTGCAAAAAGTAGTATGTGAAATCCTGTGTATCTTTCATCCAGCTTCCACCAGAGGCGACACCTTATATAACTGTAGCACTATATCCAAACCAGGACTCTGACATAGATATTATACAGTTAACTAGGCTATAAGCCTATTCAATTTTCCCCAGTTTTTTTTTTTAACATGCATTCATTTATAATTCTATGTAATTTTATCCCACAGATGGATTCAATCAGTTCAGTTCAGTTCAGTTCAGTCGGTCAGTCGTGTCGACTCTTTGCGACCCCATGAATTGCAGCACGCCAGGCCTCCCTGTCCATCACCAACTCCTGGAGTTCACTCAGACTCATGTCCATCGAGTCAGTGATGCCATCCAGCCATCTCATCCTCTGTCGTCCCCTTCTTCTCCTGCCCCAATCCCTCACAGCATCAGAGTCTTTTCCAATGAGTCAACTCTTCGCATGAGGTGGCCAAAGTACTGGAGTTTCAGCTTTAGCATCATTCCTTCCAAAGAAATCCCAGGGCTGATCTCCTTCAGAACGGACTGGCTGGATGTCCTTGCAGTCCAAGGGACTCTCAACACTCTTCTCCAACACCACAGTTCAAAAGCATCAATTCTTCAGCACTCAGCTTTCTTTACAGTCCAACTCTCACATCCATACATGACCACTGGAAAAACCATAGCCTTGACTAGACGGGTCAATAGCCACCACCAAAATTAAGTTACAGAACTCTCCATCACCATGAAGGAACTTTCTGTACTACCCTTTTATATTTACACCTCCACTTCCCCATCCCTGTCCCCTGACAATTACTAGTCTGTTCTTCATCTCCATAGTTTTTCATTTTGAGAATGTCAGGTGAGTGGAATCATACAGCATCAGCATTAGTTTTAATTTAATGAATTCCTGAACTCCGAATTAAAAAGAAAGGTTCTCTGGCATATTATTTATTTGAATATTAAGCTTCTTCTGTTCTCTGGATTCCTCCGGCTTCTTCATTCCCTCCGAATTCAAAAGAAAGGTTCTCTGGCAGATTATTTATTTAAATATTAAGCTTCTTCTGTTCTCTGGATTCTTCCGGCTTCTTCCTTCCCTCCTCAATCTGCAATGCTGCTCTCCACTCCAAATCTGGCCTCATTTCTCCTTTAGGGAAAATCTACAAGTCTAAATTTACTAGGCTGGTCTGGGACTTTTGCGTGTTCCCCGCCCTCCCTTGCCCCACTATTTATAGCCAGGCTAATTTTGGGTGGCCTCTCTCTCTCGTTTCTTTCCTTCTCCTTCCTCCTGTGGCGGGTGAGGTGACTTCTCAAATATTTGGGCAGAGGAGGTCAGAAGCAGATTCTTGGCATCTGATCTCAACCTCGGATTTAGCAAGAATCAGCAGAGTAGAGATGGAGGGAGGCAGGAGCTGCAGGTGGAGAGAGGGAGGCATTTGGGGCTCTAAAGGCATTTTTTAAAAACTTCTATTTAGTTTTAATCAATTTATTTTTTAATTGAAGAATAAATGCTTTACAGAATTGTGTTGGTTTCTGCCAAACATCAACATGAATCAGCCATAGGTATACCTATGTCCCTTTCCTCTGAACCTCCCTTCCACCTTCTTCCTCATTCCACCCCTCTCGGTTGTTACAGAGCCCTGGTTTGAGTTCTCTGAGTCATACAACAAACTCCCATTGGCTATCTATTTTGCTTATGGTAATGTAAGTTTCCATGTTACTCTCTCTATATATCCCACCCTCTCCTTCCCCCCCACCCCCACCCCTCTAAAGGCATTTTGACCCCAGTTGGATGATATTTGGGCCGAGAGTCAGGAGTCTGGTTTCCATCCTGATTTTACTCTTTTGCATTCTCATATCAGCTCTTCTCCAATGTCAGGGCTCTGAGATAGAAAAGAGATGCAGAAGGCCTGTCTGGGGGATGATAAAAGTAGGATCTCAGGGCCAGTCTGCTGTGTTACCTGTTTAGAGAGCACCTGTTTAGAGGTATGCTACTCCCCCTGGAGGGGATGGACACAAGTGTAGTGTTGCCAAAATGGAGGCACAAACTTTCAAATGTATGGTAACTCACCCAGGGCAAGGATTGTCCCACCAGGCAGCAGAGTGAGAGCCTATTAAAAATCAATTTTTTAAAAAGTATAATCCTGGAAAAAGAAGAAAGAGAGAAAATGGACACTTGGGAAGAGGAATAGGAAGAACATGTATTGGAGCTTTTAAGACAAAGAGGGAGAAGAGAGAATCTTAAGAATATGGCAGTGTATGAGGGGGCAGAGGAAACATTAGAGACACTGAGAAATAATCTAGTAGGATTCCAATGGACAGAGGCAAGAAGGGTAAAGACAGAGTTTCGGATGAGACAAAACCAGAGAGTGGGAGAGACAGAAGGGAAAGATGGACACATGGATATACCCAAGACCAACACCCAGTAAGAGAGACCTAGGAAGGGGAGGTGGGAGCAAGTGACGTTCCAGTTGTGCCAAATTATTTCCTATCTCTCTTCTTGGCCCCATTTCTGGGTTGGAGTTATAAATAGCAGAGCTGGAAAATGTCCTCCCCCTTTGCCTTTGTCTCAGCCTGGGGGGAAGGGAGAGGTAGAGACACCGCTTGTGAGTCCCTGTGGACATCCCTGGGAAGCCCCACCTCGATTCTGTGAGGACCAGTCCAGGACGCTGCTCCCTCCAGTCCCTTCCTCTGTGGAGGGTAGGAAATTTACGGTTCTGGGAAGGATCTGGAAGGTGGAGACATCGTTCCCATCCCTTTGCCTCTTGGGTGCAATCTCTCTCATCTTGGCCTTCTCTGACAGTCGATCCTTCCCCAGCTCACTTTCCTCTTCTGCTGCCACCCTATTTCCCCTCTGTTTTTTCCATTCTTTCCTTGTTGATCAAACTCTTACCCTTCTTTCTCCAGCTCTATTTTCTTTCTACCCGCCTCCTTTGCTCCCCTCCCCCAGGCCTGCTGAGTTTTTCTTTCTTCTTGCCTGTCTTTTCCTTATTTCCCCGAACGCTGACGATGTATGTGTCTAGCAGAGCCTTTGCCACTGCTGGGCTCGGAGGGATGGGATGGGATGGGATGGGATGGGATGGGATGTGGTGGGAATTGGTTTGATTCAGAGAGCAGGAGAGGTGTTCTGTGTCCTTGGGTAAAGAAGGGAGCATTAAGGCACCACACCGGACTCATCTGCATCTCTTTCTCTGTCTCTCTCTTTCCAGACTGTCTTTTAGCCTCATCCACTTCTCATTCCTGGCTCACCCACCTCGCCCCTTCTCTTTTCGACCCCTTTCTATCTGTAATTCTCCTACCCCATTACCAGGCGCCGCCTCCATCACTCGCTGGTTAGGGCAGGAGTTAGGGGGAAAGGGGAGAGCACTGGCAGGGGCGGCGCCGGCGCTGGGGTGGGGCTGGGGGTACGTGGGGAGCAAGGCCTGCTCCTACCCGGAGCCGCCCTCCTGGGCATCCCTCCGCTACTCCCGGCGGCCTCCACCTGCCGCGGGCCGGGGGGCGGGGCGAGGGCGGGGCCGGGGCGGCGCCCTTGGGAGCGGAGGCGGGAGCCGCTGGGGGACTAGGGGCTGCGGCCGCTGCAGTCGTCCTGGCCGGTGCTGGGGCGGCGGGAGAGAGGTAAAGGGGCAGCGAGGTGGAAGACTGGGAGGACCCCCTGAAGGACCAGCGAGACTCGGAGACCAGAGATCCTCCTCGGGAGATCTGAGATTCGGGGCGCCAGCGTATTTCCTTGCCTTCGCCGGGAGCGCGAGCAGGGGGTTGCCCCATGGCGGGAACTCCGGGCCGCGATCCTTGGGGGACCCCTGGGATTTGTTACCTTTTTGGCTCCCTGCTCGCCGGACTGCTCTTCCCAGGGGCTGCCGCCTTCAATCTGGACGTGATGGGCGCCCTCCGCAAGGAGGGCGAGCCGGGGAGCCTCTTTGGCTTTTCGGTGGCTCTGCACCGGCAGTTGCAGCCCCGACCCCAGAGCTGGTGAGTCACCGCACCCGCCCAGAATCCCAGCGCCCGAGCCACAGATGCCCATCCCGCTGTTCCGCCCCATCTCTCAATCTTCCAACCTTATCAAGACTCAGGCTGCCCCCAGATATCCCACGCCCCAGCCTGAAGCCTTGTCTGCCTTGAATCTGAGACCCAGGCGATCTCGCTTTGGGGATGAGTTGGAGAGCAAGAGTCTTGTCTTGGCTGGGAGCTATCCCTTTCGCTTTTCACCCCAACTTGCTCATTGTTCCAGTCCCAGGGCCTGTGGCTCCCCTCCTTCTTTAGGAGGCTGAACTCCCTCAGAGAGGGAGCAATTTGCCTCTGCTTAGGACAGGTGAAGAAGGAGAGGACAGAGAGACTGAGGGTACCATGGGAGGGATAGAGGATAGATTCCAGAAATAACTTCCTGCGAGGGCATTGCCATGGGGGGTTATGAGAACAGCAGGGCTCTGGGAGGCCAGGAGAGACCTGAGCTTCTGTGGCTCAAGACTACAGGGAGGCTGGGAGGGAACCTGGGAGGGTTTGGCACTCTGCACTAGGGAGTTTGGAGATAGAGGGTGGCAGAAATCAGAGCCCCCCAGAATTGTAGCAGCAGCAGCAGTGAGAGATCTAGAGGGGATGCTGGCCAGGCTGTTCCCCTTCCTCCTCCTCAGGAAATTTCCAGCTCCAAGAATCTCATCAGTAGGGGGAGACAGGGAGGGGTGAGGGGCAGAGGACAATTCTGGTTATTTTCTAATCAGTTCAGGACCCGTGGGAGAAAGACAGACTCGTGTGTGGGGACTGTGACTGTCACGATTCCTGTACTATTGGCCCCATCTCTGTGTGCGATTTTAAAAAGACAGGCAGGAAAGAGAAAGCGTCCCACCCCTTCCTGCCAGGGGACTTTTCTCTCCTTGGCTAGTGCCTAAGCCACAGTCAGTGTCCATTACTGGGATCAGTGCTGTCCACTGGGACCATCTCCTCCCCTCTGCTATTGGCCTAGGGGCAGAGGGAAGGGACAAGAGCTCATTTCTCTTCCCTGGCTCGGGGACTAGAGGCTAGCTCTGATCTTCTTTTTCCATTATCTCTGTCATCAGGGAGCAGGGTCAGAGATCCCCTACACTTTGGGAGCAATGGAAAGCTATTGACTTCATCTCTTCTTCAGTCTACTATCCTCTTCCTCCCTCATTTCTGTCTCTCTTCCTCCCCCCCTCTCCCCATCTGCCAGAGTTCCAGGACTGGAGGCCTTTTTAGGACATGCTGAAGTCTCTGAGCTATTTCCAGACAAATTCTAGGTTATTTTTAATGGCTTGGTCTCTTGTCATTTCCCCCTTGTCTCTGAAGGTGGCCCCTGATTCTGTCTCCCAGAGCCAAGCTGGGGGCATTCCCAGAAGGGCCTGCTCACCCCCTCACCCTGCTCTTGCTCCAGCAGGGGGTGCTTTGCTGTCTGGTGGCACGTGAAGGGTGGGATACCCTGGCTAAGTCCCTGGCTTTGGGGTTGCAGGTTGTTGTCCCCACCACTCTCTGATCAAAAAAACCTCACCAGTTTGGATGTCTTTCCGTGTGGCCCAGGGATGAGACTTTGAAGTTCAACCTTCTGAGGTTTCAGCCTCATCTGTTTCCATCAACTGTAATACCATCAACGGTACTACCAAACAGACTGTGTGTGTGTGTGCTCAGTCGCTCAGTTATGTCCGACTCTTTGCGGCCCCATGGACTGTAGCTCACCAGCTTCACTGTCCATGAGATTTCCCAAGCAAGGATACTGGAGTGGGTTGCCATTTCCTCCTCCAGGGGATCTTCCCGACTCAGGCATCGAACCCATGTCTCTTGCACCTCCTGCGTTGGCAGACGGATTCTTTATCACCAATGCCATCTGGGAAGCCACCAGATAGAGTAATTGTGGATATTGAGAGGTTTGTTAACATATGTAAAATTCTGAGCATAGCACAAGGCCCAGTGTGGGTGGTATGAAAGTGTTGGTACCTTTTTTCTTATATGGTGATCCACAGAGCTGGAGCATAGCTTTAGTGCCTTACAGTGAGCCTGGATCCAAAGGCTTGGCCGGAGCACCCCCAGGGCTGAGCCAACCTTCCAGGCCAAGCACCCTCCCCAGAGGGCCACCCAGATTGAGAGAGTCAGAGAGGGCTGGACTTGGGTCAGAGCCTGGAGTGAGTGGGAAATTAAGAGGTGCAGAGGTAGTGGGCTACTCCTTCACTTCCACTTAGCCAGCCTCCCAGATAGTCCCTTGCTCCTAGCTGCCTTTCTCTCTACAGTGGCTGCAACTGTGGCTACTGTTTGTTCAGAGGTCTGGGGTGGCTGGGGATCGTGGGATGAAGCCAAGAAAGAGTGTGTGGCTGGGGCAGAGGTGGAGGGAATGTAGAGGCTGTGTGTGGGAAATTTTGTTCCAGGCAGGATGGTCTGGTCTGTTCTCCATCAAGAGAGGGGCTGGGCATAGCTATGCACTCAGCTTCTTTCCTCCGTATGGACCCCTCCCCCTCTTTCAACTCCCTACTTGTGACCTCCAGGCGAGATGTGAGCATTGAACATGGACTGTTAGCCTCTCTTGGTACTTAGTTCTGCGCTGACCAACTGAGACACTGTGTGTCTCTGTGCATCTGCATGACATGTGGGTCCAGCAAACACATCTTGACGCCTCCTATGGGGCAAATGCAGATGAATGAAGCCGCCTGGGTCCTCCAAAGGCTCACCATCTCTGTGTTTACAGGTGGGGGCACCACAGACTTGTCTGGAGGTTAGCCAGGCCACCTAGTTTCTTTTTCTGCTCGGAGTATCTTCCTCTCCCCATCTCCCTCTTCCTTTTCTGAAGGTGGTCAGTCATAGTCATCAGGTGGAAAAGGTAGGGATATTGGAATTAAGCAGATGTGGGTTTGAATTCCTTTGTGCTACCAATGTCTCTGAGTGAGTTTCCTCATCTGAAAGACAGCAAAGAACCCTTACATAGGACTGTCATGAAGATTAAATGAGATAATGCAGGTAACATGCCTAGCCTGGTACCTGGCACCTAGTAGAGTCATAAATCTTAGTTCCTCACATCCCTGGCATCTAGCCTAGGACCTGAGTCATAGTAGGTGATGAATAAATATTACTTCCTTGTCTCACCAGTGCCTGACACAGGGCTTGGCAGATAATGTGTGTGCTGTGCTAAGTCACTTTGTTCGTGTCTGACTCTTGCGACCCCATGGACTGTAGCCCATTAGGCTCCTCTGTACATGGGATTCTCCAGGCAAGAATACTGGAGTGGGTTGCCATGCCCTCCTCTTTCAGATGATAGAGTCTCAATAAATAGTTGTTAACATACGCCCGGTGTATGCCGTCTCCCCTTCTACTCCCCATCCTCCTCTCGTGACATTGGCTCTGACGCAGGATGACAGCTGCTTGGAGACGAGGAGGAGTTGTGGGAAGGGAGAGTGGCTCTGTGCCCATCAGAACTGGCACAGCGCCCCACAGATGCCTGTCTGCCATATCGCCCCATGCCCCAGTGGGGGAAATGGAGAAAATAAGTTGGGGAGAGAGGCCTCAAGGTTCGTCTTGCTGACACTTTTGAGTCTCCTTCTGTGAAGAGAGGATCCTTGTAGCCAGCCGGGTGCCCATCACCTTGCCTCGTCCTCTCCTTCACTCCTGGCCTGAGGGTCTGCCCCCCAGGGGACCCAGGCAGCCTCCATTCCCAGCACAGTCCTCCCTGGGGAAGAAGCCTTGGCTGTGATCATGGAAAATTGTCCTGCCAAGAACGTTGTAGCTGGGAAAGAGTCTGAGGGGGAGGTAGGAGAGAAGGCTGGGCAGGGGCAGGGTGGGGAGGAATGGGGAAAATCGTGGACATGGGGAGCCGCAGGAAGGATGAAAGGGGATTCAGGATGTAGGGGGCGAACGGGGCTGGGACTGGAGACAGAATGAGAAACTGGCCTCCACCTCTATGCCAGTTCAAGTGACTGACAGAATCTTGGGCTGGCAGGGTTGCTGAGTGGTGGGTTTTGATGGATCCCCTATAGGGAGTGAGGGAGTGGGACCCACATCTAGTCTCTCTCTTGGCCCCGGAAGCTGATCTCCGGGCCACCTCATGGTGCTGTTACTTTTGCTCCCAGCATTCTTGGCATTTCTGGGAAGGTTTCAACTGAACTGGGGTTGGGGAGGAGGGCAGAGCTCGGAGATGGGGCCAGGGAGTGGGGGTGGGGGGGTAGGAAGGCTTGGTCAGGAACAGGTGCTGGGAACAGGCGGTTCTTTCAAATCCGCAGCATGGGCCAGGCTGCTCGGGTTGCCAATGTGTGTGTGTGTATCTACTATTATGCGGTCCCTCACCCAGATAGTATGCGCATACGTAATGTGATGATTGCGTGGCCAAGTGTATGAATTTGCCCATAACCGGACGTGGGAAAGCTGACTTTTGGCCCTTTGCCTTGGTCCTTCAACACTTTGCCTGGTACTGCGGGGCTGGGCCTGGGTGGCTCTGGGAGGTGGAGGGCGCTGGCCACTAGTTCCTGCCCCTCCTCCATCATGCAGGCTGCTGGTGGGCGCTCCTCAGGCTCTGGCCCTGCCAGGGCAGCAGGCAAATCGCACTGGAGGTCTCTTCGCTTGCTCCCTGAGCCTGAAAGAGACTGACTGCTACAGAGTGGACATCGACCAGGGAGGTGAGGGCTCTGTGGGGCTGGGATGGGGGGACATGTGAGGAGGGGAGGGGAGGACTTGGCCTCCTCTTTCCTCCCCTAATTCCCAGTGTCCTGCCACCAGCTGATGTGCAGAAGGAGAGTAAGGAGAACCAGTGGTTGGGAGTCAGTGTTCGGAGCCAGGGGCCTGGGGGCAAGATTGTTGTGAGTACCATATCTTTTTTTTTTGACTTTTGATATTTACCATTTTTATAGAAAAAGACATGAAATTTTGTTTTTAAAAAGAGGGAAAAACAGTTTGACTCTGTAACAGTAATATCATGGTGATGGGTACCACTTCTTGTGATGCTTTGCAAGAGTGTTGAGGGTGTATTTGTGTGTATGTATGGTGTGTGCATACACACAGATGTGCTTACAGAACTCAGGTTGGCAGTATGATATGATTGTCTGCTTCCAAGAACTTCTGAGAGATGTAAACAGGTGTGAGGCATGGTTCCGTCCTTACAAATTTAAAAATATCTAACAGTTCATCCACCCATCCATGTGTTAAACTTACTGAGAACCTTTTAAGTATCGGGCATTGAACTGAGAGAAGACATGTAAACACAGGGAAAAGCCTGGTCCATGCCTCAGAGAGCCTCCTGCATAGTTACAGAGATTCTCATCACTGACATGCACAAACACGATAATACAGGTCCCTTTGGGGCAGAATATGGTTAAGGCTAGGTGAGTGACATGGTCCCCAGTCTATACCATTTCAAGGGAGGGGCGGAGAGTGAAGACTACTGCAGGTGGGGGTGATTTGAGTCTGGATTTCCAGAATAAGCAATACTTTGGAGAGTGGAGAGGGAGGGAATTGTTTTCAGACGAGGCGGTGGCTCTCAGGTTCAGGAACAGGACCAAGCTGGGCATGCTGTGGACAGTCCCATCTGGCGGGATCAAGGAGGCATGAGTTCTGTGACCGAGTCATGCTGTGGGCGCCAGGGGAGAATGTGGAGCAAGGACTTCTTGCTGCCAGGGCAAAGAAGTGGGTGCAGAGAAGACAGGGATGGGGGTAATGTATTCTATATACCTGCCTAATGCTAGGCTGGGAGGTGGCGCCCAAGTGACGCTGGCAGAGGTGTGTGTGTGTGTGTGCACGTGCATGCATGCGTGTGTATATGCACTCGAAGCAGCATCTGCCAAATTCCTGCACATGGGCAGCGTGGCTCAAGCAGGGTCCTGGCCCTCACGGTGGAGTGACCAAATCTGCTTTCCTCCCACAGACCTGTGCACACCGATACGAGGCGCGGCAGCGTGTAGACCAGATCCTGGAGACGAGGGATGTGATCGGCCGCTGCTTTGTTCTCAGCCAGGACCTGGCCATCCGAGATGAGCTGGATGGTGGGGAGTGGAAGTTCTGTGAGGGACGCCCCCAGGGCCACGAACAGTTCGGCTTCTGCCAGCAGGGCACGGCGGCTGCCTTCTCCCCTGACAGCCACTATCTCCTCTTTGGGGCCCCAGGAACCTATAACTGGAAGGGTGAGTCACTCCCCGGAGAGGGGAGAAGGGAACCAAAATGTCCCAGTACCTCAGAGAGGGGGTTGGGGGCAGCATGTGGCCAAGCATGCCTGCGTGTTCACCACCACGGAGCCCCGGGGCCCCGCCACGCCTCCCACCGCGTCTCGCCGGCACGCACACGACTGGGGCCATCCATCTCCTGTCCTCCGCATGGCCGAGAGTTCTGCAACATGCTGGCATGAGCCCCCACATGCCCAACCGGGGCCTGCATGCTCCAACACACCAGCCCACACCTCATCACTCCCATTCCCATCTCCGCACGCTGCCGCTGGCCGGGCTGACACGTGGTGAGTGTGATGCCACGCCCAGGGGTAGAGAGAGACCCCAGGCAGCTTGGACTGGGAAGAGGGTGGAGATGGGGCTGGAGAGGAGAGGAGGGGCTTCCCTGGGTGCCTAATGAGCACCTAGGCCTGTGGGTGGTCTTCACGCCCCATCCTGGGCACTAATGGGTCTGTCCTTGCAGGCACGGCCAGGGTGGAGCTCTGTGTGCAGGGCTCAGCGGACCTGGCACACCTGGACGACGGGCCCTACGAGGCGGGGGGTGAGAAGGAGCAGGACCCCCGCCTCATCCCGGTCCCTGCCAACAGCTACTTTGGTAGGGACCCCTCCCCGGCCCGGAGCCACTCTAACCCTCTGCTCCTCTCTCTTGTCCCCCCCTCCACACTCCCATCCTTCTGTCTCTGTCTCTCTGTCTCTCTTGTCCTCTTTCTCCCTCTCCCTCTTCTGCCTTCTTGCTGTTCTGTCTGCCTCTGTCTCCGCACTCTGTGGCCCGTCCTCTGGATGTCCCTGCCCTGGTGTCTCCCCGCCCCGCCCCCGCAGGGTTGCTCTTTGTGACCAACATTGATAGCTCAGACCCTGACCAGCTGGTGTATAAAACTTTGGACCCTGCTGACCGGCTCCCAGGACTGGCCGGCGACTTGGCCCTGAATAGCTACTTAGGTTTGTAAGCTCCCCTCCATGTACCCCTGGGCCCTGGGGGCTTGGCCTGGCCTCCCTGCCTCTCCTGCCCTGCCCCCCAGCACCTACCCAGAGAAACACCCATTGGGACCAAATTGCAGAGAAGAGCTGAGCCCGGTGGCCAGGCCCAAGGTGAAGAGGCCCCGGGGGTGATAGCCTAGAGGGCTGTAAACAGGGGTCTCCATGGAGGAAGATCCAGGTGGGCTGAGGCTGTAGTGGGAAGGAAGGAGGCTGGAGCTCTGAGGGGTGGATGGCGGGCATGTGTGGAGAAAGGTCAAGCTGTATTGGTAAGTTCCTCTTCTTGTCTCATCTGCATTGTTCTGCCGAAGGGGAGGAAACCAGGCCTGGGGGATGTTTGCTGACTCCAGCTCTTCCCCATTTCCCCCTTGTTTCCTCCCCTCCTGTCCATGTGGAGACTTCCTCTCCCTGCCAGGAGTGGCGTGCATTGGAGGGATGGGGGGCTCCTGGGCATGCCGAGGGGAGAGCAGTTTCAGGGAATCATATGGGGGGCTGCCCTGGCCCAGCTCCTGCTGCTGCCCAGCCGCCTGGGCCTCCCAGCCATTGCCTTCCTCCTTCCTTCCCAGTCCCCAAGGCTACCCCATCCACGGCTCGTGCCCAGCTCCAGTCTCTGGATGGGGAGGACCACCGGGTGTCTGGAGGGGCAGAGGAGTGGTCCAGCTGTGATAGAGATACCCCGGGGGGCACCTCCACCTTTAGGCTCTCACCTGTGTGGTGGGGCGGGGTGGGGGAACTTAGACCCACTCTGGCTGGGAGTCTGGTGGGGAGAACTCACCGGTGAGTCTCCCCTATCCAGGTTTCTCCATCGACTCGGGGAAGGGACTGGTGCGAGCTGAGGAGCTGAGCTTTGTGGCAGGGGCCCCCCGTGCCAACCACAAGGGTGCCGTGGTCATTCTACGCAAAGACAGTGCCAGTCGCCTGGTGCCTGAAGTGACGCTGTCCGGGGAGCGCCTGACCTCCGGCTTTGGCTACTCGCTGGCCGTGGCTGATCTCAACAATGATGGGTCAGAGTGAGGGAGGCGAGGGCAGCCGGGGGAGGCTGGGGCTGGGAGGGGCCTCTGGCCTCTCCTCTTGACTCCTTCTCCTGCCTCCCTGTCTCCATAGCTGGACAGACCTGGTAGTGGGTGCCCCCTACTTCTTCGAGCGTCAAGAAGAACTGGGGGGTGCCGTGTATGTGTACATGAACGAGGGGGGTCACTGGGCCGGGGTCGCCCCTCTCCGGCTCTGCGGCTCCCTTGACTCCATGTTTGGGATCAGCCTGGCAGTCCTGGGGGATCTCAATCAAGATGGCTTCCCAGGTGTGACTGGGAATGGGAAAGGCTGGGGGACGAGGAGAGAGGGGGTGGGGAGGTAGGTGGGGAAAGGCCTCTAAGGTCAAGGGCAAGGTTCCCTGAGGGCTCAGGGAGAGGAGCAACCTGGGCTCCTGTGTGAGCTTTACTATTTACCAGCTTTGTGGCCCTGGGCAAGTACACCCTTTCTGAGCTAGTGATACCTGTCGAAAGTAGTTGAGAGATTAACGATGACACATGCAAGGTGTCCAGGACTTAGTAGCCTCTCAATAAAATAGAAAACAGGGTTTGGAGCTGAGTGACTGAAGGACAGCTGGGGCCTGGACCTCGCGCCTCCTCACCCCCACCCTCAGGTCTGATTGCTTTTCTCCCATGCCTGCAGACCTTGCTGTGGGGGCTCCCTTCGATGGGGACGGGAAGGTCTTTATCTACCATGGGAGCAGTCTGGGGGTTGTCACCAAGCCTTCTCAGGTGAGGGGAGGGGTTGGGGTGAGGGAATGGGTGTGGGTGGATCCAGGGGGCCTGGCAGCAGAGGGTGGAGGAGGCAGAGGCTGGGGATGATGGGTCGGGGGCTGACGTAATGGTCCCACAGGTGCTGGAAGGTGAGGCCGTGGGCATAAAGAGCTTTGGCTACTCCCTGTCGGGCGGCCTGGACGTGGATGGGAACCACTACCCGGACCTGCTGGTGGGTTCCCTGGACGACACTGCTGTGCTTTTCAGGTGAGTCCTCCATCCCCATTGCCCTCACCCTCCCGAGGCCAGAGCCCCTCTGCAGAGCGAGATCTTCGGCCTTCCTCCTTTCCTAGCCTGACGTTCTCATGTCTCCTGTGCTCTGGACTCCCTGTTCTCCAGGGCCAGGCCCGTCCTCCATGTCTCCCACGAGGTCTCTATTCTTCCACGAGCCATCGACCTAGAACAGCCCAACTGTGCCAATGGCCACTTGGTCTGGTGAGACGGGATCCGATGGGAGGGTGGAGGGGAGCCTCCAGGGTCTAGTTCTCCCCTGTCTGCCCAGTTTGGGGCTGGGGCAGGAGTGGGCAGGGTAGGGGAGAGGCCTTGGCCTATCAACCTTACATTTGCTCCCACAGCATGGACCTAAGGGTCTGTTTCAGCTATATTGCATCGCCCAGCAGCTATAGCCCTACTGTGGGTGAGTAAGGCTCCTCCACGCCCACCGCATTGGGTTTCAGGGTGGGTCACTCCAGGGTGCAGAGAAGGGCCCATTGGAGCCGCCCCCACCCCAGCTCACTGGCTCCTCCTCTCCCACCTGCCACAGCCCTGGATTACATGTTAGATGGGGACACAGACCGGAGGCTCCGGGGCCAGGTGCCCCGTGTGACCTTCCTGAGCCGTGGCCCCGATGACCCCAAGCACCAGTCCTCAGGCACCGTGTGGCTGAAACACCAGCATGACCGAGTCTGCGGAGACACCATGCTCCAGCTTCAGGTGGATGCTGACCCCTTGGCCTCTGAGGGTCATTGTCATCGCATCATCTTTTTCTGGATTCCTCTCAGCTTCTTCCCTAACTCACTCACACCTCAGTGTAAAATCTCAACTTTTGGGAGGGTTCCCTTGTGGGCTGACCTCTCCCTTACCTGCTGCCGTCTTGCGTCTCCTGTCAAGTTCTCTTCTCCCTGGAGGTGGTGATGGCAAGTCCATCTTTTTGTGTGATCCTCAAAGCCCTGAGTCCTGGCTCTTCTCCCTTCTCTAGCTTAGTTCTCCACCTCTCTCCTTCATCTCCCAGAGCCTCTTTCCAGGCTTCAGGATCTGTCCTAGGTCTGGCTGGGGCTTTGGGTGGGGCTGGGGCCTGGGGGATGGTTCTTGCATCCACTTCTGTCTTTTCCCTCCCCAGGAGAATGTCAAAGACAAGCTTCGGGCCATCGTCGTGACCCTGTCCTATGGTCTCCAGACCCCTCGGCTCCGACGACAGGCTCCTGGTCAGGGGCTGCCCCCAGTGGCCCCCATCCTCAATGCCCACCAGCCCAGCACCCAGCGGACAGAGGTGAGCATGTGCTCTGATTGAGCCCAGGAAAAGATGGGAGTAATAGACATCATGGCCCCTTGCCAGTGACACTCATTCATAGCCTGCAGAATTCTTTCCCTTGTTACCCTAGTTGTTCCTCATATCTCAAGATGCTGTGACAGGTGGACCCCAGATGTAAAATGGCCTAGATGATCATGTGTTCCTAGTCAGGGGGGTCAGGCAGTCTTTCAGATGTCCATGGAGCTGGGGGTCTGCCATGTTCAAATGTGGCCTCTAAGGTCCTTAGGTCATCTCTAACCTGGTCTGCTGGAGGAGGACAGGGGAGCTCCGTGCATGGTTCTTATGGCCAGTCCAAAAGTGATGCTCTTCCCTTCTCTTTATGTTCTAAGTCTGGGACTTGGTTACACATAAGAAAGGCTGAGGAAATGTGTCCTTGCTGTGGACTAGCCTTCTGGCCTCTGCCACGGCCTGGTAGTCACTTTACTGTGATTCACATCATTTTACTGATGAGGACACAGCTCAGAGTGGTTAAGAGACCAGCTCAATATCACACTGACTGACTCCCAGTCTTCCTTTTTTTAAATGTATTTTTAAATTTTTATTTTTATTTTATATACTGAAGTGCTAACCACTCGGTGCTTTTTTTCTTTAAATTTTACTATTTATTTTTGGCTGTGCTGGGTTGTCATTGCTGCACACAGACTGTTTCTAGCAAGCAGCAGATCTGCAAGTTGAGTCCAGGTTGTTTACTCCTCTGGTCCCCTACCCCGCCACATGCCTTGGCGACACATTCATTCCCTGAGAAGGACCCCCTCTTCAAATCTCCGCTCAGATCCACTTCCTGAAGCAAGGCTGTGGTGAAGACAAGATCTGCCAGAGCAATCTGCAGCTGGTCCAAGCCCGGTTCTGCGCCCGCGTCAGTGACACGGAGTTTCAGCCTCTGCCCATGTGAGGGGGAGTGAGGGAGCAGGTGGGGTGGGAAGGCAAAAGTTCAAAGTATGAGAGGAAGTCCCCTGGGGAGGGCTTGGAGGGGCCTGAACCTGCAGAGGGGAGGGTGGAAGGTGGGGAGGGCCTGCAGACAGCTCGGAAGTTTGCAGGATGAGGAGGGTGACGGGCCCATAGCAGCTCACCTGGCAGGGAAGAATAATCCTTCATCATATTTTTGAAATTATATAGTTCACATACACTTCACTGTTCAGTCTTCACAACCCATGAGGTAGGAATTACTATCAGTTCCACTTGGAAGCCTAGAGAGGTTTAGTTACCTGCCCAAGGTCAGCAAGCGGTAGACCAGGGACCAGAAGGGTGGTTCCCTGATTCCCAGTCTTTCTTTTTTTTTAATGTATTTTTAAATTTTAATTTTTATTTTATATACTGAAGTGCTAACCACTCAGTGCTTTTTTTCTTTAAATTTTACTATTTATTTTTGGCTGTGCTGGGTTGTCATTGCTGCACACAGACTGTTTCTAGTTGGGGTGAGCCCGGGGCTGCTCTCTAGTTGTGGTGTGCAGGTTTCTCATCATGGTGGCTTCTCTTGTTGCAGATCATGAGCTCTAGGGCATGCAGGCTTCAGTAGTTGAGGCTTCCGGGCTCTAGAGCACAGGCTCAATAGTTGTGGCCCACTGCTTAGGTGCTTTGCAGCATGTGGGATCTTCCCAGATCAGGGATTGAACCCATGTCTCCTGCATTGGTGGGTGGATTCCTTACCACTGAGCCACCAGGGAAGCCCCCTAAATTTTTATTTATTTGGCTCTGCTGGATCTCAGTTGCAGCAAGTGGGATCTAGTTCTCTGACCAGGGATTAAACTCAGGCCCCCTGCATTAGGAGCTTGGAGTCTTAGCCACTGGACCACGAGGGAAGTCCCTGACTCCAGTCTTGACTCTTTCTTGAGTGTGTGGAGATTAGGGAGGCCCAGGTGGAGGGAGAGGTTCAGAGGGTGGAGGCGAATCCCATGCATTGGGGGAGGGGGCAGGAGGGAGAGGCTGGGCAGGTGTTCAGGTCTTAGAGCAACTGGGATCTGATCCTGCAGGGATGCAGATGGGACGACAGCCTTGTTTGCTCTGAGTGGGCAGCCAGTCATCGGCCTGGAGCTGAAGGTCACCAATCTACCCTCGGATCCAGCCCAGCCCCAGGCTGATGGGGATGATGCTCATGAAGCCCAGCTCCTGGTCACCCTCCCTGCTGCTCTGCACTACTCCGGAGTCCGGGGCCTGGACCCTGTGGTGAGGACCTGGGGCAGGGTGGCAGTGATAGCTTACAGTGAACGATTGTGTCGGATTCGTGATTTCTGAAGAAGATTTAGCTTCGGGACCAGGGATCAGGCTTGATCACTCAGAGCTTTTGTGTGGCAAAAGTTTTATTACAGTGAGAAAGGACAGAGAAATCTTCTGACATAGACATCAGAAGGGGCATGGGATAGATTGGCCCCCTCCCTAGTCTAATCAAGGCTTTTACCAGACCCATTCCCACAACATACGTCTTAAATTAATAAGATTAGTCAGAAGGTTCTTGTTAAAAAGGAGAAAAATGTCCTCGGACAACATATATTGTTGTTATATAATCACTGGTACAGAGCTTAAGGAAAAACAGACCCTTGAGCAAGATGCATTGTTTTGTTGTGTAATCATTAGCTCTGGGCTTCCCTGGTGGCTCAGAGGGTAAAGCATCTGCCTGTAATGCGGGAGACCTTGGTTCGATCCCTGGGTCAGGAAGATCCCCTGGAGAAGGAAAAGGTGACCCACTCTGGTACTCTTGCCTGGAAAATCCCATGGATGGAGAAGCCTGGTAGGCTACCGTCCTTAGGGTCGCAAAGAGTCAGACACGACTGAGCGACTTCACTTTCACTTTCATGAAAGTTAGTCTTAAAGATTGTTGTCATAACAACTCAGAGTTTAAGTCTTATGTGACTAAGACAAAGCAATTTAGAAAAAAAGTTTGTCTCTTTCTCCTCCTTGAGGGCCCGGATCCCTTTCTCCTCCTCCAGGGCCCCAAACTCCTTATCAACCTACCTAAGGATTTACTTTCTCAGAAGTGCGGTCTTGGGGGCTTCGGTAACCCAGGCTGACTTCTCCTTTTCTCTCCACTCCAGGAGAAGCCGCTGTGCCTGTCTGATGAGAATGCCTCCCATGTCGAGTGTGAGCTGGGGAACCCCATGAAGAGAGGCGCCCAGGTTGCCACAGCTGCCCTTATCCCTGTCCAAGTGGCTCTCTAACCCGTGGCCCCCCTTCAAGCCCCTCACCCTTCCAGACTCTCATCTTGCTCCACTCTTGGTCTAGGTCACCTTCTACCTCATCCTTAGCACCTCGGGGATCACCATTGAAACCACAGAGCTGGAGGTGGAGCTGCTGTTGGCCACGTAAGGCTGGGGGTCCAGGGTGGGTGACGACGGGGACTGTTGGCTAGCAGTCCACCTAGTAGGGGCTCTGCTGTCTGCTTGTGACCCCTTGGGGTGGTGCCTGGGCTCGCTGCCCACACCTGCCCCTACCACTCACCAGCATCAGCGAGCAGGAGCTGCATCCAGTCTTGGCCCGTGCCCGTGTCTTCATTGAGCTGCCGCTGTCCATCACGGGGTAAGCCCTGCCTGGGTGCGCACCTCCACTGCCACTTCCAGACCCAGGCCTGGGCTCTGCCTCACTGGCCTGACCTTCCTGACCCTCTATCAAACCCCAGCCTTCCTCAGCCCCTGTTTTGACCCCTCCTCAGCCCCTGTTTTGACCCCTCCTCGCCAGGGTGGCCATTCCCCAGCAGCTCTTCTTCTCCGGTGTGGTACGGGGCGAGAGTGCAATGCGGTCTGAGCGGGATGTGGGCAGCAAGGTCAAGTACGAGGTCACGGTGAGTGTCCCGGTGAGGTCTCTCCCTTCTTGGCACAGAAAAGATGCTGAGACTTGTTCCAGGGGCTGTGGCTCTTCTCCCGTCTGGTGCCTGGTGGTCCAGCGAGCCTGAGGCCTCCCCTAGCTCCTGGGCCTTGGCTGCGGGCAGGTATTTGTGTTGCAGCCTCAGGTGACCATTTACTGCTCGTTCCTGACTGAATGTCTCATCTCACTGTGAGAGCACAGGGCCATCTGCTGGAGGATGGAGACGTTGGGGGAGGGCTAGTGCCTCTTCTCAGAACCCTCCCCTGCTTGCCTGGGGCCTCCCCACACCTCCTAGGGACATCTCCAGGTTTTCCCAGATTTGGGGTGGGCAGGGAATGGTGTGTGATCTAGGATCCTGAGTCTTTGTGGAAGTTATGCTTCCTGAGCCTTCCATGCAGCCTTGTCCCCTCCATCTCATGGATTTAGAACCCACCCTTTGATTCTGTTGATGTCAAAAAGTACCAGCTCCCAGTGGATCCTCCATGATTCTCTCCTTGCCTGTCCATTAGAATTCAAAGTTCTGTGTATTAGGATTATGTCATTCTGTCCTTCGAACTGTTCTGTTTACCTGTCTTGAATTTTGCAAAATATTAGATTAGAATAAAAATTTGCATTTACTTACATAAGTACATTCAGAATCTTTAGATCTAGAGTTTTGCTCCCTTGTAAGGACAAAGAGATTCTGCTACTTTCTAAGGAAATTTTAGGAGCTTAAAATATTTAAAGCAGGAGTTCTAAACAATTCTAGATTGAATTTACCATGTCTATGAATCCACTAAATCATGTATAAAACATTTTGGGTTTGTGGGTATGGAAATTTTTTGGGGAAAGTATATAAAAACTGGGTTTCCTTAGTGGCTCAGCTGGTAAAGAATCCTCCTGCAATGAGGGAAACCTGGGTTCAATCCCTGGGTTGGGAAGATCCCCTGGAGAAGGGAAAGGCTACCCACTCCAGGATTCTGGCCTAGAGTATTCCATGGACTCTATAGTCCATGGAGTCACAAAGAGTCGGACATGACTGAGCAACTTGCACTTTCACATAAAAACCGTGATCCAGGGTTTTCTAGGAGACTTCACGTTTAAGCGCTTCAAGAGCATTTCAAGTCTCTACTGATCTATGAACTCATGTTATTAAAGAATCACACTATATGAGAGTGTCCTCATTGATTTATTCACGATTTTTTCTATATATTGTCTATAATGCAGCTATTTTCAAGCATCTTTAGAGTATTCTACATTTTATATCATTTTCTAGTAAACATGTATATGTGTTCAGTTGCTCAGTTATGTCCGACTCTTTGTGACCCCATGGACTGTAGCCCTCCAGGCTCCTCTGTCCATGGGGATTCTCCAGGCAAGAATATAGGAGTGGGTTGCCTTGCCCTCCTCCAGGGGATCTTCCCAACCCAGGGATTGAACCCAGGTCTCCTGCATTGCAGGTGGATTCTTTACCATCTGAGCCACCAAGGAAGCCCAAACATGTATATATCTAACATAAATAAAAGTTTTATAGAACAGTCCTTCCTTACTGCATGTGATATAACCAGGTGTTTTTTAAATTTTATTCTATTAATTTTTTTTCAAATGCTGATTGCAACCCGTAAAATTGATTCCGCTAGCTAAATAGTAAACTGCCAGTGGGTTGCAGTTCACAGTAGGAAACAGAGATCAAGTAAAGTTACACCATGCTCTGGATGCCCTTGCCCCCCAGGTTACCAACCTTCAGGGAAAGGTTGAATAGTCACGTCTGTATCGCTTTCAGCCTTCACAATCACAAAGAAGTGAAGTCAATGTAGCAGTAAACAAAGAATATTCTTCCTCACTTGGTAATCCAATTGGCTTATAGTGGGATTTTAGTCTTAGATATTCTTAGAGGTGTGTGAAAATTGTAAGGCTATGTCATTACAAAATGATACAAAATGTATCTCATTTTCTACAGTATCAAGGGACTTCCCTGTAGCTCAGATGGTAAAGAATCTGCCTGCAATGCAGGAGACCAGAGTTTGATCCCTGGGTCAGGAAGATCCTCTGGAGAAGGAAATAGCAATCCACTCCAGTATTCTTGCCTGGAGAATCCCTTGGACTGAGGAGCCTGGCAGGCTGCAGTCCATGGGGTCGCAAAGAGTCTGACATGACTGAGCAACTAACACTACTACTTCACACTCTCTTGTGCCCACAGGTTTCCAACCAAGGCCAGTCGCTCAACACCCTGGGCTCAGCCTTCCTCAACATCATGTGGCCCCATGAGATTGCCAATGGGAAGTGGTTGCTGTACCCCATGAGGGTGGAGCTGGAAGGCGGGCAGGGGCCTGGGCAGAGGGGGCTCTGTTCCCCCAGGCCCAACATCCTCCAGCTGGTGAGGCTCAGGCGAGGTGGGTGGGGCCGCTGAAGCAGAGTGGGGGTGTGGAGGTGGGGGGCGTGGGGTTCAGACTTTGAAAGGGCTGCCGTGGGGCTGGGGGCCTGTGGAGGAAGCTGCTGGGGAAGAGGTGCCATCTCTCCTTGCTGCGTTTGGAGGGACCCTCACTGGGCTCCCTCCCCCGCCTCAGGATGTGGACAGCAGGGACAGGAGGAGGCGGGAGCTGGGGCCTCCGGAGTCGCAGGAACCTCAAGAGCAGCCGGAGCCCAGCACGTCCTGGTGGCCAGTGTCCTCTGCTGAGAAGAAGAAAAACATCACCCTGGTGAGGACAGGGCAAACGCAGTACAGCCAGGATGGTGGGCGAGGGGAGGTGGTATGACAGAGGGTGGGGGCAAAGGGGAGGGCGTGGAGCTTCAGGGTGGAGGTGGCCTGTGGCGAGGTGTGATGGTCAGGCACCTGGGGCAAGTTGATTGGACACGTCTCACCTAGGGGGCAGCCGCCGCCCCAGCTTCCCCAACACCCGTTCACTAGAGACCAGGGCACTTAGCTACAGCTGTTTCCCTGTGCAGATGATTCTCCCTGCCTAAATGGAAGGTCACATTTTAGAGGGGGTGGGATGGTTTTAGCCACCTCTAAGGTCTCTTTGTAGTTCTTTTGAATTCTTTTAGGACAAAAAGTCAGTTTGCATAAGGAAATTTGACATGGTTTTCACCATGTTAAAAACACCATGTCAAAAAGGTTTTTAAAAGTTCTAATAATTAACTTGATAGTATATTTATGTGATTCATTAAGTTTTTTCTTTTCAAGCAGTTTGGCCTCCCCTTTTTGTACTTGTTTCACGTAGTTATGTTCCCGAATGGACTCACTGAGCAGGTTAGCGCAGGCTCTGTGCTGTCCGTTCTAGGATGGCGCTGGCAGTGAGAGTTGGGGGTGGGGGCGGGGGACAGATCAGGGCGGTGCTTGGCTTGGTGGCAAAAAGGTGACTCCTACATACGGAAGGATGGGCAATAGAGGCAAAAACAGGCAAAAGAGACCTTTGCAGGGGGAGGGCAGCATTTGGGCAACTCTGGTGGTATCTGTCTGGGTGAAAGTTCCCCTGCCACAGTCCATCCTTCCTGGGGGCCCTTAGCTTCCCTGGCCCCCTTGAAAGCATGGCAGGAAGCTTCACAAGGATAGTATGATTGTGCTTAGTCGTTCAGTCATGTCCGATTCTTTGTGATCACATGGACGATAGTCCGCCAGACTCCTCTGTCCAAGGGATTCTCCAGGCAAGAATACTGGAGTGGGTTGCCATTCTCTTCTCCAAAGGATCTTCCAGACCCAGTGATCGAACTCGAGTCTCCTGCATTGCAAGTGGATTCTTTATTTCCTGAGCCACCAAAGAAGCCCCCAGGGGGTAGTATGAGCTCGTGTAATTGCTGTTTCCTTGTTACATGGATAGTCTTGCTTTCTCCAGGTACCTGATTTCTACTGAAAGGCTACCTTTTATCTTTTTTCTGGTGCCCTGTGGCATGTGAGATCTTAGTTTCCCAACCAGGGATCGAACTCACGTCCCCTGCATGGGAAGCATGGAGTCTTAACCACTGGACCACCAGGGAAGTCCCAAGGCCACCCTTCTTGATAAATACTTTGAAATGGGGGACTTCCCTGGCAGTCCAGGGGTTCTTTGCCTTCCAATGAAGGAGGTGCGGGTTCAATCACTGGTCTAAGATCCCACATGCCTCTTGGCCAAAAAACCAAAATATAAAGCAGAAACAATATTGTAACAAATTCAGCGAAGACTTCAAAAGTGGTCCACATCAAAAAAAAAAATCTTAAAAACATTTTGAAATGGATTCTTTTACTTAAAATGACTTTTAGACAAATTGACAAAGGATTCTTGAATTATTCTACAGTGGCAAAATACGGGATGACGCAGAGAATTCAAACACTCTCAGAGCCATTCTTCTGTATGGGAAGTGTGATGAATAGAACATTAGTTTTTAGGCAGATGGTTCATTAGGTGAGATTGGACCAAATAGATTTAGGTCAGACCTGGAAGGAGCAGTGTCTCAGTCCCCTGTCCCCTTAGCAGCTCCTGGGGCAGCCACATCTTCCTTCAGTGAGTTTGGGCTTTGCGGAGGAGTGCAACTTTGCCCACTCTGGACCTGGGTTCAAGTATCTGCTCCACCAGCTTTGCTAGCTGTGTGACCTGAGACTGGTCACTGGATTCTTTAAACTTTAATTTCCTAGTTTGAAAAATGGGGATGATAATAATCTGCGCATTGCAGGACAGTTGTGAATTTAAATGAGATAAGTACCTTGCAGATAGTAGGTGCTCAATAAATGAGATCATCATTAGGTAACATATGCATCTACTGGGGAAGCTACTCTGCCTGCCTGCTGCTGTCAAGAGGTCTCCTCCCTGCTCCCCATGCATTTTCAAAGCCAAATAGCCCAGATTTGGGGTAGGCTGCTATTCTAGACCACAGGGTTAGTTTGGGAAGACTTCTTGGAGGAGGAGAGTTTAAAGTCAGGAAAGGAAAACAGGAGAGATGCTGAAGAGCTGGGGTAAAGGGGGGCTCCTAGAGGGATGGAGGGGAGGCTCTGAGCAGACTGTGTCTGGGTGACCACATCTGTGAGGGTTGCTGGGCCCTGGGCAGCTTGGTGGGGCGGGGCCAAGCAGCTCAGAGCCCTGCCTGTTCTGGTCCTCAGGACTGCGCCCGGGGCACGGCCAACTGCGTGGTGTTCAGCTGCCCTCTCTACAGCTTTGACCGCGCAGCTGTGCTGCACGTCTGGGGCCGCCTCTGGAACAGCACCTTCCTGGAGGTGAGCACAGCTGAGCTTCTCTTCCCCAGTAGCCCCTCTGGGACCCACTTGTCCTTCTCCTTCCTTCTGGTCCAAAGGCAGCATGCTCTCAACCCAAGGCAGGCAGAAACACTCTCTGTGTTGGGCGCCATTCCATTTACAGCTTCAGGAGCTGGGGGGAGGTGGAGGCATTAGGAGGAGGTTCTCCTTCCCTGCTCCCTTAGGAGTACTCAGCTGTGAAGTCTCTGGAAGTGATTGTTCGAGCCAACATCACTGTGAAATCCTCCATCAAGAACTTGCTGCTCAGAGATGCTTCCACGGTGGTGAGCTGCCTGGCGCAAGGCTCATGGGGCAGTGCGGCCAGGGGAACTTGTCTCTCCAGTTGCTCCAGCCCTTGCGCCCTTCGCCCCTCCCTCCCCAGATCCCGGTGATGGTGTACCTGGACCCCGCGGCTGTGGCAGCAGAAGGAGTCCCCTGGTGGGTCATCCTGTTGGCTGTACTAGCCGGGCTGCTGGTATTGGCGCTGCTGGTGCTGCTCATGTGGAAGGTGAGGCTTGGGGAGGGTGGTGCCACTGGTGGCGGGGCTCTCCTGTCAGGCTGTGGTGTGGCTCTTGTACCCACTGTCCCATTTATTCAGCAAATCTGTGTTGAGCACTTACCCACGTGTGCCAACATCTCTATCAGGCCCTGGATGTTTCGGGGATAAGTCAGATGTGGATCTTGTTCTCAGGGCTTTTGTAGTCTAGCCAGGGAGGGGAGCCTTGTTGTCCAGGACGAGGTAGCGGACTGAGTCAAGAAAGCACAGTGGGAATTCAGGGGAGGGAAAGCTTGAGAGCAGGTGGCCCTGGAAGGGCCTTAGAAGGTGGGGTAGTAGGATCTGGATGTGGGGAATGGAATGTGGGTCTGGGCCTTTCAAAAGGACCATGGGAGGGGAAAGTCATGAAGGCAGGGAAGTGTGGTCTGATTTAACTAGAGCATGGTGGCTAAGGCTGGGAAGAAAGCCAGGCTCAAGAAAGCCAACCAATGTGGAGAACTGCCTCCAGGGAACTGTCTCCAGGACTGAACTCTGAGCCGCCACATACCAGGCTTTACATGGAACCATTCTTGATCAGAGTGTAGCCAGAATCATGTGTGCATCCGGGGCTCCACATAAGAGCACACACATGTATATGTTAGTACTGAGAATCACGTCCATTATCAGCGGCCATCCCCTGAACCACATGCCACATCTGAGCCATGTGGAACCACAAATGCCCTGGGGGCCCTCCGGAGAGCTGCCTCCCTCCCCAGGACCAGTCACAGACCAGGCACAGCCTCTGGCAAATGTGTATCATCAGGCCTCTGGGTATCCAGACTGTTGGGAACCTTGCCATTCTTCAGGGAGATTGAGGCCCTTGAGAAACTGGATCCAAGATCTCTCCTTCTCACTCCCATGGAAGGGGGACAAAGCAGAGATAGGGGCCACCATCCTTCCTTAGCCTTCCCATCCTCCACCTCCTCTGCTCCCCTCCTCCCTTATATCCCAGTGTGGCTTCTTCCGTCGGAGCAGCCAGAGCTCATCTTTTCCCACCAACTATCACCGGGCCCGGCTGGCTGTGCAGCCCTCAGCTGTGGAAGCTGGGGTCCAGGGACTGTGGGGTAATTGTTGGGTGTGAGCATGTGTGTGTCCAGATTTGTATGTGTCAGGGAGTACGTATGTGAGTGTAAGTCGAGTTCCCAGCATTCAGGAATATGCAAAGCGAAGAAAGGAGATTGCATGAGGGTGGTGTGAGTTCCAGGAACTGGGGTGGGAGGTAACTGTTAGGGTGAGGTTATAAGGGTGAGCATAACCCAGCCTGAGGCATGTGAAAGGGTTGGGTGGGCTCCTGGAGTGTGAGCATGTGGGGAGTGCTGGGAGGTGCCCTGCATGCCTTTTTTGGGCATGAGAGTGCAGAGACACAAGTGCAAGGAGATGCCATGCAGTCCAGCATGTTGGAGTCCTAGGAAGTCTTGAGTGTGAGTGTGCAAGGGGCACACTTCCATCTTGGTATGTAAGGGCCAGCATGCTCATGACTTAGGGAGGGGCCATAGAGGAGAGGGCCCACCCTAAGGGAGATGCTGCCCAGTAGGCAGGCATTGTGTGTATGAGGCTTGAGAAGAATCATTCTGGAATTCGCAGGAGTCTAGGAAGCCATATTTTCCCTTAGATCTTGTTTGTGTTCTCAGGGATGCTGTTGCATCTCTTAAAAAGCTTAGGGGTGTTGAAATCTTTGGGACAGCGGTCCTGAAGTTCTACCTTCAACCCCTCTTTCAGGCGCCAAGGGAGACGTCCTCGGTCCTGCAGCTCAGGCCCTTCCTGGTCTTTCTCTTGCTGTGCATGAGGACCGGGGGAACCCAGCCATGATGGTTGGCACCTGTGTGGGCTGCTTCTGGCACAGGCTGCTGTTGGTTCTTTCTGTCCCAGGGATGGTGGGACAGCAACTGGGCTGTGCCGGGCCTGTGCTCCAGGGCTGTGCCCCACAGGCTCCTCATGTCTGGCCTGCTGTTCTTCCAGATGGGATTCTTCAAGCGAGCGCGGTACCCCGAAGCCACCGTACCCCAGTACCATGCGGTGAAGATCCCGCGGGAAGACCGGCAGCAGTTCAAGGAGGAGAAGACGGGTACCATCCTGAGGAACAACTGGGGCAGCCCCCGGAGGGAGGGCCCAGACGCCCACCCTATCTTGGCTGGGGATGGGCACCCAGAGCTGGGCTCTGATGGGCACACAGTGCCAGGCACAGCCTAGCCTTCTCCACCTGGCCTGGCCCATAGGCCCCTTGCACCCCTTCCCCAGATATGGCTCCTGGGGATGACGAGGGTAGAATGGGTTACTGGTGTCCCATCCAGATTTGGCAGGATCTCTTTCCTCTGGGGCACAGATCTCTGTCCCCCATGAGGACCACCCCCCTGCCAAACTTCCCCTTATGATGCTGTGAGATGAAAGGGTGTAAATCAGGGATGGGTCGTGGGGGAGGGTGAGAAGGGCAGCGGTGTCCTGATTCAAAAGTGGGGAGAAGGGACCCTAGCCCCTCCCTTTCCCACTCAGTCTGTATAATGGGACCCCAAGGACCTGTCTCCCGAAAGTGCCTTAAGCCCAGAGGGTGGGGAGGAGGTTACATTGCTGACTCAGGGGCTCTTCCCTCCCTAGCTTCCCCTCTCCTCTGACCTTAGTTTGCTGCATCAATATAGTGGATTTTGTCTATTTATTAAAAAATATTTGAGGACACAACCTCTGTCTTTTATGCTGAGTCTTGCTTCCTCATGCCCAGGGTCTCCAGAGAGGCCTGTTCTGTCTGCATCCCCACAGCTCAGGTGGTGGTGGGAGGGGGCGAAGGGGCCTGGCAGGGACTTTGGTGACTTTTGTGATCACATCCAGGGGGCACTTGGGTGTGGTCTTAGAAGCAGGGGAGGGGGAACATGGGAAAGGGATGGGGAGGTGTCCTAGGGGTGGGTGGGAAAAAATTGGGAGACCCAGTGCATGACTTTGCAGTTGAGGAGATGACAGAGTATAACTCTCTTCTTCCTGTGGTAAGGATGGGAATAGAGCTTTTTCACTGAAGAAGGGTTGAAGTTAGATGTCCCCCCAGCAGACATGGGGAAAGGAGAGATGGGGGTGGCGAGGGATGGTTTCTGTCTTCCTGGATCCCTCTTAGGAGAAGGGAGACTTGGGTAGGTGGGATCGTCTGACTGACCGACTAGAGGCAGGATTTGGGGAAGGCTTATTTCACCGCCTTTCCCATGATGTGGGGCCCTACAGGTAACCACTTGATGGGAGGGGGGTGTTGTTCCACTTGGAGTTCAGAGAACTGGGCATTCTCCAGATCTCTCCAGGTCTCTCTGGTGAGGTGGCAGCCATCCCCAATGTGCTTCCAGGTGGGCTCTAAAACTTGCTGCCACAAGAAGGCCCAGCTTCCACGCGGCTCCGCCATATGCTCCCAGAAAAAGAACACTCCTCCCTGTGAGAGAAGAGAGCGCGTCACCTACCTGCTCCACTCTGCAACCTTCCTCTGACCTCATGCCATCCCGCTGACCAAGCCCGATCAGAGCCTCCTGGTGGAGTGGGAGGTGCCAGTCTGCGAGTTTAGGGAGCAGAGAGCATCCTGCTCTTTACTTTCTCTGCATCCCCTGACTCCTACCAGTCTACTCGAAGCCAATGTGAAAAGCCTCCGGTGACCCAGGGGGTTGCCTGGTGAGAGATCTTTAAATGATGACCAGAAGGACAGCTTAGCTGTGGGCAGACAGATGGGGAGGTGGAGAACCAGGGGCACAGACCTCACTGGATGATACAAAGATGCTCCCCCAGAGCCCTCCCAGAGACCCAGATGCCTGCATTCCGGACATCTCAGCCAGCATCCCAGGGACACCTTGTACTTGGGCTCCTTATTAAGCAAGAGCTTCTCCAGCTCTTTCCTTCTCACTATACCCTCCCTCGGTGATCTCACCCCTATGCTTGGAATTTACCAGCTACAAGCTGATGACTTCCAAATCTAAATCTCCAGGCTACATCTTTTGCTGACCTATAGATCTAGACATCCAGCTGCCTCTGTGTCTCTTGCCTGGCTGTCTCCATAGCACCTCAGACCTCATAAGTCCAGAACAGGTTTCTCCTTTCTTGCAGATGGCACCTCCCTCTACCCTCCTTCACTCCCCCCACTAGTCGTTTATGCCAGAAACCTGGAAACCATCCTAAACTCCTTCCTCTCCAAGTCCAGCTCCCAATCTTACGGATTCTGTGTGTTAGTTGCTCAGTCGTGTCCGACTTTTTGTGGCCTCATGGACTGAAGCCTGCCAGGCTCCTCTGTCTATGGAATTCTCCAGGCAAGAATACCTGGGTGGGTAGCCATTCCCTTCTCCAGGGGATCTTCCTGACCCAGAGATCGACCTCAGATCTTCTGGTAGGCCGGTAGATTCTTTACCATCTGAGCCACCATGGAAGTCCTGTTATGGATTCCATGTCTCCTAACATCTTTACCTAGAACACGCTTTTGTTCCCCACACTCTCTTCACCCCCTGCTTAATCCCTCAGGTCTCAATTTAAACACCATGTCCCTAGATGTCCTTCACTGATCTTCCCCCACTTTGTTCGGTGGCTCTGCTGTGTGCTTCCTATCGTGCTCCATCCAGGCCCTGATCATATCTCCTGATCAAAAGCAGTTGGGGATGGGTGACTCATGCTCTAGTACATGCGATACACCATCCTGGGTGCCCTGGACACTGGGGTGGCTGATGCTACATTGCTGCTCCATGCCCAGATCCTTCCCTTTCTGCTCACCGGCCTCAGAACTCTCCGAACTTCCTGCAGGACTCTCTTTGGACTCTCCACTGAGCACAGTACCAAGGTGCTGACCACTGCGTCCATGGAGCCATCGGCCAGCTGTCTCATGTCCTCTCCGAAAGCCACCACAAACCGTTCATACTCGAGATGCCTGTTCTCGGCCATGCTCTTTGTCAGGAACTTCTCGAAGTGAGGATTGGGGTCCAGGCAGGTAATCTTACAGCCAGCTGGGTAGAAGCAGAAGTTGGCACCGGTGCCGCAGCCCAACTCCAGCAGGGCCACCTTCCCTGAGGTACCTGCCAGCCCATTTATCTGGCTGAAGAGTTCCCGTTTCTTGCTCTCCATCACTCGGTTGTTCTTGACCGTCAGCACAGCCATTAGGTAGGGGAAATAGGTCTTGCACAGGGGCTCCCAGAAACCCAGTAGAGCCATGAGGTGCAGGGGGAGGGTCAGGAGAAACACCAGCAGCTGCAGGAGTCGGACCAGGGCGTC
The DNA here is from genome assembly GCF_027580195.1 of Bos mutus. NCBI lineage: Eukaryota > Metazoa > Chordata > Mammalia > Artiodactyla > Bovidae > Bos > Bos mutus. Next base: position 14,718,427 of record NC_091621.1, on the reverse strand, counting down.
CATGGCAGCCTGGCCCCGAGTGGAGCTTCCCTGGGGAGACTGGCCGGTCTCTGCTTAGCTGCCACTGACCTGTGCTTGTCTCCTTTCACCTTGCAAGAGGACTTTGCTCCATTTCCTAATTGGCAGTTTCCTCTCTGCTGGGGTTGAGTGGATGTTTGAATTCCTCCAGAGAGCAGCAATCTCAAAGTCCCACAGGCTCTTTAACAAATTTTATTACATAGGGGCATATTAGAGTGGGGGAAGTGGGGGCGAAGAAACAGGTGGTGCTGGTGTGTCCTGAGTTCTGGGACGCTCTGCTGGGTTGAAGAGGTTGGTGTGTGTGGTCATCTCAGAGGACTGCAGGGAGGGGGAAGGGAGTTCCATCTCAGATCACAGCTTCGGGGGGCCAAACGCCAAGGCAGAGCTGACTCATAGGCACGTCCTGGCCTCAGGTTCTGCTCAGTTTATGTAAGCTGGGGATTCTGGTTGAGTGCCCCTGGAACACCCCCAGGGCTTTGTAAACTGTAACAGGCCTCTGCCCCAGATAGAAGCACAGAAACGAAAGTGTCTTAACTTTGGGAGGGGGGCGCGTCGGGGTCACAAAACTTCTCTGCTGGGCACTGGCCCAGGGGCTGCCCCAGCTCCACCAACTGCAGCCCTGTGTAAAGGACAGTTTCCTGAAATAGTTCAGCCCTGCTTGACTCAGGAGTTGTCCCCAGACCTTTCCCCTAAGCGCCCCCACTGGACCGGGCAGTGGGTTTGACCAGCAGGGCAGAGGCAATGGACTTTGACAGAGCACCTGCCCCAACCAGGGACCTTGTTTAAACTCATCCTCCCCATCACTGGCCCTGGAAAAGGCTGTTTGTGAGATTTTAGATGATTGTCATTTCTCTCTTGTATAGTCCCCATGCACAGTGGCCAAAGGAAGTTTTCATTTAGAGAAAGAAAATCAACAACTTTTGATAATCAGCAAAACTGATCTGTGGTATTCTCTTTTATGGAAAATAGTTGAGTGGTATTACATTTTATGGATTTACCACAAATTATTTATCCATTCAGTTGTTGATGAACATTTGGGTTGTGTCCAGTTTTTGTCTATTATGAACAGAACTGCTATGAACATTTTATACATGTCTTTGTGTGGATATATGCTTGCATTTCCCATGTGTAAATACCTGCATGTGGAATGGCTATGTATTCATTTATTTAAAATGTGTAATTATTCTTGGACATGAACTTGGGCAAACTCTGGGAGATGGTGAGGGACAGGGAAGCCTGGCGTGCTGTAATCCATGGGGTCATAGAGAGTTGGACTGAAGAGTTGGTAACTGAACAACAGCAGCAACAAATATTCTTTTGTTTCGGCAATGTCATTTAATTTTTTTTTTGGTTGTGGTAAAATACACATAACATAAAACTTACCATCTTCACCATTTTAAGTGTACAGTTCAATGGTGTTAAATCTATTAACACTGTTGTGTAGGCATCACCACATTCCTCCCCATAACCCTTTTTTTCTTGTAAAACTGAAACTCTGCACCCATTAAACAGTAACTTTCCATTCTCTCCTTGCCCTAGCCCCTGGCAAGCACCACTGTACTTTCTGCCTTTGTGATTTTGTGTGACTGCTCTAAGCACCTCACATAAGTGAAGTCATACAGTGTTTATATTCCCGTGACTGGCTTATTGCACTGAGCATAATGTTCTCAAGATTGTCTAGGTTGTAGCATATAGAAGAATTTTTTCCTTTTTAAGGCTGGATAATCTCTCTCTCTTTTTTATGGCTGCATACAACATGTGGGATCTTAGTTCTCTGACCAAAGATCGAACTTGTGCCTCCTGCAGTGGAAGTTCAGAGGCTTAACCCCTGGACTGCCATGGGAGTCTCTTATTTGGCAGTAGTTTATGGTTTCATTGTACATCTTTCACCTCCTTGATTAATTCTGAAATATTTTGTTCTTTTCTATTGTAAATGGATTTTTTCCATATTGTTTATGTTCATGTATAGAGATGCAACTGATTTTTGTGTATTGACTTTGTAACCTTCCAGTTCGCTGAATTTATTTATTAGTTTTAAAAGCTTTTGGGTGTGTGTGTGTGTGTAATCTTTAGGGTTTTTGACATAAAAGATCATATCATATGCAAACAAAGGTAATTTTACTTCTTTCTTTTCAATTTCATTGTTTTAAAATTTATTTTTCTTGCCTAATTGCTCTGACTAGAACTTATAGTGCTGTGTAGAATAGAAGTGGTGAAAACAGTTATCCTTTTGTTGTTCCTTACTTTCAAGGAGATTTCAGTCTTTTGCTATGTGTATCATGTTTGCAGTGGCCATTTTACTAGGATGTGTTAACAATATTTTAGAGGAACCGACATATCTTGTTCAAGAGTGTGTTGCGCGTGCTCTATTCACATCTTCTTTGGTCCTCTCAGCAGTATTTCAGATATGTCAAACGTTTCTTAAGTTTATTTTATTTCTAGTTATTTTAGTTTTTGGTCAATATAAGGCATCTGTTTTTCATTTGTATCTTCTAACTGGTTTCCATTTGCACACATCAGTTCAGTTCAGTTCAGTTGCTCAGTCGTGTCCGACTCTTCGTGCACATATATATATATATATAATTTTTGATTTCTGTTTATTTATTTTGTACCTAGTCATCTTACTAAATACTCTCATTGTTTATTTTATTTACTTATTTTTAAAAAGTCTTTATTGAATTTGTTACAATATTGCTTCTGTTTTATACTTTGGGTTTTTGGCCACGAGGTCTGTGGGATCTTAGCTCTCTGACCAGGGATTAAACCCACACTCCTTGCATTGGAAGGTGAAGTCTTAACCACTGGACTGTCAGGGAAATCCCTTTCATTATTCATAATAATTGTTTCTATTTAATTATTTGGACTTTCTGGGTCTAAAATGATCTGTGTAAATGATGATGATTTTACTTCTTCCTTTCCAATTTTTATATCTTTTATTTACTTGCTTTAACTATGCCTTCAGAACAATGTTAAATAGTAGTCAGTCAGTCAGTTCAGTCGCTCAAAAGTATGGATACTAAATTCCTGACCTTGTTCTTTTTTTCCCCTTCTATTTGTAGTTTTTTAAAAAAAGATTTAATTGGAGGATAATTGCTTTACAATGTTGTTTTGGTTTCTGCCATACCTTTTTGTTGTTCTTGGAATTAATAGGAATAGTTCTAATACTTTCCCATAGGTTATACGTATTTTTCTCTCAGGCTTTCACCCACCCTTTTATACTTTGCTCTATATTTCTGGGATTAAAAGTCTGCAGGCTACATTTACCTGGCTTCCTTGCTTGTGAGTTCTGCCAATAGTAAGCATTCGAGGAGATCAGACTGTGGGAAGAAGAGGGCACCTCCTGTTTCCAGCTGGACAGTGTGGCTGTTGTTGGCAGTGGCAGTTCTGGAGCCGCAGTGGGGATGGGTGATTCAAGGCTCCATGAGCCTGAGCCAAAAGCTGTACTTTTTTCAGCAACTCTAGCTCTGCCGTCTTTGGCAAGTGGAGAACACGTCGTGACAGTGTGGACAGCAGAACAGCAACAGGAACTGGTGGGATCCAGCGCAGGGGTGTTTGCAGCTTATGATCTCTGGGTACCATCCTTCCTTCTTCTTCTTCAACCTTCCTAACATCTCCATTTAAACCAGTTCTGTACATTACATTGCTTCTGTTTGAAATTGCTAGAGTGAAACTGCCTGACTGGACCTTGACTAATGCATCCATACAGAATCATGTGGACTTTGAGGTTGAGATAAAAGTACTTAATAGTGTTAAGTAAGTATTGAGATGAATATTTCATACCGAGTCCTCTGTCCTCAATCCTATTGTAACTTTTCTTCTATCCTTGCTCCCAGTTGATGAATTTACCTCATACTTTATGGGAGAAATGATCAGATGTAAACTTTATTTTCTATCACAAGACCTACAGATTTTCTGCATCTTCTCCCATCCTTCCTCCTTTATTACAATGGAGGCTGTGTTGTTCTGTCTAGGGTTAATCTCTCTGTTTAGGTCTCTATTATATTCCAACCTTTTTTTATTACTTACATAACAACTTTATTGAGATAATTCACAATTCACATACCATAAAATTTGCCCATTTCAGTTATGCAGTTCAGTGGTTTTAGTATGTTTAGAATTGAGCAAGCATCACAGCAGTCAATTTTAGAACATTTTCATCACCCCTAAAAGAAACTCTAGGCTTTCTAGCGCTCACTCTGTTTTTGCCAACTTTCCCATTACCACCAAACTGCCTTCTGTTTCTATGGATTTACCTCTTCTGGACATTTCATGTAAATGGAATCATTCTATTTGTAGCCTTTTGTGATGGGCTTCTTTCACATTGTATAATGTTTTCAATGTTCACTTATGTTGAAGCATGTATCAATGCTTCACCCTGTTTATGTCCAGACAACATTCCATTGTATGAGGTACTATAATTTGTTTACGCATTCATAGGTGATGTTCATTTGGGTTGTTTAGACTTTTTCTGTGTTATGAGCAATGCTACTATGAATTCTAATCTTAGTTTTATCTCTATCTCTATCACTTTAGGACTCTGTGATCCCATTCATTGTAGCATACCAGGCTCTTCTGTCCATGGAATTTTCCAGACAAGAGTACTAGAGTGGGTTGTCATTTCCTTCTCCAGGGGATCTTCCCTACCCAGGGATCGAACCCAGGTCTCCTGCATTGCAGGCAGATGCTTTACCATCTGAGCCACCAGGGAAGCCCATATCACTATGAATTCTAATGTTAGTTTTATCTCCTCTTTCTCCTAAATCATTTATCTCTATCTCTTCATGGATGTTTCAACATACCAACGTGCTCTAATATATGCCAGGTTAATAAAAACTCAGCTCTCTTGACTCCACACCACCTTTTAGCTACCACCTTGTTTTATAGATCGACTTCACAGTCATAATTCTTGAGTCACTGCTGCTACTGCTGCTGCTAAGTCACTTCAGTTGTGTCGGACTCTGTGCGACCCCATAGATGGCAGCCCACCAGGCTCCCTGGGATTCTCCAGGCAAGAATACTGGAGTGGGTTGCCATTTCCTTCTCCGAATCAAGTGAAAAGTGAAAGTGAAGTCGCTCAGTCGTATCTGACTCTTAGCGACCCCATGGACTGCGGCCTACCAGGCTCCTCCATCCATGGGATTTTCCAGGCAAGAGTACTGGTGTGGGGTGCCATTGCCTTTGAGTCACTGCTAACGTTATCTAAATTTTCTCACCTTTAATTCTTGCTTCCACGCCCTCTCACCCATTGCTCCAATAAAAACTGTTCTTATCATGGCTGTCGATGACCTTCACATTGCAAGATCCAGTGGCTATTCCCTGTTCTTATATTGTTTGACCCCTTAACTGCTTAAGTTGTCAACTACATCCTCCTTGAAATATTATCTTCTGTAGGCTGTCCCAACAACAGTCTTATTCTTCATTTTTTTTGGGCTGCATTTATGTTGACCAAATCTTGGCTCTCTGTGCACCAAAGCCAAACAGAAATACAGAGACAGAGTTATGGAGGAGAAGAAAAGAGTGGCTTTATTAGTTTTCCAGGTAAAGGGGGAAGACGATAGGATAACACCTCAAGAACTGTGCCGCCTGTCCCTGGTGAGTAGGGAAAGGTTATATAGTCAGGCAGGAGTATGTGATAAGCACCAAGGTAGTAACAGTCTTGTATTCTTTCTTCTGTAAAGTGTCAAAAAGGTGGGGTTGCTGACAAGATTAGGGTGTGTGCAGGGTCTTAGGTTAGCAATACAGGAGATAGCAAGAGAGGCAGTTCGATCCCTGGGTCAGGAAGATCCTCTGGAGTAGGAAATGGCAACTCAGTCCAGTATCCTGGCCTGAAAAATTCCATGGACAGGAAGGCCTGACAGATTACAGTCTATGGGGTCACAGAGAGTTGGACATGACTGAGCATGTATGCACTAGGGTCTTAGGTGGTCCAGTCTCCTAATCTTGATGAACCTCTCTGGTCCTTTAATCTTGCCTCAGGTGATTTCATTGCTGTTCCTCCTATGATTAGTGACTGTTCTGCTGTTGGGAACTGAGAAAAGGTCATGGAGGCTGAAGTCTTGCTTATAAGAAATGGGAGACAAAAAAGCCTCCATGCCCAGGAGTCCCACAGGGCTCTGCTCGGCATCACTTGGTTTTCATTTTGGTGCATGGGTGCTCTAGTTGTGGTGGTCAGGCTTAGTTGCCAGGTGGTATGTGGAATTTGAATTCCCCTATCAAGAACTGGACATGGAACAACAGAATGGTTCCAAGTAGGAAAAGGAGTACGTCAAGGCTGTATATTGTCACCCTGCTTATTTAACTTATATGCAGAGTACATCATGAGAAACGCTGGTCTGGAAGAAGCACAAGCTGGAATTAAGATTTCCAGGAGAAATATCAATAACCTCAGATATGCTGATGACACCACCCTTATGGCAGAAAGTGAAGAGGAACTCAAAAGCCTCTTGATGAAAGTGAAAGAGGAGAGTGAAAAAGTTTGCTTAAAGCTCAACATTCAGAAAACTAAGATCATGGCATCTGGTCCCATCACTCCATGGGAAATAAATGGGGAAACAGTGGCTGACTTTATTTTTCTGGGCTCCAAAATCACTGCAGATGGTGATTGCAGCCATGAAAGTAAAAGACACTTACTCCTTGGAAGGAAAGTTATGACCAACCTAGACAGCATGTTCAAAAGCAGAGACATTACTTTGCCAACAAAGGTTCATCTAGTCAAGGCTATGGTTTTTACAGTGGTCATGTACGGATGTGAGAGTTGGACTGTGAAGAAAGCTGAATGCTGAAGAATTGATGCTTTTGAACTGTGGTATTGGAGAAGACTCTTGAGAGTCCCTTGGACTGCAAGGAAATTCAACCAGTCCATTCTAAAGGAGATCAGTTCTGATTGTTCTTTGGAAGGAATGATGCTAAAGCTGAAACTCCAATACTCTGGCTACCTCATGTGAAGAGTTGACTCATTAGAAAAGACTCTGATGCTGGGAGGGATTGGGGGCAGGAGGAGAAGGGGATGACAGAGCTGGATGGCATCACCGACTCGATGGACATGAGTCTGGGTGAACTCCAGGAGTTGGTGATGGACAGGGAGCCCTGGTGTGCTGCAATTCATGGGGTCGCAAAGAGTCCGACACCACTTAGTGACTGAACTGAACTGAACTGATCAGGGACTGGGGCTTCTCTTGTGGCTCAGCTGGTAAATAACCTGCCTGCAATGCAGGAGACCTGGGTTCAGTCCCTGGGTTGAGAAGATCCTTTGAAGAAGAGAAAGGCTACCCACTCCAGAATTCTGGCCTGGAGAATTCCATGGACTGTATAGTCCATGGGGTCACAAAGAGTTGGACATGACTGTGTGACTTTCACTTTCACCAGGGATTGAACAGGTGTACCCTGCATTGGAAGATGGATTCTTAACCACTGGTTCACTAGGGAACGCCCCAATCTTCTTGCTTCTATATCACCCCCTAGGTGTTACTTCTTAGACTCCCCCTCGCCCCTTTTAAGGTCTTTGTCATTTGCTCAGTCTTCTAAATTTTGTTTCCTTGGGTTTGATTTTGGGTCTCCCTTTGTCTATATTCTCTCATTAAGTAATACCATTCATTTTCATGACTTTAAATACCATGTCTATGCTAATTATTCACATATTTATCTCTGGGGCAGTTTTTCCCTCTGAGTTTCATTTGACTTGCATATTCAGTTGTTTACATCTTCCTCAGCATGTTTCTTGGATGTGTCCAAGAACACACAAACTTGATGTGTCCAAAATGGGACTTGTGACACCCCTCAAACCTCTTGTTTAACTCTCTGCCCATTCTCTTCACCAGCTCAATAATGGCACAATCAATTGCTCAATTGCTCAAGCAAAAACCTAGGACTTAATTTATTCTCCTTCTTTTTCCCTTCAATCTCCCCGTCCCCCTCACTTCTTTCTTCTTCTTTTTGTATCTTATCATTTTCTCTCTTTTTTTAAACTTTGTATAATGGAAAAATTTGAACACAAATTAATAAAATAGTATAATGCACCCATGTATACATCATCCAGTCCCAACAACTTTCAAACCATGGCCAGTCTTGCTTCATCTACATGCTCATCCACTTTCCCTTCCCACCCCCACCGAATACTGTTTTGAGGCAAACTTGTCATTGTCAACTTAAAAAAAATGCACAAACTGAGAGTTGCAAATTTTGCTTGGGGCAAAATGAGGACTACAACCTGGGAGACAGCACTTCAGGTATCTCTGAGAAATTGCTCCAAAGAGGTAGAGGAGGAAAGTCAATATATATAATTGCGGTGAAGGGGGAGTTCAGTGCAATCCAGCACTTATTTTACAGAAGGTGTTCTGCTAGTCACAGGGAGCTGATGTCACCTTAAAGGGATTTAACACTTTTCTAGGTATGAGAGGGCTTCCCTGATAGCTCAGTTGGTAAAGAATCCACCTGTAATGCGGAAACCCTGGTTCGATTCCTGGATCAGGAAGATTTGCTGGAGAAGGGACAGGCTACCCATTCCAGTATTCTTGGGCTTCCCTTGTGGCTCAGCTGGTAAAGAATCTGCCTGCAAAGCTGGAGGAGACCTGGGTTCAATTCGTGGGCTGGGAAGATTCCCTGGAGAAGGGAAAGGCTACCTGGAAAATTCAGGCCAGAATACTCTCCATGGGGTCGCAAAGTCCATGGGGTTGCAAGCAGTTGGACACAACTGAGATTTCACTTCACTCAGTTGATGAGAAGATGCAAGGATTGGAATCCTGAAATCAGTTCCTGAAAATGACTAGTTATCTAAAGATCTGTTCCACCAGTTTCCTTGGAGCACAGTGTCTCATTCTCCACCCTGAACTCCCTTTAGGGTGTGTTGAAGGTCAACAGCTGCAGCAGGATGAGATTCAATCTCTTTAGAGACAGATGCCCTTGGCAAGCACCAATTTGTAGCTGACATCATTTTGAAACAAGAGGGAAGGGGACAGGGCACAACCTTTAAAAGAATGACATAGCCATAAGACATGACAAAAACTGGTTAGAACCAACTAGGTCTAAAATGGTAGAAGATTCCACTTCTAATAGAACTTGAGCCTCATTATACCTTCATTGTAGTACATTAGCTAAATGACACACCCATCAGTGCCATGACAGTTCTGAGACCCTCCATCAGTTACTTCATTTCGGTTACTCAGTCATGTTTGACTCTTTGTGACCCCATGGACTGCAGCATACCAGGCTTCCTTGTCCATCACCAACTCCTGGAGTTTACTCAAACTCATGTCCATTAAGTCGGTGATGCCATCCAACCATCTCATACTCTGTTGTCCCCTTCTCCTTCTGCTTTCAATCTTTCCCAGCACCAGGGTCTTTTCAAATGAGTCAGCTCTTCACATAAGATGGCCAAATTATTGGAGTTTTAGCTTCAGCATCAGTCCTTCCAATGAATATTCAGGCCTGATTTTCTTTAGGATGGACTGGTTGGATCTCCTTGCAGTCCAAGGGACTCTTTAGTTCTTCTTTGCTTTCTGCCATAAGAGTGATGCCATCTGCATATCTGAGGTTATTGATATTTCTCCCAGCAATCTTGATTCCAGTTTGTGCTTCATCCAGCCCAGCGTTTCTCATGATGTACTCTGCATATAAGTTAAATAAGCAGGGTGACAATATACAGCCTTGACGTACTCCTTTTCCTATTTGGAACCAGTCTGTTGTTCCATGTCCAGTTTTAACTGTTGCTTCCTGACCTGCATACAGGTTTCTCAAGAGGCAGGTCAGGTGGTCTGGTATTTCCATCTCTTTCAGAATTTTCCATAGTTTATTGAGATCCACACAGTCAAAGGCTTTGGCATAGTCAATAAACCAGAAAGAGATGTTTTTCTGGAACTCTCTTGCTTTTTGGATGATCCAGCGGATGTTGGCAATTTGATCTCTGGTTCCTCTGCCTTTTCTAAAACCAGCTTGAACATCTGGAAGTTTACAGTTCACGTACTGTTGAAGCCTGGCTTGGAGAATCTTCAGCATTACTTTACTAGTGTGTGAAATGAGCGCAATTGTGTGGTAGTTTGAGCATTTTTTGGCATTGCCTTTCTTTGGGAGAGACCCTCCATAAAAGGTCCAAAAGTGGGCAGTGGTGCAATTCCTAGAAATTCACACCCTCTTCTGAAATAATTTTCAATAATTCTCCCACTCATTAGTCTATGAAATTATCCAGTCCATAAAAACTAACCATGCCATATTTCAAGGCTGCTTTTGTAACAGGAATGGACTTGCCTGGTGGCTCAGATGGTAAATCATCTGCCTACAATGCAGGAGACCTGGGTTCAATCCTTGGGTTGGGAAGATCTCCTGGAGAAGGAAATGGCAACCCACTCTAATACTCTTGCCTGGAAAATCCTATGGATGGAGGAACCTGGTAGGCTATAGTCCATGGGGTTGCAAAGAGTCGGACACTACTGAGCAACTTCACTTTCACTTCACTTTCTTGTAACAGGAGGGAAGCGGGCAGGGCACAACTTTTAAAAGAATGACATAGCCCAAGGACATGACATAAACCAACTAGAATCAAATGGGACCAAAATGGCAGACAAGACAAGAACTTGATCCTCAATCAGCAAGCTAAATGACACACCCAGAAGTGCCATGACAGTTCCAAGGCATTCTCAAAAGACCAAGGAGTGGGTGGTGGCCCAATTACAGAAAATCTCAACCCCTTTCCCCAAATAGATGGAATAATCCTCCCACTCATTGGGCTGGCTTAAAATTCAACATTCAGAAAACTAAGATCATGGTATCTGGTCCCATTACTTCATGGCAAATGGGGAAACAATGGAAACAGTGAGAGATTTTATTTTCTCGGGCTCCAAAATCACTGCAGATGGTGACTGAAGCCCTGAAATTAAAAGACACTTGCTTCTTAGAAGAAAAGCTATGACAAATCTAGACAGAATATTAAAAAGCGGAGACATTACTTTGCTGACAATGGTACATCTAGTCAAAGCCATGATTTTTCCAGTAGTCATGTATGGATGTGAGAGTTGAACTATAAAGAAAGCTGAGTGCCGAAGAATTGATAGTTTTGAACTGTGGTGTTGGAGAAGACTCTTGAGAGTCCCTTGGATTGCAAGGAGATCAAGCCAGTCAATCTTAAAGGAAATCATTCCTGAATATTTATTAGAAGTGTTGCAGGAAGGGGGACCCCTTCCAGGGCCCAAAACTGGGCTCTTGTCTAACACTTGGAAGTGAATTGTCTGAGGAGACACATGTGCTGACAAAGCAAGAGATTTTATTGGGAAAGGGCACCCGGGTGGAGAGCAGTAGGGTAAGGGAACCCAGGAGAACAGCTCTGCCGCATGGCTCACAGTTTCAGGTTTTATGGTGATGGGATTAGTTTCTGGGTGGTCTTTGGCCAATCACTCTAATTCACAGTCTTTCCTGGTGGCGCACGCATCGCTCAGCCAAGATGGATGCTAGTGAGAGGGATTCTGGGAAGTGGACGGACCTTTCCCAAACTCTTCTGGTTGGTGGTGGCTTATTGGTTCCGTATTCCTTAGCAGGGTCTCCTGTCATAAAACAACTCATGCAAATGGTTACTATGGTGCCTGGCCAGGCTGGGCGGTTTCAATCAGTGTGCTTCTCCCCTAACAGAAGGACTGATGCTGAAGCGCCAATACTTTGGCCAGCTGATGCAAAGAACCGACTCATTAGAAAAGACCCTGATGCTGGGAAAGATTGAAGGCAGGAGGAGATGGAGACAACAGAGGATGAGATGGTTGGATGGCACCACCGACTCGATGGACATGAGTTTGAGCAGGCTCCAGGAATTGGTGATGGAAGGGGAAGCCTGGCGTACTGCAGTTCATGGGGTCACAAAGAGTCAGACACGACTGAGCAACTGAACAGAACTGAACTGAATAAAAAGTAATCACACCACATTTCACAGCTGTCAGACTCACCTTCTGTGATGGCCCACACTCAGCCTTTGGCATTTGCTTCTCTCTGAATCTGAATAAATCCACTTTTTCCTAACACTTTGTCTCTCACGGAATTCTTTCTGTGATAAGACCTTAAGAACCTGAGCTCCATTAGGTCCTGAAACCCAGTGTTTCACTACCACGTGGGTTCAAGTGTCAAGCAGGGTTTTGGCTGGATTCAAGTCTTGGCCATGTGGGTTCGAGTCCTAAATTGACAAAATGTGGTCCTGGAGAAGGGAATGGCAAACCACTTCAGTATTTCTGTCTTGAGAACCCCATGAACAGTATGAAAAGGCATAAAGATAGGACACTGAAAGATGAACTCCCTAGGTTTGTAGGTGCCCAATATGCTACTGGAGATCAGTGGAGAACTAACTCCAGAAAGAATGAAGAGACAGAGCCAAAGCAAAAACAACACCCAGTTGTGGATGTGATTGGTGATGGAAGCAAGGTCTGATGTTGTAAAGAGCAATATTGCATAGGAACCTAGAATGTCAGGTCCATGAATCAAGGCAAATTGGAAGTGATCCAACAGGAGATGGCAAGAGTGAATGTCAACATTTTAGGAATCAGCGATCTAAAATGGACTAGAATGGGTGAATTTAACTCAGATGACCATTATATCTACTACTGTGGGCAAGAATCCCTTAGAAGAAATGGAGTAGCCATCATAGTCAACAAGAGAGTTTGAATTGCAGTATTTGGATGCAATCTCAAAAATGACAGAATGATCTCTGTTTGTTTCCAAGGCAAACCATTCAATATCATGGCAATCCAAGTCTATGCCCTGACCAGTAATGCCGAAGAAGCTGAAGCTGAATGGTTCTACGAAGACCTACAAGACCTTTTAGAATTAACACCCCCAAAAGTTGTCCTTTTCATTATCGGGGACTGGGATGCAAAAGTAGTAAGAAGAAACACCTGGAGTAACAGGCAAATTTGGCCTTGGAGTACAGAATGAAGCAGGGCAAAGGCTAATGAGTTCTGCCAAGAGAACGCACTGGTCATAGCAAATACCCTCTTCCAACAACACAAGAGAAGACTCTACACATGGACATCACCAGATGCTCAATACTGAAATCAGAATGATTATATTCTTTGCAGCCAAAGATGGAGAAGCTCTATACAGTCAGCTAAAACAAGACTGGGAGCTGACTGTGGCTCAGATCATGAACTCCTTATTGCCAAATTCAGACTTAAATTGAAGAAAATGGGGAAAACTACTAGACCATTCAGGTATGACCTAAATCAAATCCCTTATGATTATACAGTGGAAATGAGAACTAGATTTAAGGGACTAGATCTGATAGACAGAGTGCCTGATGAACTATGGTCTGAGGTTCATGACATTGTACAAGAGACAAGGAGCAAGACCATCCTCCAAAAAAAGAAATGCAAAAAAGAAAAATGGCTGTCTGAGGAGGCCTTACAAATAGCTGTGAAAAGAAGAGAAGCCAAAAGCAAAGGAGAAAAGGAAAGATATATGTATTTGAATGCAGAGTTCCAGAGTATAGCAAGCAGAGATAAGAAAGCCTTCCTCAGTGATCAGTGCAAAGAAATAGAGGAAAACAATAGAATGGGACAGACTGAGACATTACTTTGTCAACAAAGGTCCGTCTAGTCAAGGCTATGGTTTTTCCAGTAGTCATGTATGGAGGTGAGAGTTGGACTATAAAGAAAGCTGAGTGCCTAAGAATTGATGCTTTTGAATTGTGGTGTTGGGGAAGACTCCTGAGAGACCCTTGGACAGCAAGGAGATCCAACCAGTTCATCCTAAAGCAGATCAGTCCTGGGTATTCATTGGAAGGACTGATGTTGAAGCTGCAACTCCAATACTTTGGCCACCTGATGCGAAGAGGTGAAGATTGAAAGCAGGAGGAGAAGGGGACAGCAGAGGATGAGATGGTTGGATGGCATCACCAACTCAATGGACATGGGTTTGTGTAAACTCCAGGAGTTGGTGATGGTCAGGGAGGCTTTTCATGCTGCAGTCCATAGGGTCGCAAAGAGTTGGACATGACTGAGCGACTGAACTGAGCGACTGAAAGTCTTGGCCATGAGGGTTCAAGTCCTAAACTGGGTTTCAGCTGGGTTTGAGTCCCAGCACATGGGTTCAAAGTCCCATTCTGAGGTAAATGTTTTCACTCTGTTTTCTGAGATGGCCCATAGTTTGTCTGTGGAGTGTGTATCTGTCTAAATAAATCCACTTACCTATTGTGGCAGAGGAGAGACGATTCTGACTCCATGATGGATCTGTTTCTTTAACTTTAATCTTTGTTTTTCATCGCTTTTGTTATTATAATCATACATAACGACCTGCCTCAGGGAACCCTGTCTCTCTGCCTAAAGAGATTAACACTTCCCCTCTGACATTGGCCATTCCAGGAGATATTTGCAAGATAATGGTCTTTATTTCAACTCCCCCCCCCCCCTCCTATAAAAGAACTTGGCATCCAGATCCATCCAGATAGTTATTTTGAAACATTAGTCTGCAATATTCTCAGTCAGTCAGCCTTCTGAATAAAATTGTTGTTTAGCTGCTAAATTGTGTCCTACTCTTTTCAACCCCAAGGACTGCAGCATACCAGGCTTCCCTGTCCTTCACTATTTTCCGAAGTTTGCTCAAACTCATGTCCATTGAGTTGGTGATGTCATCCAGCCATCTCATCCTCTGTCACCTCCTTCTCCTGCCCACAAACTTTCACAGCATCAGGGTCTTTTCCAAAGGTTCTTCAAATCAGGTGGCCAAAGTATTGAAGTTTCAGCTTCAGCATCTGTCCTGCCAATGAATATTCAGGGTTGGTTTCCTTTAGAATTTACTGGTTTGATCTCCTTGCAGTCCAAGGGACTCTCAAGAGTCTTCTCCAGTGCCACAGTTTGAAAGCATTAATTCTTTTTTAAAAAATGTATTTTATTTTATATATTTAGGCCACACCACATGGCATGTGGGGTCTTAGTTCTCGGACCAGGAATTGAACCTGTGCCCCCTGAAGTGGAAGCACAGAGTCTTAACCATTGAACCACCAGGGAAGTCCCTGAAAGCATCAATTTTTTGGTGCTCAGCCTTCTTTATGGTCCAGCTTTCATATAAGTATATGAAAAACTACTGGAAAAACCATCCCTTTGATGATATGGACCTTTGTCAGCAAAGTGATGTCTCTGTTTTCTAATACTGTGTCTAGATTTGTCATAGCTTTTCTTCCAAGGAACAAGTATCTTTTAATTTCATGGCTGCAGTTACTGTCTGCAGTGATTTTGGAGTCCAAGAAAATAAAATCTGTCACTGTTTCCACTTTATCCCCATCTATTTGCCGTGAAGTGATGGGACTGGATGTGATGATCTTTTTTTTTTTTTTTAAAGGTTGAGTTTTAAGCTAGCTTTTTCATTTTCCTCTCTCACCTTCATCAAGAGGCTCTTTAGTTCCTCTTTGCTTTCTGCCATTAGAGTGGTATTATCTGCTTATCTGAGATTGTTATTTTTCCCAGCAATCTTGATTCCAGCTTGTGATTCATCCAGCCCAGCATTTCACATGATATACTCTGCATATATTGATGCTTTTGAACTGTGGAACTGTGGTGTTGGCGAAGACTCTTGAGAGTCCCTTGGACTGCGAGGAGATCAAACCAGTCAATCCCAAAGGAAATCAGCCCTGAATATTCATTGGAAGGACTGATGCTGAAACTGAAACTCCAATACTTTGGCCACCTGATGCAAAGAACTGACTCATTTGAAAAAGACCCTGATGCTGGGAAAGATTGAAGGCGGGAGGAGAAGGGGACAACAGAGGATGAGATGGATGGATGGCATTACTGACTCAAAGGACATGAGTGTGAGTAAGCTCCGGGAATTGGTGATGGAGAGGGAAGCCTGGTGTGCTGCAGTCTATGGGGTCACAAAGAGTCAGACGTGACTGAGTGACTGAACTGAACTGAACTCTGCATATAAATTAAATAAGCAGGGTGACAATATACAGCCTTGACATATTCTTTTCCCAATTATGAACCAGTCCATTATTCCATGTCTGATTCTAACTGTTGCTTCTTGACCTGCATGCAGGTTTTGCAGGAGGCAGGTAAGGTGGTCTGGTATTCCCATCTCTTTAAGAATTTTCCACAGTTTGTTATGATCCACATAGTTAAAGGCTTTAGCATAGTCAATGAAGCAGAAGTAGAAGTTTTTCTGGAATTCCCTTACTTTTTCTATGATCCATCAGATGTTATCAATTTTATCTCTGGTTCCTCTGCTTTTTCTAAATCCAGCTTGTACATCTGAAAGTTCTCTGTTCACATACTGTTGAAGCCTAGCTTGAAGAATTTTGGTCATTACCTTGCTAACATGTGAAATAAGCATAATTGTGCTGTAGTTTGAACACTCTTTGGTATTGAAATGAAAACTGACTTTTTCCAGTCCTGTGACCATTGCTGAGTTTTCCAAATTTGCTGGCATATTGAGTGCAGCACTTTAACAGCATCATCTTTTAGGATTTGAAATAACTTAGCTGGAATTTCATCACCTTTACTAGCTTTGTTCATAGTAATGCTTCCTAAAGCCCACTTGACTTTGCACTCTAGGATGTATGGCTCTAGGTGAGGGACAACACCATCATGGTTATCTGGGTCATTAAAGCCTCTTTTGTATAGTTCTCTGTGTATTCTTACTACTATCTAATTAGTCTCTGTTAATACATTCCATAAGAACAAGAACTGTGTCTTTTTTCCCTCATCACATTTCCAGCCTGGCAAGTAGTAAATACTGAAAACATGTATGTCAAAAAATGACCAATAGGGAATTCCCTGGTGGTCCAGTGGTTAGGATTCTGCTGCCACTGCAGGGAGCAGAGAGTTCATGGGTTCTATCCCTGGTTGGCTGGTTAGGGAAATAAGATCCCACATGCCAAGACCAAAACAATAATAACAACAACATCATCCACTACCAATAGATTAATCACAATTTATAATTTAAAAAAATTTGTCTATATTTTAAAATCTGGGAATTCCCTGGTGGTCCAGTGGTTAAGAATCTGCCCGCCAATGCAGGGGACATAGATTCAATCCCTGGTCCTGGAAAAAATCCCACATGCCATGGGGCCACTAAGTCCATTCGCTACAACCTCTGAACCCCTGTGCAGCAACAAGAGAAGCCACCCCAGTGACAAGCACACGCATCGCAACTAGAGAAAAGTCTGAGGCAGTGACGAAGATCCAGTGCAACCAAACATAAATAAAATAAAAAAAATTTATAAGAAAAAAAATCTGCTGTTTTCTCTGTTGAGATAGCTCTACAGAGTCAGAGAGCATATTTTCCTCTTCATGGTGATGTCCTTGGGGCCATTTCCAGTGCCTATCTCAGGGACCACTCAACCGTATGATCTATCATATGGATGAATAAAGGGTCTATATCATTGAGAAAAGGTTCATGCCATTGAGAGCTTTCTCTGCCAATCAAAGGGGTTTAGATCTTATTCTATAGGTAATGGGAATCAGTCATATGATCTGATTGACTTGTTGGAAACATCTCTCTGATGACTGATTTAAGGAAAAAAGATTGGAGGCAGGGAGACCAGTTCAGAGAGGATTTGCTATGGTCCAGTGAAGGGATAATATTTGGAACAACAGTGGTGGGGGCAGAGAGGAGGAGATCTATAAGAAGGTATTTAATTCCCTTTTTCATTTTAAAAGTTTTGGTAAACTAAGTATAACACAAAAGTAACTGTTTAAACCATTTTAAAGTGTATAGTTCAGTGGCATTAAGTTCTTTTCCATTATTGCGCCACTATCACCTAACACCCACCTCCAGAACTTTTTGATCTTCCCAACTGAAACTCTGTACCTATTAAACATTAACTCTCCAAGAGCCCTTGGCAGCCACTAAGCATTTGTAATTCTTAGTGGATTACTTTGAGGGCTCTGACTCGGGTCACTGGATTCAATTTATCAGAATAAGGAGATGTTGTCTTTTGAAGATGGTGAATTTGGTTTTAGCATGCTGATTTTAAATATATGAATCTAGAACTTTGAAGAACATTTTAAGCTGGAGATAAATATTTGAAACCCATTAGCATAGAGGTTGGATCTGGTCCTGAACTCCAGACAAGCAAGCCTTCTTGTGCTCTTGGATTTGGTTGGATGCAGTGAAACTGCCCCAGGCCAACCACTGGGAGTCATTCTTCACCCTCCTGTTCACTGCCCCCATCCGCATTCAATAAACCACAAAATCTTGCCATGTATTTCCAAATACCTTCTAAACATATCTTGAATCTGTCTTCTGTTTCTTATTCCAACCACCAGGGCTTTTGTTCAAGCCCCCATCATTGGTTTCTAGACCATGAAAACTGTTTCCTAATGGGTTCCCCCTCCTTCTTTTTAAAAAAATTTTAATTGGAGGATAATTGCTTTACAACATTGTATTGGCTTCTGCTATATAACAATGTGAATCAGGTGTAAGTATACGAATATCCCCTACTTCTTGAGCCTCCCTCCCTTTAGGTTTTTAGTTTGGCATCTTGAAATCCATTCTCCACACTGTTACCAAATATGCTTTACCAAAAACACATACATGACCATGTCACACCCTTATTTAAAAATCTGAATAGTTTTTTCATTGTCTGCTGGATAAGGTCCAAGTGCCTTAACGTGGTAGACAAGGCCCTCTGTGATCGGCCCTTGATGGAAAGAAACCGCAGCCTCTTCTCTGAGGCTTCCTCCCAGCCCACCCCCATCCCCCACTTCTGGGCTGTTTCTCCCTCTGCCAGACAGGTCCCTTGCACCACACTGGGGTTGCTCCTTTCTTTGGTTAGATTTCACCTCAGGCTCTTCATTGCCTAGTATGGCTTTCCTGATGAGTCCCTGACCTGATGTGATTCTAGGCCTCTTTTTCCTTATACTATATACAGATATTAATACTATTATTATACTCATCACATTGCACCGAAGATACCAGTTTACAGATCTGTCTACCTGTAAAGGCCTGTTGAACACAGGGATGGTCTTACAATTTCCTGTAGCACCAACACAGTTTGCAGAATGGATGAGCGCTGTAAAGGAACTGATGCATGAGTAGGAAACAAAACACACTTATAGGAAACTTTTAAGTGAAAGATAAAGCAGTGCTGCACGTGATTAGTGCAAAAACAAAATACGCAGTGACACACTCCAGATTCTGTGAACTGTTTGTTTTTGTTGTTGCTGTTGCTGTGGTTGTTGTTTGTTTGTTTTTAATTTTGCAATACCACAGTAATCAGTATTCTAGAACCCTGGAATCCCTGGTGGCTCAGTGGTAAAATGTCTGCCTGCAATGCAGGACACCCAGGTTTGATCCCTAGGTTGGGAAGCTGCCCTGGAGAAGGAAATGGCAACCCACTCCAGTGGGTTCTGCTATATATTCTTGCCTGGGAAATCCCAAGGACAGAGGAGCCTGGCGGGCCACAGACCATGGGGACAGAAAAGAATCAGACACGACTTAGTGTGTCTAACCCTGGTCCTCAAAGTGCCCCTAGCTCTGAAAGCCAACATTATTGGTTTCACTGGGGCATTTGTTAGAAATGAAGAGTTTTAGGTTCCACCCCAGACCTACTGAATATGCATTTAGAACAAGATCCCCAGGTCATTCACATACGTATCTGTGTCTGTATGTACATTGAAAAGCTCTGTCTTAAGAGACCACTTTATTGGCTGAAAAGGGAGATGGAGCTTGTGAGTTCAGGGTCCTTGGTCCCCTTGGTTCCTCCAAGAGGCAGTGCTCTCTGGGGAGGCCTGGACATTCCAGAGGTTGATTTCAGGAAGGAGTGGCGGCAAGGCCTCCATTTAAGGGGTACCTAGATGGGCAGATGTACAGACTTAGCACCTCACAGCAGGGTCAAACAAGAGCTGCCTGGGGCCTGGGCCTGGGCATGGCTAATTAAGCCCAAATGGAGTCCAGCAAGGATCAAACCGAGTCAGTGAGGCATGAGGTGAACCTGGATGGAACTGGTAGGCGAGATAGACAGAGGCCTGGTCAGTGAGTATGAGTCAAGGCCAGAGGATCAGATGAGACAATTCCTGGTGTTAGGGCAGGGACTGGGGCTGGGCCCTTAGCTTCAGGAATGAGGCGAGGCTCAGAGTTAGAGTAGGGGTTAGAATGTCTAGTGCAAACATCATTCTTGGCAACTCTGAGCAGTATTTTCACCTTTAGAAGGTGTGGCTCTGCTAGAATGCCCAGCTTTATAGTGCAGTTGGCAGACTTTCCCTTAGATGTCCTCTGGTCACAAGGAACTCTCAAGAAGCACAGGGAGAGTGACAAGAAGAGTGTGTGCCCTCCAGCAACCCAGTGTGCTCTTCTCATTACACATATTTGTTGCACAACTTCTGTGTGCACTCTCTCATGTTCCAATATGATGCTTTAGTATTTCACAGCAAAAGTACTGGAAGCCATCAGATATGACTTAGCATGCCAACTATATTTGTTAAGAAGTACTGAGCTCTCCTTTTTTTTCCTTTTGCTGTTGTCCTCATCTTCAGATAACATCGTTATTTATTTATTTTAAATTAAATTTAATTTTTCTGGCCACACCTTGTGGCATGCAGGATCTTAGTTCCCCAACCAGGGATTGATCCCTTGACCCCCATGGTGGAAGTGCAGTGTCTTAACCACTAGACCACCAGGGAAGTCCCAAGATAGTAACATATATTCTTATTTTTAACAATTTGCATAAGAAGATGAAGGCACACATCCAAAACAGACACAACAATATTGAAGAAGTAACACTTTATAAGCAACTGACATGTTATATAAAAAGCACTGAACTGTGAGGCTGAAATTCTGCATTTAGTTACCATTCTACCGTGTGCAGGCTACGTAGCCTGTCATTTATCTGAGCCTTAGTTTCTTCATTTGTTCCATGGGAAAAACATGTCATGCCTACCTCTCAGATGAGGCTCAAATGAAGAAATGCAAGCGAGAGTGCATTGTAAACCACTTGCATCACCCCGAGTTACAATATTACCGTGTGGCTGTTATTATTCTGCCTAGTAAATATCAAGATGTGGAAGATTAGAGTAAAGCTGCAGTCAAAGCCAGATTGTTTGTTTTTGACCATGCCGTGAGCACTGCAGGATCCTAGTTCTCTGACGAGGGATTGAACTAGTGCCCCCTGCACTGTCAGCACAGAGACCTAACCACTGAACTGCCAGGGAATTTCCCCAGGTAGTTCTTTTTACTGAGTTCTCCCTTTTTCTTCTCTCAGAGGAGAGTGTTGAGGATGGGAACTTGAAGCTGGCCCCTGACCTAGGAGGGCTGTGTGACCCAGCAGAGCTCATTAAGGCTTGTTAAGAAGTCCTGTGTCCCTAGCATAGATTAGCATTTTGCTAGGAATAGAATCCAAATCTGAACCTTAGGGGGAATATATGCCTTCTTAATATGGAATCAGATTTTATTGACTTGAGAGAAAAATTAATCCTTGTTATAGTGAGGTGTTGGCACCCCACTCCAGTACTCTTGCCTGGAAAACCCCATGGACGGAGGAGCCTGGTAGGCTGCAGTCCATGGGGTCTTGAAGAGTCGGAAACAACTGAGCGACTTCACTTTCACTTTTCACTTTCATGCACTGGAGAAGGTAATGGCAACCCACTCCAGTGTTCTTGCCTGGAGAATCCCAGGGACCCGGAAGCCTGGTGGGCTGCTGTCTATGGGGTCGCACAGAGTCGGACACGACTGAAGCGACTTAGCAGCAGTATAGTGAGGTGTGCTTACTTTTTAGGTAACTTGTGAAAAAATTGCCTACAGCATACTCCATTCATGAAATCAGAGAACTCCTCCCCACTTTGGATCTGGTAAAATCTGGTAGGGGAAAACTTTTATTAACATTTGGCTAAAAGGCTAAAATCTGAAGCTTGAACATGGGTGGAGAAAGAGGAAATCTCCACAAGAAACTTTTTCTGCTTAAGTCTTGGGTTTTAAGGGCTCCTTATTCAAGGAATGAGTTAAGGCAGCACATCAAGTCTTCTTATTCTATACTGCTCTGTGCAGAGTGCCCAGGCCAGACAGAAAAGGAATGGTGTAAATCTCCGTTATAGCAATAGGAGTGACTTTTTTCCCCTAGGGAAGCCTGGAGAGGTGGGAGAATGCTGGCAGGGGCTGAGACATGGTCATGGATGGGGGAGGATGACCTTCTTCTGACCTCCTTGGATTTGCTTGGAGGAGGCATCACTTTAATCTACTGAGATGCTGCTGCTTTCCTGGTAAGAGAGAACTTGAGGTTGACTTATCTGAATTTTCACTCCCTTACTCCCACAGGGAGCAGAGAAATCCACAGTAGGACAGAAAGGAAGAGTCTTATTATCACTCAGGGAACCAGGGAAGTTACATGGCCTGGGGCTTGTGTTCATGAAAGACCTCCGGTAAAGGACTTTGCTATTATTGCCTAATAAGGTCACACTGTCTTTGCATTTATTGATGATATTCAAAGTTTAGGTTGGTTAAAAATAAACATAAAAAATGCACCAATGTTTCAGTAACTCTGTTCTGGCATTTCTTCGTTTTCTGATACACCCACAGTCTGAGAAATGGAAGACTAGTCCTCTCTCACCCTTTGGGTGGCCTTGCCTGCCACATGTGGGTTGTAGATAGTTGCAGTCAGTTATGACATTTCTAGAAAGTTAATTCATGGTTCCGAATGTTTCAAAACTGTGAAAACTGCATTTCCCCTTTCAAGAAAGGCACTAAAAACAATGGGGAATCATGAATGTCAGTCTAATGGACCATTTTACTAATATCACAAAAACCTGTGACCTCACTCCTCACCCAAGCAACTCCAGTCCTGCCTGGCTCCTGAAGCACTCCCCAAAGAGCTGTCACTATTTGACCTTTCTGGAAGATCCCCGAGAAGCCCCGCTCACCAGGCTTGTCTTTATTGTCAGTGAGGAAAGCCCTTATCATCAGGGCATTGATCAAATAATCAGCGACAATATTTTAAGATTGTAGCCACCCAATATGGATGGACCTTGGAGACCATCATACTAAGCGAAGTAAGTCAGAGAAAAGCAAATATCATGTTATCACTTATACATAGGATCTAAAAAAATGAATATAAACAAATACATCTTCCTTTTTAAAATAACAGCAATAACAAAACAACAAAGAGCTCCGTATCAACCATTCATTCCTATGTATATACCAAAGAGAAATGGAAACATATATCCTCTCAAAACATTGTACACCAGGGAACTATACTCAGTATTTTATAATAACATAAAAGGGAAAAGAATCTGAAAAAAATAGATGTGTATGTATAACTGAATCACTTTGTTCTACACCTGAACCTAACAATGTAAATCATCTATAATTAAAAAAGTTTTTTGTACGTGAGAGTTTGTAGCAAAGTTATTCATAGTAGCCCCAAAGTGTAAAGAACCCAAGTACTCTTAAACTGATACATGGATAAATAAAATATGACATATCCATACAATGGAATATTATTTGGCCACAAAAAGATATCAGTAATGATTCATGCTACAACATGGATGAACCTTGAAAACATGCTAAGTGAAAGAGGCCAGACACAAAACACCGCCTGCTCCATGGTTCTATTTATATGAAATATCTAAAAGAGGCAAATCTGTCCAGGAGATACTGGGAGGAGGGAAGAAAGGGAAGCAATGGCTAAGGGGTACAGAGTAACTTTTTGAAGTGATGTGTGTGGTGGTTAAATGATGCTGTGAGTATACTAAAACCCATGGGATTGTGTACTTTATTTTTTAAAACTATATATTTAAAATTATTTATTTATTTATTTTATTTGGCTGTGCTGCGTAGCATTCGGGCTCTTACTTCCCTGACCAGGGATCAAACCTGGGCCCCCTGAATTGGGCAGGCTCCCAGCATTGGGAAATCCCCCCATCAGGGAAGTCCCAGAACTTTGTATTTTATATGAGTGGATTTTATGGTCCATAAATTAGACCTCAATAAAACTGTAAAAAATAATAAAAATAAAAGTAGTTTCCTCTTGGCCTCCCTTATATGTGAATCTAAAAAGATATGATACAAATGAACTTACAAAACAGAAATGGACTGACTCACAGATTTAGACTTACAGACTTAGAAAGGTTGCTTGGGGGAAGGAAGAGGGGAAGGAAGGGATGGTTAGGGAGTTCCTGATGGATATGTATACACTGCTATATTTAAAACGGGTAACCAACAAAGAGCTACTATATAGCACAGGGAACTCTGCTCACTGTTATGTGGCAGCCTGGATGGGAGGGGAGTTTGGGGGAGAATGGATACATGTATACCTATGGCTGAGTCCCTTGGCTGTTCACCTGAAACTGTCATAGCATTGTTTATCAGTTATACCCCAATACAAAATAAAAAGTTTTAAAAGACATATATATATATATATGTATGCATATATTTGGCATATATATTACAAAAATAATGTGATTAAATCAACTTAAGCATCTCATAAGTTTGGTTTACACCCAATGTAAAAATATTTAATTCAAAAATTAAAAATGCCAAAGATTATCTAGGTAAGCAATTACCTCCAATGGGGGAAAAAAAAAAAAAGCAGGGGAAAAAAAACCAGGTTCCTCTTTGTTCCCCCACACTAAAAAGAAAATAGAAGGGACTTCTCTGGTGGTCCAGTGGTTAAGAATCTGCCTTGCGATGCAGGGGTCCACAGGTTCAATTCCTGGTTGGGGAACTAAAATCCCACATGCTGCAGAATGACTAAACCCAAGCCACAACTAGAGTCCAAATGCCACAATGGAAGGTCCTGTGTGTTGCAACTAAGACATAGCAAAATAGACAAACAAAAAAAAAAGAAAACAGAAGCAGTGATTTCTACCCTTGGATCAGTGGTTCTCAACTGGGGCCAGTCGATATTTGCCTACCTCTGGAGACACTGTTTGTCACAGCTGGGGGAAGGGTGCTACTGGCATCTAGTGGACAGAGGCCAAGGCTGTAAGGCAACGGCAGTCATTCACAGCAAAGAATGACCTGGCCCCAAATGTCAGGCACATCAAGATTGAGAAATCCTGCCCTACATCGAGCTCCATGGGGACAGAGCAGGGTACGTGGTGTACCCAGTCCCTCTCACCATGGCCAGTGTCCTTTGGTGTCATGGTATTCCCTGTACTGAGCTGTTAGAAGCCATACCAACAAACTCACTTTTAAAGAAACTGTGGGGATGCGAACCACAGTCATCTGTCTAGGGATATGCTTCGGAGAAGCTTCTGTCTGGTCTTAGCTCCAGGAATAGTTGTGGTGCCCCAAGCAGTCTGTCTCTGTTTTATCTCACGGACATTGTAGACTCTGGAACTAACCAGACTTTCCTTTTTGGGTTGACAGCTAAACAGTTTTGAGCCAAACTTGTGACCCACCCTTAGGAAGGGCATGAGTCTTATAGTTGGCATTTTTTAGTTTCATTCCTAACTCTATTTTATATCCCTACCTCTTTTTCTGTTTTAAAATTTTATTTTTTTCTCTTTATTTCTATTGCTCCTACTTTTAATTTTAGCTTTTTTTGAGGGGGGTTTGTTTGATATGTCTTAGTAAGCTATTTATGCTGTGCAACAAGAAACAAAACACAAAATTAATAAATGTAAACAGCAAGTCTCCCCTTAGCTCTGGAAGTTCTTAGGCAGAGTGGTGAATGAAGTTATAGAAGCATAGTAAGGACTGTGGGCAGGGACTAATGCCCACCCCCCCCCCAAAGGATGCCTGTGTTCTTGTCCCAGATGCCAGCTGAGTGGTGAGGGGGTAGGATGTGAGAAGATAAGGGGATTCTTAGAGGAGGTCAGCTATTCCTCGGTTGCTGTGTAGGACACTGTGGCCTCTTGATGTTGGAAGGAGCTGGACTTTCAGAGGACAACTCACAGATGTGGGGACAGAGCTGGTAGGAGGTGGGGTGGTCTTCAAGATAGGCAGGACTGGATGGTGTATTAGGATGTCCTGGACTGGGAACCTGGGGTGTGACTTCTAGGTTTCAAGTCTCAGCTCCACCCTTGTTGGCCAAGTGACTTTGCAGTCACATGGCTCCTTAGTTTTCCTGTCATTAAAACACAGCAGTAATACGTGCGAGGCCTATCTCTAGGTTTGAGGTGAGGACCAAATGAGATCGTGAAATTGCTGAAGTGCTCTGTTCATTGCTAGGCTGCAAACTATTAATTTTCTTTTTACTTATTTATTTTAAAAAATGAATTATAGTTGATTTACAATATCATGTTAGTTTCAGGTGTACAGCACAGTGATGAAATTATATATATAGGTGGTTAGTGCTTAGTTCGGAGAAGGCAATGGCACCCTACTCCAGTAGTCTTGCCTGGAAAATCCCATGGACGGCAGAGCCTGGTGGGCTGCAGTCCATGGGGTCACAGAGTGGGACACGACTGAAGCAACTTAGCAGCAGCAGCAGCAGTGCTTAGTTGCTCAGTCATGTCCGACTCTTTGTGACCCCATGGACTGTAGCCCTCCAGGCTCGTCTGTCCATAGAATTCTCTAGGCAGGAATACTGGAGTGGGTAGCCATTCCTTTCTCCAGAGGGTCTACCCTACCAGAGTTTGAATCCAGGTCTCCTGCATTGTGGGTGGATTCTTTACCACCCGAACCACCAGGGAAGCCCAAATATTCGGGTGGTAAAGAATTCACCCACAATGCAGGAGACCTGGATTCAAACTCTGGTAGGGTCGGAGAAGGCGATGGCACCCCACTCCAGTACTCTTGCCTGGAAAATCCCATGGACAGAGGAGCCTGGTAGGCTGCAGTCCATGGGGTCACAAAGAGTCAGACACGACTGAGTGACTTCACTTTCACTTTTTACTTTCATGCATTGGAGGAGGAAATGGCAACCCACTCCAGTGTTCTTGCCTGGAGAATCCCAGGAACAAGGGAGCCTGGTGGGCTGCCGTCTATGGGGTCACACAGAGTCGGACACGACTGAAGTGACTTAGCAGTAGCAGCAGTATACACACACACACACACACACACACATCTTTTTGAGATTCTCTTCCCTTATAGGGTATTACAAAATACTGGGTATATTTCCCTGTGTTCTTTCTTTTTTTTAATGTTGAGGGACAAAAACAATTGTGGCATTATTGCGGATGTGATTACCATTGTACCTGTGGAGAAGTTCTCATTTTCTCATTTAAGGTCATTATTGTTGTTGAGGCTCTGGGTGTTGCGGGACTGGGGACCCAGCCTGAGGGAGCTTTGGCTGACCCTGGGGAACTAGTTAAAACTTACACAGCAACCCAGAGGAGAAAGTACCTATTAATCATTAAGCTGCATGTGGATGTATGCAAGACACTGCTTAGACTTGTAGAGCCGAAGAGGATCTCAGGGGGTTGAAGAGCCTTCTCCTGCCCCAAGCTGTCTCTCAGGAGCTCTTAGTTCTGTGAGATCTTCCCTTCCCCATTTCCCCTACAAAGTCAAAGTTCAGCCCTAGAAATTCAGGAAGGTCTGGGCTTCAGGGTACATGGATTTCCTAGACTTAGGTGTTTTTTCATGATCTCTAGGGTGGAGGCCACTATAGTTCTAGTTTCCAGGGTCTAGACCAGTGCGTTAAGTCGCTCAGTCATGTCTGACTCTTTGCGACCCCATGTACTGTAGCCCACCAGGCTCCTCTGTCCATGGGATTCTCCAGGCAAGAATACTGGAGTGGGTTGTCATTCCCTTCTCCAGGGGATCTTCCCTACCCAGGGATCGAACTGGGGTCTCCTGCATTGCAGGTGCCTTCTTTACCTTCTGACATAGCAGGGAAGCCTCTTTCTGGGTCTAACCTAATGTTTTCAGCTGCAACTTGAGACCAGTTTCATTTTCTAATCTTTGTGGGGTTGACTGACAGTCATGGATCCCATTTCTCTTTTTCATATTCTTCTTCAGTTCTTTTTCTCTCTCCTTGACTCTCCTCATGTCCTTCCATCCACACACACTCCAGATACTGCAATCAAACTATTTCTATTTTCACCTGAATAAAAAAATGTTGTTCTGAGAAAGGCCACAGGGCATGATGAAGAAAGCCTGCTTCCTGTCTTCCAGGCTGGAGCAGAGGTCCTCCCGCACCTCTCCACTCAAAGCGGAAACTTCCAAGGCACGTTTCCTTCAGGCCCATACTTTCTTCCATCTCGGTATCTTTTGGGCAGCTTTTTTTGTTTTGATTTTATTGTCTTTCCAGAGTAGGGTGGAAATGGAGGTGGTGAACTCACTCACTGTCTCTATCTCCCCTGATTCATGTGGCCAAATGCTGACTTGTATTATACACCAGACACCGTGTATTGTTATTTAATTCTCCCGACAATCCTGTGAGGTAGGGACTGTCTTTGTTCTATGGATGAGAAACCCTAGTCTCTGAGAGGTCAGAGTCGCACAGCTTGTGAGTGGTGAAGCCGAGAGTCTGACTTGGAGGGTGGTCAGGGCAGGCAGCTAAGGTAGAAAAGACATTGCATTTGGGGTCAGAGGCTTGGGTTTGGATCCTGGCTCCACCACTGACTAATGGGACCTTGGCAAGTCATACCTATTGTGTGTCTCAGCCTCAGCCTTCTCAAGTGCAAAGAATTAATCACGATGCCTGGTTCCCTAGGCAGATGATGGGATTTAAGTAAAGTGATTACTTAACCCAGGGCTGGACTCCGCATTGCTCAGGCAATGTCTACTGTAGCAGAGCAGTATGCACGTGAAAGGCTGCCCTGCGGCTGGCCCCCAGCCAGCCCACCTCCTGCTGCCCAGGCCCTTGTGTCATCATTTCCCCTCCTCTTGAGTAAATGGACGCATCAGGTCCTTGCTACATGGGGCTCACAACAGGGCAGATGCCTTTCCTCTGAGTGAGTGAGGGAGGGAGAGTGTGAGCAAGATCACTGTCACAGTCTTTTTGTAACCCTGACGTGTTAGAGCTAAAATTAAGGGCTCAACTTCTAACTGATTGTGCACAGCAAAAGTAATCGGTGTCACTTTTGAGATTAGATTACAAAAAGCCGCTGACTTTCCTCTTGTTCACTTTCTCCCTCTCTCCATCACTCTCTGACTCAGTCACTCAGAGGGGAGGTAGCTCCCATGGAGTAAGCTGGCATCGATGGTGAGGAACTGGTGTTCCCAGCCAGTGAGCCCCTGATGCTTGCCAACAGCTCAGGCGTGAGCTGGGAGCAGCCCCTCTCCCAGGGCAGCCTTGGGACAAGGGGAGCCTGGTTGCCATCTTGACCGCAGGCTTGTGGGAGCCCCAGACACCTAGCTAAGTTGCACTCGGGTTTCTGACTCAGAAACCATGAGTTATAAAATGTTTCTTGTTTTAAGTCACTACGTTCTGAGATGACACAGCATGGAAGGCTGTTGAGGGGTGTAGTTTTTCTGGGAGAAGCAGCAGAGACTTCTCAGAGAAGCTGTGTCTGTGCTTGGTTTGGAAGGGCGGACAGGACATAAACTTCAGAAGTGGAGAAAGGTTCTCAGGCAGGGGAACAGCAAGCAGGTGTATTCCAGGAGTGGGAATCTGGTCTGGCAGAAATCACCTGACCTACCTGTGGGCCTAGATGGAGACGTCCTACCTGGGACATGAGTGGGCTCCTCCCTGTCAGGTGCGCTCAGCTCCACTCTCAACTGAACGATCTTGGGTGAACTGAACGAGCTTTTCTAGATCTCAGTTTTCTCCTCTGTGGACTGCAGTTTGAACAAGTATAAGATCTTCAAGGCACCTTCCTTCCACCATCTCCTCACCCGTACAGCTCAGAGAAGGGACCATGTATAATGCCGTTATTTGGAGATTGACCACACGGGGGCGATGTGATCTCATTTCAACAGCTTCCATATTTAAACTGCTACTCAAAAACAAAACAAAACAAACCCTGCCTTTTTGGGTCCATTGATGGGACTCTATAACACCTGCTTCCTGCTTTTTATTGGTAACTTTTTAAAATTGGAAATTTCAGACATGCTCAACATCGTAAATCTGAAAACAGCCTAAGTGTTCTATTCACAGCCTTTCTATGACCCACGTGTGAAAAATGTGCACTGACAATCAGAAACATTGATTTGTTGACTAAAAAAATTAAACTATTGATAAAAAGAAACATTTACAAAGGCATAAATAGGCATAAATGGTTGAAAATAAATCAGATACTTAATAATACCAAAACATGTTAAAACAAATTCCATCTTTTTCAATGTTTCATATATGATTTTTATTATTGTGTCATCAGTGGGTCAACAACATACTTAAAAAAATCACAAGCAAAAGTTATGTAACTTATGCACTCCAAGAGCATTTCATCCAAAGCGTATCATTGTTAATACTTTGGTGTATGTCTACCTTAATTATCTCTCTATTTATTTACCTGAATATGTGTTTTATATGGACACTTTGCTGTTTTTATTTTGCTTTTTATCAGCTAATAATACATTGTGAATATTTTTCCATGTCAATAAATCAACTTATAAAAATAAAAAATTTCTTTTAGAATAGTTTTAGGTTGATAGAAAAATTACAAAGATAATTGACAGAAAAATTGCAAAGTTTTAGATTGACAGAAAAATTGCAATCTCATACACCCTACTTCTGGTTTCCTGTATTAGTAACATGAAATTAAAAGACGCTTACTCCTTGGAAGGAAAGTTATGACCAACCTAGATAGCATATTCAAAAGCAGAGACATTACTTTGCCAACAAAGGTTTGTCTAGTCAAGGCTATGGTTTTTCCTGTGGTCACGTATGGATGTGAGAGTTGGACTGTGAAGAAGGCTGAGCACTGAAGAATTGATGCTTTTGAACTGTGGTGTTGGAGAAGACTCTTGAGAGTCCCTTGGACTGCAAGGAGATCCAACCAGTCCATTGTGAAGGAGATCAGCCCTAGGATTTCTTTGGAAGGAATGATGCTAAAGCTGAAACTCCAGTACTTTGGCCACCTCATGCGAAGAGTTGACTCATTGGAAAAGACCGTGATGCTGGGAGGGATTGGGGGCAGGAGGAGAAGGGGATGACAGAGGATGAGATGTCTGGATGGCATCACTGATTCGATGGACGTGAGTCTGAGTGAACTCCGGGAATTGGTGATGGACAGGGAGGCCTGGCGTGCTGTAATTCATGGGGTTGCAAAGAATCAGACACGACTGAGCAACTGATCTGATCTGATCTGATCTGAAATTAGTATGATACACTTGTCACAATTGGTATACTATCTGTGATACATTATTACCTACGATCCATGTTTTATTTAGATTTCTTTAATTTTTGCCTAATGTCCTTTTATCTCTTCCAGGATACCACAGTACATTTAGCTGTTATGTCTCCTTA
This sequence comes from Bos mutus, assembly GCF_027580195.1. Classification (NCBI taxonomy): domain Eukaryota; kingdom Metazoa; phylum Chordata; class Mammalia; order Artiodactyla; family Bovidae; genus Bos; species Bos mutus. Next base: position 14,687,220 of record NC_091621.1, on the reverse strand, counting down.
GTTTCTCAGAGGTTCCTTGTTTTGGATGACCTTGACAGCTTTAAGGAGTACCGGTGAGATATTTTGTAGTCTGTTCCTGTATTGAAATTTTCTGATGAAGAGACTGGAATTATGGGTTTTAGGAGGAAAGCCAAGAGGTGATGTGCCTTTCACATCACATCAGATCAAAGGTGCACACTATCACCTGATTTCATGGTACTGATGTTGACCTTGACCATGAAATGGTGTTTTTCAGGCTACTCTGTAAAGTTACTGTTTTTACTGCTTCTTTCCAGAAAGCTCTATGTACAGCCCACACTTAAAGAGTGGGGATTATTCTCCCCTTCCTTGAGGGTGGACTATCTACTTAAGTTGTTTGAATTTTTTTTTTTTTAATATATTTTGGCTTCACTGCGTGGCATGTGGGACCTTAGTTCCCCTACCAGGTACTGAGTTTTCAGCATTGCAAGGCAGACTCTTAGCCCTAGGACCACCAAGGAAGTCTTGAATTTTTTTTTAAACAAATAATTATCTTTTATTTATTTTTTACAAAAATTATTTTTAATTTATTATTATTTTTTTGGCTGCCCTGGGTCTTTGTTGGTTTGCTCAGCTTTTGCTAGTTGCGGCAACAGGGGCTACTCTTCGTTTTGGTGTGAGGGCTTCTTTTTGCAGTGGCTTCTCCTGTTGAGGAGCACAGGCTCTAGGCACAATGACTTCAGTAGCTGGAATACACTCAGGCTCAGTATTTGTGGGGCACAGGTTTAGTTGCTCCACAGCATGTGGGATCTTCCCAGACCTATTGAACCTATATCGCCTGCATTGGCAGGTGATTCTTATCTCCTGTGCCACTAGGGAAACCCTGAATTTTTAATAAATAAATGTATTACAACCTAAAATAGAAAAAACCCAAATAAACAAGAGACTGCCTTGAATTAGGAGGATTTCATAGAACTCTGCTGTGCTGTGCTGAGTCCCTCAGTTGTGTCCGATTCTTTGTGACCCTATGGACTGCAGCCCACCAGGCGCCTGTGTCCATGGGGATTCTCCAGGCAAGAATACTAGAGTGGGTTGCCATTTCCTTCTCCAGGGGATCTTCCTGACCCAGGAATTGAACTGGGGTCTCCTGCATTGCAGGGGGATTCTTTACCCGGCTGAACTACCATTGAGAGAATCAATTCTTAGGTAGGTTGATAAGACGTCTGGGGTCCCCGAGGAGGAGAAAGTGGTCTGGGGCTCTTGAGGAGGAGGAAAAGACACAATTTTTTCCTACATTCCTTAGTCTTAGTCATATAAAATATTTTTTTTTTTCTTTAAGCCCAGAGTTAAAGATTACACAACAACTCAGTTTAAAGTCTGTACTAAGGATTATATAACAACAATGTATCCTGCTGGAGGACATGTTTCTTTTTCTTGAGAACCTTCTGAATAATCCTGTTACCTTAAAATGTATATTGCGGGGGTGGGTCTGGTAAGACCTTTACAACCTTGAGACATTCTTCTGATTTGCGTAATAACCAACTGAAAAATTATATAACTCTCTTGCTAAGACTAGCAAGAGGGCACTCTCTGTCCCCTTTCTCATGTCTGTCAGAAGCTTTCTCTGTCCCTTTTTATACTTTAATAAAACTCTGCTGCACAAAAGCTCCTGAGTGATCAAGTCTGGTCCCTGGTCCCGAAGCTAAATCTTCTTTGGAGATCACCAGTCCGACATTGGTCACTGTGAGCTATCACCATGGAAGAGGAGATCACAAGCCAGTCCAGAATTCTTGCCTGGAAAATACCCTGGACAGAGCAGCCTGGAAGTCCATAGTCCATGGAGATATAAAAGTCAGTCACGACCGAATAACTGAGCGCACGCACACACACACACACACAACTCTAAACAGGAGATGAACCAGTGGCAAAGAAAGCTTCTTTCTTGGTTGTGTGATACATATCTTTCCAAGGACTGGAATTTCTCTCTGGTCCTTACTATTTGAGCCCTTAGGGTTTGAGGCATCCTCTCTGGTCACTTGTGTTACCCCCCTCCCCCACTGTTGGTGACATTATTCCAGCTGAGATCTGTTTCCTCTTTCTAACATCTTCCTCAGTAGCTGGGGAGCAAGTTGATGCCTGGCGTGGGTTGGGAAGTTCAAGCAGAAGTCAGACCTGTTACTATTTTAGTAGTTTCTTTTCTTTGAATGATTAGCACTGTCTTACAAAAGGATTTTGAGAAAGTGCTGTCCCTGGTTTCTAGACACTGGAAAGAGGAAGCCTAGGGACTCATTGTGGCAGTGGGCAGAGGGCAGCCTCCGGGGCAGTGAGCTGGGCAGTTCAGCAGGTAGACTCTGGCTGGGGAGCTGGAACACAAGATTTCTGAACCCGGTTTCATTCAGGCCTGCCTGAGGGACCCTGGATACATCCCAGACTCTTGCCTTGTGGTATCTGTTTTGTCCTTGAGGTGTGGACTCCAGCCCCCAGGCCCGACTGTAGGGAATTAGAGAGGCTTAGCTGCTGCTTCCTCGTTCCCCGTCATCAGACAGATCCGTCTCCCCCTCTTCAGCCTCCCCTGATAGTTTCCATCCCCACCTCTCCTCTGGGAATCAGGCTCTGGGGGACTGAGCTTCACTCCTGGGCTGCAGGGAGGGCCGACCTAGGGCCATGCGGACTCAGGAGCAAGTAAAAGCCCCACCTGCCTTCTCTCTGAAACCTTGATCTTGTGTCTTGTCTTTCTCTCTCCCGCTCTTGCTCTCACTCCAGCCCTGCCTCCTGCTGGATTCATTTTTCTGCCAGTCTCCTTCTGCCAGCTTTATTTATTCTGTCTGTGCACCCTGCTTTCTGCCCATATCCTCCACTGCTTTCCCAAAGGGGAGATGTTCTCTCTGTCCCATCTCTTTGCTCCCAGAACCCAGAACTTGGTAAGTGGAGCCAATCCTCTGTGTCTTTCCAGTTCCAGCCTCAAGGAGGGACTGCTATCACCCTCAACTCCCCTGGTTTCTGTCCTTCTGTCCTGAGGGCAATGTCAGCCATCCAGGTGCTGATATATCCACTCCTGACCCCTGGAAGGGTCTTGTGGACCTATCCACATGCCTTCCCTGCTGCAGCTGGAGCCTCTGTTGTTGCCAGGCTGCCCCCTTCACTCCCCCTTCCAGTCTGGCCTTGGGGACACGAGAGGTGGCAATGGCACAGCAGTGACTGAATTTGTTTTGCTGGGGTTCTCAGGTTACGGTTCCCTCTGGGGCCCTCTGTTCTGGGGGGTGCTTCTGGTCTACCTGGTCACCCTGCTGGGCAACTTGCTGATCATCCTCCTCACCCTGGCCGACGCTGCCCTGCACGTGCCCATGTACTTCTTCCTGCGCCACTTCTCCGGGTTGGAGATACTCTACACCATGACTGTGGTCCCCAGGATGCTGGCCGACCTCCTCTCCTCCTGCCCCACCATCCTGCGAGCCAGCTGCTTTACCCAGATGTATTTCTTCTCACTGTTTGGCATCACTGAATGTGGCCTGCTCACTGCCATGGCCTATGACCGCTATGCTGCCATCTGCCGGCCGCTGCATTATAGCACCCTGCTGAACCCGGGAGCCTGTGTGTGTCTGGTGGGTGCCTGCTACCTCACGGGCATCATCACCAGCACCACTTACTCCATCCTCGTCTTTACTTTGCCCTTCCACGGTACCAACATCATCCATCACTTCCTGTGTGACATCCTTCCTGTGCTGAGTCTGGCCAGCGCCAGCACCTTTTGGGGTGAAGTGGGCAATCTTGTCGTCACCGTAGCCTTTATCCTGACACCCTTCTCACTGATCATAGTGTCCTATGCCTGTATTCTTGTCACCATCCTGGGGGTCGCGACATCCCAGGGACGTCGAAAAGTCTTCTCTACCTGTTCCTCCCACCTATTTGTGGTCATGCTCTTTTTTGGGACGGGGATCGTTGCCTACATGAGGCTGGGGGCAGGCTCCTCCCAGACCAGGGACCAGATCCTTGCCCTCTTCTACGCGGTTGTCACTCCCATGTTCAACCCTTTCGTCTACACTCTGAGGAACAAGGAGGTCACAGGGGCAATGAGGCGGCTCGTGAAGAAATACCTCTGGAGTCCTTGACCCTCTTCCATTGTTGGAGGGCCTGATCCTTGGAGACTTTCAAGGAAGAGTGAGGACGAAGCCCCGGCTCTGAGTGGTGTGTCGGGGTCCCTAGCCTGCCCAGCTCGAGTGCAATGTTGCTCAGAGCTTGGCTTCTGCAGCCTGTTCTTTTGGCCCTAATCTGACTTTTTCTTAGGTACAAAGCTGGAGAGACATGCATTGGGTGGAGGCTGAGGAGTGAAGGTGACTGTGCCCATCTCGTGCCATGTTTGAGCACTTTTGGTCTTTCCAGAGGCTTAGGGCCCCCTCCTGGGGCTACGATTTCTGGAGACAGTGCTTTTCTTCCTCTCAGACTCCTCACTGCAAACCTTTCTCTTTCTTGTCAGTTGCCTCTGCTTCTACATGAACGCTTTTACTCCAGGTGGGAGGTCTGACTTGGGTGGAAACAGGGCAGAGAATAGTTTTAATATTTTTGTTATAAAGAAAGCTCATCACCGAAGAATTGATGCTTTTGAACTGTGGTGTTGGAGAAGACTCTTGAGAGTCCCTTGGACTGCAAGGAGATCCAACCAGTTCATCCTAAAGGAAATCAGTCCTGAATATTCACTGGAAGGACTGATGTTGAAGCTGAAACTCCAATACTTTGGCCGCCTGATGCGAAGAGCTGACTCATTTGAAAAGACCCTGATGCTGTGAAAAATTGAAGGCGAGAGGAGAAGGGGATGACAGAGGATGAGATGATTGGATGGCATCATTGACTCAACGGACATGAGTTTGAGTAAACTCCGGGAGTTAGTGATGGACAGGGAAGCCTGGCGTGCCGCAGTCCATGGGGCCGCTAAGAGCCGGACACGACTGAGCAACTGAACTGAACTGAACTGAACTGATTGCTGAATAGATGTCATTATACTTGTGTACTTTTATATTCTTCTGATCATAAACTTCTAGAAATAGAATTTCTAAGTCAAAATATAGGCACATTTTTTGAGTTTTCAAAACTTATTGCCAAATGCCCTCTAAGAGAGTTTTTGTTGTTTTATGGTCCAGTTGAGAGCAGTCGAATTTCCAGGGCAAGGAAATGGACTAAGAGTCAGGATGGAGCTAAATAATATACATGATTCTCATATACTCCAAATCTGGTTACCTGTATTTTTAACATCTTAAATTAGTATGATATATTTGTCAGAATTAGTGAACCAATACTGATACATTATTATTACCTAAGATTGACACTTTATTCAGATTTCTCTAGTTTTTGCCTAATATACTTTTATCTCTTTCAAGATACCACAGTACATTTAGCTGTTTTGTCTAAGTTTCTGAGAGGTTCCTTGTCTTGGATGACAATTACATCCAATCTATTCTGAGCATGCAGTTCAATAGTCACTTGTTGATCAGTGGTCAGGTGTTTAGTATATACTTTTGCCTATAAGGAGCCTGAGAACTATTTTGCAATAAGATAATTCTTTGCTCCAAAGGGCAAGCCTTGGTTCTCAAAACCTGGATTTAGTTCTCAAATGTGGGTTTGCCTCTTGGACTTACCACAGGATCCAGTGCCACTGCCACGGAGCTTCTTAGGGTCTGCTGAGTAGTTCAGAAGGTCCAAATGGCAGAACTGAGGCCTGGACCAGCTAGAGAGCCTTTTCATGCTCTGATTGTAAGATATCTGCTAAGTAGTTTGAAGCAGCACATCCGTATGAATTATGTGTTTTTTCCCCAATCCAAGATCCTCAGGAGGTCTTTTTCTTACTGTAGAGAGAAAAAGGTAAGGCAGCTTGTGCTTAATATTTGAGGAGATGTCTTGACATTCCCACAGTGGCTTCCCTGGTGGCTCAGACAGTAAAGAATCAGGAAGACCTGGGTTCAGTCCCTGGATTGGGAAGACCCCCTGGAGGAAGAAATGGCAACCCACCCCAGTATTCTTGCCTGAAGAAGCCCCATGGACAGAAGAGACTGGTGGGCTATGCTCCACGGGGTCACAAAGAGTCAGACACGACCAAGGGACTAACACTTGACATCCCCAGACAATCTTCATTGAGTGACACGTCTCTGCATTTGGTGGGACTTATCTCCTGCCCTCTGATGTGAATGTATATCTACCATGCCTACCATCTGCTTCTTTCCAGGTGCTGTCAGCATAGTCTCATGAATATAATGGGTCATGTGGTGTCCTATAGGATGGTGGGATGATCAAGATGCCTGGGGATTAAGTGATGGCACACTGCTAGAGTTGGTATAACTCTGAGGCAAGACAAGAAAGGTGAATTTCTATCCCTGCCCAGAGAAAACATACTAAATCTGGATCGAACCAGTGCCAGGGCAGTGAAAACACAGAATCCTAACCACTGGACTGCCAGAGAGCTCCCTTCCTTGTCTGTTCCCATCTTCCTACTTTCTCTAAACTCACATTATCAGAGGGAGAATTAATCCTGTACAGAATAAAAATACGGGCTCTAGTGTTGAAAGCTCAAGTGTGTTATTCTGTAGCTGTGTTACCTAGGGAAAGTTGTTCAACATCTCTGAGTTTTGTTTCCTTATCTTGTGCAACTAGTATAACTACAGTGTCTACTTAGAGGAAGATACCTGTGAAGCTTAAACTTGGAGGTAGATTTACTGTGATGCTTACCATTCACTTGCATGGACTCCTTAAAAGGGCCAGAAAATTCTAGCAATTGTGTTCCTCTGGTCATATATTTTTACAAAAATTGCATAGTGATATATTTTAACTGCAATCTGTTGTAACTTCTTTTCTTAATATTTACTGATTTGGCTGTACCCTGTCTTAGTTGCAGCATGTGGGATCTAGTTCTCTGACCAGAGATTGAACCCGGGTCTGCATTGGAAATGCAGAGTCTTAGCCATTGGACCACCAGGAAAGTTCCGTAACTTCTTCTTCTTTTTTTTTTTTAAATTTTATTTTATTTAATCTGTTGTGACTTCTGTCTCTCTCCTCTATGACTTCCTCAGCTCAGTTTCCCCTTGTGATGTGTACTGTTGAAATGTCAGTGGATAATTTTAGATCTAAGGCAAAGTTGAGTTGGGGATAGACTGAGTTTGGTAGGATGATAGTGTTTGGATTTATGTTGTTCACAGTTGCTTTTGAGTATAGTTAAGTTATTGGTAGTTGTCCTGATGCAGGAATGACTTCCAGGAATGTGCCTTCTATCCATAGTGTCATATCACTCAGCATTTCAACCCAGAGTGAAGTACCAGATGTTGTGTTATGGTAAAAATGTGTCTGAAGGTGCTTGGCACTGAAAATATACAGGAAATGGAGGAGAAAAAAGATTAGAAATATATGGATAAAGGAGTTAGCATATGGCAAAGAACACTCAAGTCATCACATGTGTAATGTTATAAGCAGGATTTGATTTTCATCCTCTAAGTGAAAAAAGTTCTCTTCTATCAGAAATGTTTTGATAATGCAGGAACATATATAGTTATAAACCCACCATTTATTTAAAAAATAGGAATGGGGGATTTGATTCAATTCAAATATTTCATTTTAATAGAAATTCGAAGACATGTTTTGAGTGTTTCAATGAAAAAGTAAGAAATCAAAACCACTTTTCATTGATTTATTTTTTTTTTAAATTTTATTTTATTTTTAAACTTTACATAATTGTATTAGTTTTGCTAAATATCAAAATGAATCCATCACAGGTATACATGTGCTCCCCTTCCTGAACCCTTCTCCCTCCTCCCTCCCCATACCATCCCTCTGGGTCGTCCCAGTGCACTAGCCCCAAGCATCCAGTATCGTGCATTGAACCTGGACTGGCATCTCATTTCATACATGACATTTTGCATGTTTCAATGCCATTCTCCCAAATCTTCCCACCCTCTCCCTCTCCCACAGAGTCCATAAGACTGTTCCATACATCAGTGTCTCTTTTGCTGTCTTGTACACAGGGTTATTGTTATCATCTTTCTAAATTCCATATATATGCGTTAGTATACTGTATTGGTGTTTTTCCTTCTGGCTTACTTCACTCTGTATAACAGGCTCCAGTTTCATCCACCTCATTAGAACTGATTCAAATGTATTCTTTTTAATGGCTGAGTAATACTCCATTGTGTATATGTACCACAGCTTTCTTATCCATTCATCTGCTGATGGACATCTAGGTTGCTTCCATGTCCTGGCTATTATAAACAGTGCTGCGATGAACATTGGGGTACACGTGTCTCTTTCCCTTCTGGTTTCCTCAGTGTGTATGCCCAGCAGTGGGATTGCTGGATCATAAGGCAGTTTTATTTCCAGTTTTTTAAGGAATCTCCACACTGTTCTCCATAGTGGCTGTACTAGTTTGCATTCCCACCAACAGTGTAAGAGGGTTCCCTTTTCTCCACACCCTCTCCAACATTTATTATTTGTAGACTTTTGAATCGCAGCCATTCTGACTGGGGTGAAATGGTACCTCAGAGTGGTCTTGATTTGCATTTCTCTGATAATGAGTGATGTTGAGCATCTTTTCATGTGTTTGTTAGCCATCTGTATGTCTTTTTGGAGAAATGTCTATTTAGTTCTTTGGCCCATTTTTTGATTGGGTCATTTATTTTTCTGGAGTTGAGCTGTAGGAGTTGCTTGTATATTTTTGAGATTAGTTGTTTGTCGGTTGCTTCATTTGCTATTATTTTCTCCCATTCTGAAGGCTGTCTTTTCACTTTGCTGATAGTTTCCTTTGATGTGCAGAAGCTTTCAAGGTTAATTAGGTCCCATTTGTTTATTTTTGCTTTTATTTCCGATATTCTGGGAGGTGGGTCATAGAGGATCCTGCTGTGATGTATGTCAGAGAATGTTTTGCCTATGTTCTCCTCTAGGAGTTTTATAGTTTCTGGTCTTATGTTTAGATCTTTAATCCATTTTGAGTTTATTTTTGTGTATGGTGTTAGAAAGTGTTCTAGTTTCATTCTTTTACAAGTGGTTGACCAGTTTTCCCAGCACCACTTGTTAAAGAGATTGTCTTTAATCCATTGTATATTCTTGCCTCCTTTGTCAAAGATAAGGTGTCCATATGTGCGTGGATTTATCTCTGGGCTTTCTATTTTGTTCCATTGATCTATATTTCTGTCTTTGTGCCAGTACCATACTGTCTTGATGACTGTGGCTTTGTAGTAGAGCCTGAAGTCAGGTAGGTTGATTCCTCCAGTTGCATTCTTCTTTCTCAAGATCGCTTTGGCTATTCGAGGTTTTTTGTATTTCCATACAAATTGTGAAATTATTTGTTCTAGCTCTGTGAAGAATACCGTTGGTAGCTTGATAGGGATTGCATTGAATCTATAAATTGCTTTGGGTAGTATACTCATTTTCACTCTATTGATTCTTCCAATCCATGAACATGGTATATTTCTCCATCTATTAGTGTCCTCTTTGATTTCTTTCACCAGTGTTTTATAGTTTTCTATATATAGGTCTTTAGTTTCTTTAGGTAGATATATTCCTAAGTATTTTTATTCTTTCCATTGCAATGGTGAATGGAATTGTTTCCTTAATTTCTCCTTCTGTTTTCTCATTATTAGTGTATAGGAATGCAAGGGATTTCTGTGTGTTGATTTTATATCCTGCAACTTTACTATAGTCATTGATTAGTTCTAGTAATTTTCTGGTGGAGTCTTTAGGGTTTTCTATGTAGAGGATCATGTCATCTGCAAATAGTGAGAGTTTTACTTCTTCTTTTCCAATTTGGATTCCTTTTATTTCTTTTTCTGCTCTGATTGCTATGGCCAAAACTTCCAAAACTATGTTGAATAGTAATGGTGAAAGTGGGCACCCTTGTCTTGTTCCTGACTTTAGAGGAAATGCTTTCAATTTTTCACCATTGAGGATAATGTTTGCTGTGGGTTTGTCATATATAGCTTTTATTATGTTGAGGTATGTTCCTTCTATTCCTGATTTCTGGAGAGTTTTTATCATAAATGGGTGTTGAATTTTGTCAAAGGCTTTCTCTGCATCTATTGAGATAGTCATATGGTTTTTATTTTTCAATTTGTTAATGTGGTGTATTACATTGATTGATTTGTGGATATTGAAGAATCCCTGCATCCCTGGGATAAAGCCCACTTGGTCATGGTGTATGATCTTTTTAATGTGTTGTTGGATTCTGATTGCTAGAATTTTGTTAAGGATTTTTGCATCTATGTTCATCAGTGATATTGGCCTGTAGTTTTCTTTTATTGTGGGATCTTTGTCAGGTTTTGGTATTAGGGTGATGGTGGCCTCATAGAATGAGTTTGGAAGTTTACCTTCCTCTGCAATTTTCTGGAAGAGTTTGAGCAGGATAGGCGTTAGCTCTTCTCTAAATTTTTGGTAGAATTCAGCTGTGAAGCCATCTGGACCTGGGCTTTTGTTTGCTGGAAATTTTTGATTACAATTTCAATTTCCGTGCTTGTGATGGGTCTGTTAAGATTTTCTATTTCTTCCTGGTCCAGCTTTGGAAAGTTGTACTTTTCTAAGAATTTGTCCATTTCTTCCACGTTGTCCATTTTATTGGCATATAATTGTTGATAGTAGTCTCTTATGATCCTTTGTATTTCTGTGTTGTCTGTTGTGATCTCTCCATTTTCGTTTCTAATTTTATTGATTTGAATTTTCTCCCTTTGTTTCTTGATGAGTCTGGCTAATGGTTTGTCAATTTTATTTATCCTTTCAAAGAACCAGCTTTTGGTTTTGTTGATTTTTGCTATGGTCTCTTTTGTTTCTTTTGCATTTATTTCTGCTCTAATTTTTAAGATTTCTTTCCTTCTACTAACCCTGGGGTTCTTAATTTCTTCCTTTTCTAGTTGCTTTAGGTGTAGGGTTAGGTTATTTATTTGACTTTTTTCTTGTTTCTTGAGGTGTGCCTGTATTGCTATGAACTTTCCCCTTAGGACTGCTTTTACCGTGTCCCACAGGTTTTGGGTTGTTGTGTTTTCATTTTCATTCGTTTCTATGCAAATTTTGATTTCTTTTTTGATTTCTTCTGTGATGTGTTGGTTATTCAGCAGCGTGTTGTTCAGCCTCCATATGTTGGAATTTTTAATCGTTTTTCTCCTGTAATTGAGATCTAATCTTACTGCATTATGGTCAGAAAAGATGCTTGGAATGATTTCTATTTTTTTAAATTTACCAAGGCTAGCTTTATGGCCCAGGATGTGATCTATCCTGGAGAAGGTTCCATGTGCGCTTGAGAAAAAGGTGAAATTCATTGTTTTGGGATGAAATGTCCTATAGATATCAATTAGGTCTAACTGGTCTATTGTATCATTTAAAGTTTGTGTTTCCTTGTTAATTTTCTGGTTAGTTGATCTATCCATAGGTGTGAGTGGGGTATTAAAGTCTCCCACTATTATTGTGTTATTGTTAATTTCTCCTTTCATACTTGTTAGCATTTGTCTTACATACTGCGGTGCTCCCGTGTTGGGTGCATATATATTTATTATTGTTATATCTTCTTCTTGGATTGATCCTTTGATCACTATGTAGTGACCATCTTTGTCTCTTTTCACAGCCTTTGTTTTAAAGTCTATTTTATCTGATATGAGTATTGCTACTCCTGCTTTCTTTTGGTCCCTATTTGCATGTAAAATCTTTTTCCAGCCCTTCACTTTCAGTCTGTATGTGTCCCCTGTTTTGAGGTGGGTCTCTTGTAGACAACATATGTAGGGGTCTTGTTTTTGTATCCATTCAGCCAGTCTTTGTCTTTCGGTTTGGGCATTCAACCCATTTACATTTAAGGTAATTACTGATAAGTATGATCCCGTTGCCATTTACTTTATTGTTTTGGGTTCGAACTTATACACCGTTTTTGTGTTTCCTGTCTAGAGAATATCCTTTAGTATTTGTTGGAGAGCTGGTTTGGTGATGCAGAATTCTCTCAGCTTTTGCTTGTCTGAAAAGCTTTTGATTTCTTCTTCATACTTGAATGAAATCCTTGCTGGGTACAATAATCTGGGCTGTAGGTTATTTTCTTTCATCATTTTAAGTATGTCTTGCCATTCCCTCCTGGCTTGAAGAGTTTCTATTGAAAGATCAGCTGTTATCCTTATGGGAATTCCCTTCTGTGTTATTTGTTGTTTTTCCCTTGCTGCTTTTAATATTTGTTCTTTGTGTTTGATCTTTGTTAATTTGATTAATATGTGTCTTGGGGTGTTTCACCTTGGGTTTATCCTGTTTGGGACTCTCTGGGTTTCTTGGACTTGGGTGATTATTTCCTTCCCCATTTTAGGGAAGTTTTCAACTATTATCTCCTCAAGTATTTTCTCATGGTCTTTCTTTTTGTCTTCTTCTTCTGGAACCCCTATGATTCGAATGTTGTAGCGTTTAATATTGTCCTGGAGGTCTCTGAGATTGTCCTCATTTCTTTTAATTCATTTTTCTTTTGTCCTCTCTGATTCATTTATTTCTACCATTCTATCTTCTAATTCACTAATCCTATCTTCTGCCTCTGTTATTCTACTATTTGTTGCCTCCAGAGTGTTTTTAATTTCATTTATTGCATTATTCATTATATATTGACTCTTTTTATTTCTTCTAGGTCCTTGTTAAACCTTTCTTGCATCTTCTCAATCCTTGTCTCCAGGCTGTTTATCTGTGATTCCATTTTAATTTCAAGATTTTGGATCAATTTCACTATCATTATTCAGAATTCTTTATCAGGTAGATTCCCTATCTCTTCCTGTTTTGTTTGGTTTGGTGGGCATTTATCCTGTTCCTTTATCTGCTGGGTATTCCTCTGTCTCTTCATCTTGTTTAAATTGCTGATTTTGGGGTGTCCTTTCTATATTCTGGCAGTTTGTGGTGTTCTCTTTATTGTGGCTTTTCCTCGCTGTGTGTGGGTTTGTACAGGTGGCTTGTCAAGGTTTCCTGGTTAGGGAAGCTTGTGTCGGTGTTCTGGTGGGTGGAGCTGTATTTCTTCTCTCTGGAGTGCAATGAAATGTCCAGTAATGAGTTATGAGATGTCTATGGTTTTGGGGTGACTTTGGGCAGCTTGTATCTTGAAGCTCAGGGCTGTGCTCCTTTGTTGCTGGAGAATTTGCTTGGTATGTCTTGCCCTGGAACTTGTTGGCCCTTGTGTGGCCCTTGGTTTCAGTATCGGTATCGAGGCGTTTGATGAGCTCCTGTCAATTAATGTTCCTTGGAGTCAGGAGTTCCCTGGAGTCAGGGTTTGGACTTAAGCCTCCTGATTCCAGTTATCGGTCTTATTTTTACAGTAGTTTCAAAACTTCTCCTTCTATACAGCACCATTGATAAAACATCTACGTTAAAGATGAAAAGTTTCTCTACTGTGAGGTCACTCAGAGAGGTTCACAGCGTTACATGGAGAAGAGAAGAGGGAGGAGGGAGTTAGAGGTGACCCAAATGAGATGAGGTGGAATCAATAGTGGAGAGAGTGGGGTAGCCAGTAGTCACTTCCTTATGTGCACTCCACAACTGGACCACTCAGAGATGTTCACGGAGTTATACAGAGAAGAGAAGAAGGAAGAAGGAGACAGAGGTGGCCAGAGGGATAAAAGGGGGGAATGAAAAGGAGGGAGACAGATCCAGCCAGTAATCAGTTCCCTAAGTGTTCTCCACCATCTGGAACACACATAAACTCACAGAGTTGGGTAGAGTAGAGAAGGGTTAGGGAGGAGACACAGGCGACCTGGTGGAGAAAAAAGAGAGTCCAAAGGGAGAGAGAGCAGTCAAGCCAGTAATCTCGCTCCCTAGTGAAAAATGGGTCCTGAAGATTGGGTTCTTAAAGGTACAAAATTGGTAACAAATACATAAAACCAAAAATTAAAAATCTAGAGTAGAGTTTGGAATTTCAAAAATATGATGTTAAAGAAAAGAAGAAGGAAAAGAAAGAGAGAAAAAACGAACAAAGAAAAACAAACAAGATCACGAAAATTATAAAGAAAATACAGGTACAAAATTGATAACTAATACCAAGAAGCAAAAATTAAAAATCTAGAGTAGAGTTTGGAATTTCAAAAATACAATGTTAAAAAAAAGAAGAAGAAACATAAAGAGAGAAAACAAACAAACAAAAACAATGTCCAAAAATTATAAAGAAAATACAGGTACAAATTTGATATCAAATACAAAAAAGCATAAATTAAAAATCTAGAGTAGAGTTTGGAATTTCAAAAATATAATGTTAAAGAAAAGAAAAAGAAAAAGAAAAAAAAAAAAAAAACAAGGTCAAAAAATTATAAAATATATATATATGAAGTTTGCTGAAGAAGAAAAAAAAAGTCTTTTTTTTTTTTTTTTGCAAAGTAATAGGTTATAAAAGTGAAAATTAAAGGAACAATAAAGGACTAAAAAAATTGTTTTTTTTTTTTTAATTAAAAAGAAAGAAAGAAAGAATGATCGTAAAAATAGTAAAAATATATCTAGGACTTTCTCTGGTTTTGTTGTATTGTGGGTTGAGTTCATTTTTGGCTAGTTCCTTGGTCCGACTTATATTTCTCAAGATCTATAGGCCCCTTCCCATGTAGTCTGTAGTAACCATGGGGTTTTAATCTATTGCCTGTAGCTTCCAAGGCGTTTCCTTCTGTTATAACTTCTTCTGTTTGCTGGTCTCTTCAGTGTCTGGCTTCCGCCCTGACACAAAGGGGATGGTGGGGAAACTTTTTTTTTTTTTTTAGGCTCACTTGTTCAGTCGCGCTGTGGGGAGGGAGGGAGGGATGCTGCAAACAAATAACACTGGCGTGCGCTCGCAGTGCCTCAGCCACACTGGGTCTGCCCCCACTCACGGCGCGTGTAGCCTCCCTGCCCACACTGCTCGGGCTCTAGGTTGGTCCAATGAGAACAATCCGAGGCCGGCCCTGGGCTGCATGTACCTCCCAGGTCCAAGCCGCTCAGGTTCAGGCACTCGGGTAGTCCTCAGAGGCGCAGACTCAGTTGGGCCTGCATTTTGTGCTCTTCCCAGGTCCGAGCAGCTCAGGTGATGAGGTGTTTGGCGAACGCCAATGCTGCGACTTATCGCCTCCCCGCCACTCGGTTATCTGGGTGTAAAACTGGCACACCTTCTCAGGCAGATGTTGACCGTCCAGACCCCCAAGAAGTTTTAGTTAGCAAAGAAGCCTGCTTACAGTTTTATAGATAATGTCTCTCTGGGGCTGCGATTGCCCCCTTCCGGCTCTGGCTGCCTGTCACCGGAGGGGGAAGGTCTGCAGCCGGCTATCTCTGTTCAGTCCTTTGTTCCGTGCGCGGGCCTGGCGGTGTCTTAGGTTGGGGCTGGCTTTTCGCGTGGTAGATATCCCACAGTCTGGTTTGCTAGCCCAAATTATTTCGCTCAGATAGTGCTCAGGGTATTCAGGCCAGATTTTTACTCTAAGCGATGCAGCCGGCGCCGAGCCTCCCTGCTCAGCCCCCGCTTGCTAATGGCGTGTGCAGGCGTCTGCGCTGCTTCTCCGCTGGGGGGTTACCGTAGGGCTCGCAATCTGCGAGTTTTACTTGTTTATTTTTTCTCCCTGTTATGTTGCCCTCTGTGCTTCCAAAGCTCGGCACAGATTCGGCAGTGAGAAGGTTTCCTGGTGTTTGGAAACTTCTCTCTTTTTAAGACTCCCTTCCCGGGACGGAACTCCGTCCCTCCCTCTTTTGTCTCTTTTTTTGTCTTTTATATTTTTTCCTACCTCCTTTCGAAGAGTTGGGTTGCTTTTCTGGGTGCCTGATGTCCTCTGCCGGCATTCAGAAGTTGTTTTGTGGAATTTACTCGATGTTTAAATGCTCTTTTGATGAATTTGTGGGGGAGAAAGTGTTCTCCCCATCCTACTCCTCCGCCATCTTGGCTCCTCCCCCACTTTTCATTGATTTGAATGCATACATTTATACAGGAAGTGAGAGCAAACCTCACTTTATTATGAAAATAATAATAATAAAAATATTTGTATTACATAAATATGAATAAAGATGAATGGTGAAATTATTCTTATATGAGAAGTAAATTATAATAGAAATTTCAAATTGTATTATAATAAAAACAGTTATTCATTATGAGGAACAGATAGATTCGGCATGAAGTATAGGCTCTTGGGGGCTTCCCTTGTGGCTCAGCTGGTAAAGAATCCGCCTGCAATGCAGGAGACTTGGGTTCAATCCCTGGGTTGGGAAGATCCCCTGGAGGAGGGAAAGGCTACCCTGCCGGGGACCAGCCCCGGCTGATCCAGGGTATTCGAAGGAGAGGCGGCATAGGCGAGGATCAGGAAACAATTGCTTAATTAAATGTTAATTAAGGATATAAAGAGTAATAGAATGAGGATAGCTCAGTAGGAAAATTCAGTGGAGAAAAGAGGCTGAAATAAGGATAGCTCAGTGAAAATTCAGTGGAGAAAAGGGTGAATAATTCAGCCAGTCTTGAGAAAGAATGACAAAGACCAGGCTTTCTTCCAAAGTAGTTTTTATACCTTAAGTTATGCATAGAGGATAATGGGGAAGGGGTAGAGTCTTGCAGCAAACCAGGCTTTCTTCCTATCATCATATGCCTTAGGTGATTTGCATCATCTTCTGGCCCGGAGGCCTGTTAACATTTAAGACCTTTTCTTCAGAAAACTTATTTTTCTCTAAAGGTGGTTGGTCAGGAGCCACCCTCCAAAAAAGCATTAGATAAAGTTGCATTCCTACAGAGCAAAGGTGTGGTGGGTTATAACAAGAAAAAAAATTAACTCAAGGGTCCCAGGTTACAAACATTAAAGCTACTACTTACACCAATTATATTAATCAATACACTGCCAGGGACACAGCAGGTAAGGGATATGGAAACTTAGCAGCAAACAATGGCCCAACAAGTGAAAAACCATTCAATTTCTAATCAATCAGAAAAGCACAAAGGGGCATGCACTGGCCTGGAGAATTCCATGGACTGTATAGTCCATGGGGTGAAAAAGTCACCTGACTGAGCTTTTTTCATTTTCATAGGCTCTCAGATTACTTGATAATCTATATCTAACAAATAAGATTTCCCAAACATTGCAGCAGCAATCTCTCCCACTCCACATGCACTTTTGCTTTTTTAAAAAAATTTTCTGTCATGCTGTGTGGCATATTGGGATCCTAGTTCCCTGACCAGATATAGGATCCATGTCCCCTGCAGTAGAAGCGGGGAGTCTTAACCACTGGACTACCAAATAAATCCCCATATGCACTTTAAAGATTATTTACTTGATTTATTTGGCTGGGCTGGGTCTCTGTTGCAGCACATGGGATCTCTGCTCTTCCTTGTTAGGATGTGGGATCTTTAGTTGTGGCATGCAGACTCTTAGTTGCCACGTGAGTCATGTGGGATCTATTTCCCAAATTAGGGATTGAACCCAGGCCCCCTTCGTTGAGAGCTTGGAGTCTTAGCCACTGGAAGTACCAGAGAAGTAGCCCCTCCCCACTCAATGCACGGCAATGTGACCTTGTAATTCTCCTATATCAGACGGTGGACTCTACCCCCTACTCTTGAATATGGGCTTGCCTTAGTGACCCTCTTGTAACAGGTGGTGGAAATGATGCTGTGTGACTTCCAGGGTTAGGACAACAGAAGCCTCACAGCTTTTGTCTTGGCTTTTGGTTTGGGATGTTTTCTCTTGGAATGCTCCTTCTTGGAAACCAGCAGCTGTGCTGTGAGAAACCCAAGGCTTATGTAGGGCACATGTAGGTGAATAAACCCAGTCATTGCTGGCACCTGACAAGTGAATGAAGAACTGTTAGATGACTGAGAACAGATGACTCTTCTCAGCTGCTCAAGTCCCTTCTAGCTACTGAAACTCTTCTAGCTGATGACAGAGACATTGAGCAGCAGAGAAGAGACATCCTTGGTATCCTCTTTCTAAACTCCTAGACTATAGAAATTATGAGCACAATAAACTGCCTGTTGCTTTATGCCACTAGATTTAGGATGGTTTGTTATGTGGCAATAGATAACTTCAATACCACCCAGTTAATGAAGAGGAGTAAGTCACAGAAACACACTGGAAAAAGATTTAGATTTCTTGCTGATTAGACATAAAATACTGACATCAAAGAAGAAAATGTTCAGTGTGCATGAAAGTATGATTGGATATGAAATTCTTTTTCATTATCAATGAGGATTTCCAAGATTACCCTTGTAAATAAAGGAAAGAGCTAGTAAATATAAATATATATTTAGGTATAATTTCAACTATTGGAAAATTTTGAATGACTTTGAAAAAGGTTTTACATTTTTTTATCATCCACTTCTGTGAGCAGTTTTTGTTTAGCTCTTCTCTAAATTTTTGGTAGAATTCAGCTGTGAAGCCGTCTGGTCCTGGGCTTTTGTTTGCTGGAAGATTTCTGATTACAGTTTCAATTTCTGTGCTTGTGATGGGTCTGTTAAGATTTTCTATTTTTTCCTGGTTCAGTTTTGGAAAGTTGTACTTTTCTAAGAATTTGCCCATTTCTTCCACGTTGTCCATTTTACTGGCATATAGTTGGTGATAGTAGTCTCTTATGATCCTTTGTATTTCTGTGTTGTCTGTTATGATCGCTCCATTTTCATTTCTAATTTTGTTGATTTAATTCTTCTTCCTTTGTTTCTTGATGAGTCTGGCTAATGGTTTGTCAATTTTATTTATCTTTTCAAAGAACCAGCTTTTGGCTTTGTTGATTTTTGCTATGGTCTCTTTGTTTCTTTTGCATTTATTTCTGCTCTAATTTTTAAGATTTCTTTCCTTCTACTAACCCTGGGGTTCTTCATTTCTTCCTTTTCTAGTTGCTTCAGGTGTAGGGTTAGGTTATTTATTTGACTTTTTTCTTGTTTCTTGAGGTAAGCCTGTATTGCTATGAACTTTCCCCTTAGCACTGCTTTTACAGTGTCCCATAGGTTTTGGGTTGTTGTGTTTTCATTTTCATTCATTTCTATGCATATTTTGATTTCTTTTTTTGATTTCTTCTGTGATTTGTTGGTTATTCAGTAGGGTGTTGTTCAGGCTCCATATGTTGGCATTTTTAATAGTTTTTCTCCTGTAATTGAGATCTAATCTTACTGCATTGTGGTCAGAAAAGATGCTTGGAGTGATTTCAATTTTTTTGAATTTACTAAGGCTAGATTTATGGCCCAGGATGTGATCTATCCTGGAGAAGGTTCCATGTGCACTTGAGAAAAAGGTGAAATTCATTGTTTTGGGGTGAAATGTCCTATAGATATCAATTAGGTCTAACTGGTCTATTGTATCATTTAAAGTTTGTGTTTCTTTGTTAATTTTCTGTTTAGTTGATCTATCCATAGGTGTGAGTTGGGTATTAAAGTCTCCCACTATTATTGTGTTGTTGTTAATTTCCCCTTTCATACTTGTTAGCATTTGTCTTACATATTGCAGTGCTCCTATGTTGGGTGCATACATATTTATAATTGTTATATCTTCTTCTTGGATTGATCCTTTGATCATTATGTAGTATCCTTCTTTGTCTCTTTTCACAGCCTTTATTTTGAAGTCTATTTTATCTGATATGAGTATTGCTACTCCTGCTTTCTTTTGGTCCCTATTTGCATGGAAAATCTTTTTCCAGCCCTTCACTTTCAGTCTGTATGTGTCCCTTGTTTCGAGGTGGGTCTCTTGTAGACAACATATATAGGGGTCTTGTTTTTGTATCCATTCAGCCAGTCTTTGTCTTTCGGTTGGGGCATTCAACCCATTTACATTTAAGGTAATTATTGATAAGTATGATGCCTGGAAAATCCCACAGACAGAGGAGCCTGGTAGGCTGCAGTCCATGGGGTCGCTGGGAGTCAGACACGACTGAGCGACTTCACTTTCACTTTTCACTTTCACGCATTGGAGAAGGAAATGGCAACCCACTCCAGTGTTCTTGCCTGGAGAATCCCAGGGACGGGGGAGCCTGGTGGGCTGCAGTCTATGGGGTCGCACAGAGTTGGACACGACTGAAGCGACTTAGCAGCAGCAGCAGCATGATCCTGTTGCCATTTACTTTGTTGTTTTGGGTTTGAGTTTATACACCCTTTCTGTGTTTCCTGTCTAAAGAAGATCCTTTAGCATTTGTTGGAGAGCTGGTTTGGTGGTGCTGAATTCTCTCAGCTTTTGCTTGTCTGTAAAGCTTTTGATTTCTCCTTCATGATTAATATGTGTCTTGGGGTGTTTCACCTTGGGTTTATCCTGTTTGGGACTCTTTGGGTTTCTTGGACTTGGGTGACTATTTCCTTCCCCATTTTAGGGAAGTTTTCAACTATTATCTCCTCAAGTATTTTCTCATGGTCTTTCTTTTTGTCTTCTTCTTCTGGGACTCCTATGATTCAAATGTTGGGGCATTTAACATTGTCCCAGAGGTCTCTGAGGTTGTCCTCATTTCTTTTAATTCTTTTTTCCTCTCTGTTTCATTTATTTCTACCATTCTATCTTCTACCTCACTTATCCTATCTTCTGCCTCCGTTATTCTACTGTTGGTTCCCTCCAGAGTGTTTTTGATCTCATTTATTGCATTATTCATTATATATTGACTCTTTTTTATTTCTTCTAGGTCCATGTTGGAGAAGGCAATGGCACCCCACTCCAGTACTCTTGCCTGGAAAATCCCATGGATGGAGGAGCCTAGTAGGCTGCAGTCCATGGGGTCGCTAAGAGTCAGACATGACTGAGCGACTTCACTTTCACTTTTCACTTACATGCATTGGAGAAGGAAATGGCAACCCACTCCAGTGTTCTTGCCTGGAGAATCCCAGGGACAGGGGAGCCTGGTGGGCTGCCGTCTATGGGGTCGCACAGAGTCGGACACGACTGAAGTGACTTAGCAGTAGCAGCAGGTCCATGTTAAACATTTATTGCATCTTCTCATTCTTGTCTCCAGGCTATTTATCTGTAACTCCATTTTGTTTTCATCATTTTGGATCATTTTCACTATCATTATTCGGAATTCTTCATCAGGTAGATTCCCTATCTCTTCCTCTTTTGTTTGGTTTGGTGGGCATTTATCCTGTTCCTTTACCTGCTAAGTATTTCTCTGCCTTTTCATCTTGTTTATATTGCTGTGTGGGGGTGGCCTTTCCATATTCTGGCAGTTTGTGGTTCCCCTTTATTGTGGAGGTACCTCGCTGTGGGTGGGGTTGGATGGGTGGCTTGTCAAGGTTTCCTGGTTAGGGAAGCTTGTGTTGGTGTTCTAGTGGGTGGAGCTGGATTTCTTCTCTCTGGAGTGCAATGAAATGTCCAGTAGTGAGTTTTGAGATGTCAGTGGGTTTGGTGTGACTTTGGGAGCCTGTATATTGAAGCTCAGGGCTATGTTCCTGTGTTGCTGGGGAATTTGTGTGGTATGTCTTGCTCTGGAACTTGTTGGCCCTTGGATGGTGCTTGGTTTCAGTCTAAGTATGGAGATGTTTGATGAACTCCTATCGATTAATGTTCCCTGGAGTCAGGAGTTCTCTGGTGTTCTCAGGATTTGGACTTAAGCCTCCTGCCTCTGGTTTTCAGTCTTATTCTTAAAATAGCCTCAGGACTTCCCCATCTAGGTTACATTTTCCCCTTCCATCTCAGCAGTTTGTTCAGGTCAATTTGATCACTCTCTTCTGCAGCCTGGCTTCCGGGTGGCGGCAACACCTAGCGATGCTCCTACCAGCTGCTGCTGCTGCTAAGTATCTTCAGTTGTGTCCGACTCGAGACCCCATAGACGGCAGCCCACAAAGCTCCCCCGTCCCTAGGATTCTCCAGGCAAGAACACTGGAGTGGGTTGCCATTTCCTTCTCCAATGCATGAAAGTGAAAAGTGAAAGTGAAGACACTCAGTTGTATCCGACTCTTAGCGACCCCATGGACTGCAGCCTACCAGGCTCCTCCATCCATGGGATTTTCTAGGCAAGAGTACTGGAGTGGGGTGCCATTGCTCCTACCAGCAGTTTTTGTTTAATCCCGCATTACAGGCAGATTCTTTACCAGTTGGGCCACAAGGGAAGCCCAAGAATACTGGAGTGGGTAGCCTATCCATTCTCCAGGGGATCTTCCTGACCCAGGAATTGAACTGGGGTCTCCTGCACTGCAGGCGGATTCTTTACCAACTGAGCTATCAGGGAAGCCCATTTAATAGGTGACTGCTGTGAAAACCTTGAGGGCAAACTGGCTAATGTGTGAGGTTCAAAGAGTAAGGACTTCCCTGGTGGTCCAGTGCTGGGGATATGGGTTTGATTCCTCATCTGGGAAGATCCCAGATGCTGCGGGGCAACTAAAGTGCTCTTCAACCTTCATGCCTACTCCCTGCAGCCAGTTCCTGCCTGTCCTGCTGCCCACTGTGGATGAGGAACTTGTTGGGGAGGTGGGCTTCCCATGTGACCAAGGAACATAGTGCACAGCCCAAGGTGTGGCCCTCAGGGTAGAAGGGTGGGGAGTTCAAGGGGCTTCCTGAGAGTCCAGCTCTCCACAGTGGTCCTAGATATTCTGTCTGTTCCCTGCTGATGTGCCCCTCTTGTGGTATCTAGCTGGCATCACAGAAGGTGTGCTAACAATGCACATATGTTCAGTGTGCATGAAAAGTATGATTGCACATGAAATTCTTCTTCATTATCAATGAGGATTTTCAAGATTACCCTTGTAAATAAAAGAAAAGAAAGAGCTAGTAAATATAAATATATATTTAGGTATAATTTCAACGACTGCAAAATTTTGAATGACTTTGAAAAAGGTTTTACAGTTTTTTATCATCCACTTCTGTGAGCAGTTTTTGTTCACGATGAACATAGTTATTTTAAGAAATTAATACTCTAAAGGCTTGATCAAGAAGTTAACTATAGTTCAACTAAAAATAAATAAAAAATTTTGATCAGGAGGTGTTTAGTCATTTTTCAAGCACAAAACCTAATATAAAAATTACGTTCACAGAAGCAAGCTCCTTATAAACATTTAAATATTTTATTTGGAAGCCTTATGTAAAACCTGTATTTAAAAACTTCCATATTATTATATATTTTGTTTTCCCAATAATTATATAGTAAAAAGAGGGTGCATTGAATTCTTTTTCTATCAAGTCCTTTCTGTGTGCATGCTAAGTTGCTTCAGTCCTGTCTGACTCCATGTGACCCTGTGGAGTGCAGCCTACCAAGCTCCTCTGTCCATGGGATTCTCCAAGCAAGAATATGGGAGTGGGTTGCCATGCCCTCCTCCAAGGACAAGTTCTTTCTAGATGCCTCCAAATCCCCCTCAGTTTGTCCTGAAATATGAGCACTTTCTATGTGTGCCATGATGTGAGGAAGGTTGGAAACCCTACATCAAGTCACTTATTCCAGGAAGCCTTCCAGAAACACCTCTGAAGAATAAATCAATCTTTAACCAGGAGTAAGTCCCAAACATGAGCTGGTCAGTTGAGGAAACCATTGATGTTGTCATGAGAGACCAGATTGCCGGGAGCCGGTGAGGCATTCCACTCGGGACAAAGGTCATGAGGAAGGAGGCAGAACGTGAAGGGCAGGCTGTGGGCCGCGGCGCCTATGGCGGGCGGAGGGGCGGGGTTCGCAGACTCGGGCTAGCCGCCGCCGCTTGGGCTCCGGGCGTTTCCCTCTCGCCGCCGGGAGCGCGCTGGTCTGGACTGCACTCCACGGGCGCGCTTTCCTCTCTGGCCCTCACTCGCCGCACAGACTTCTTTGCTCTAGGTCGCGGGGTGCAGCGAGGAGGGTGCGGGGCGCTGCTAGCGGCGCGGAGGCGAGAGCTGGCTGGGGGAGGGGGAGCGAGCGAGTGCGCGCCGCGAACCTGGTCTTTGGGGAATGTGACATGATGAATTTTTCTGAGATCCAAATCGGAGAATCTGCATTCTGTAGAAATATACAAGCATACCCTCTCCCACAAGTTAGCAACACATCTGGCCTTTTTCACTCTCCAGTAGGCAGGTCTTTTTACTTGACCAGGGGCCGAGTCATAGCCTGTAATTCAGGCATCTAGTGTCTCATCATTGTAGTCTGCCCCTGTGTTTACGTTTAAGTGATTAATTACAATTGGGACATAACTATTTGTCTAGCTGTTTCCCTAGGGATGTGAAATTTATACCTTAAACCAGCTGCATTTTGATGGTGAATTTTGTGAGAATTTTTGGCCTTATCAATCTTTTTATGTAAGTTTAAAACAATTACTTTAGTCAATGCATCTGCCAAAGCATTTCCTTCATGTAAAGGGCCGGGCAAGTTGGAATGGGCTCTAATATGTCCCACAATATATTTTTTATCTCTGTGTTTAATCTCTTTTTGTAAATCAGATAAAAAGAAGAAAGTAGTTATATTTTTTGGAATATTAGCAGTTTCAATATGAGGAAATAACCCTACAATATATCTGGAGTCAGTCAAAAGATTAAAGGTGTGGTCTCCTAAATGTTGAAAAGCCTAAATAACTGCTCATAACTCAGTTTTGACATTTTATTCCCTTGAATTAAAAGATCTTTTAAAGGTCTTGGAGCTGTAATTTCCTGCACCCAAAAGGCTAGATTACTAGATCTAAATGCTTTGTGGCTCTTAGCTTGAAAAGTCAAGTTTTTTTTTTTTTTTTTTGTCTGATAATAAGGTAAAAGCAAAAGCTGTGTTACTCTTTGACCTTTATTAATTTGTACAGTTTTGGTAGGCGGTGAGATCAAAACTTTAATTTTTCCAATATAATCAGAATCTACTACACCATGCACCACCGAAATTTCTTTTTTTCTTTTTCTTTTTGAAAAGAAAGCGAGCTATGCCCCAGGACAAATCTTACAATGTCCAAAGGTATGGGGCCAGCCACTCCCGTTGGAATTGGAGTAAGCGGCACATCAGGGGTTAACAGTGTTGCTAAATCCCCTTGCTGGTCCGCTTTTCTCCTAGCCTGGGTGAGACCCCCGCCCCCTCCTCCCGCCCAGGGGGTTTTCTCTAAGGAGCACGCTCTGCATATTGTGTACTAAAAGCTCCTTTGTTTAAAAAACTTTTTATCTTCCTCAGGCTTAGGCAACACTTTGAGAGGCTTTGGGGGCAAAGTGGGGAACTCCTGGGTCCTGGGAGGCACAAACGGAGGCGGTGGCGATCACCTTAAATCAGGAAGTGGTGGATAAGTTTTTTTAAAGGTTTGCGCAGAGGGGGAGGGAGCTCGCCAGGGCGCTCGGCCGTAGCGTCCTGTAAGCCCTCTCCTTCCTCCGGAGGTAAAGCACTTTCTCTCTCCTTTTTTTTTTTTTTTTCCCCAATAGCAGAAATTATGATCTGTGTAGAAAGTGGAGACTCACCACCATCCACCGCTATAGCCTCTCCCATAGGCTATTTCACAGCCTTATGACAGAGATCCAGGACATTTTTAATCATATTTCACAGAGCCAATAAACATTTGTCTATTCGTAGATGCAGAGAAACCCATTTTTTAAAATTTTTTTGAGAATATTTTTATTTATTTTGTACCTTCTTTACCCTATCTAAACTGCAGAGGGGAATAGAAAAGAAGCCTCAAGGTGAGGATCAAATTTATCTCAGGACTAGAGAAAACCCTTCTCCGGGAAACTCCTAGCGGAGGCCCTTTACCCCCACACGGAGGAGGAGGCATAGGGGGATGGGAGCATCCCCTATTTCTCCTCTCCTGTTCCGGAGATCCTTTAACTGTTTGGTGACTAAATCTTGCAGACTGTCTGATTGGGGATGTTTCCCTCAAGCTCCTAGGAGCGGATGGTCTGATTAGGGATGTTTTTCTTAAACTTTTAGGAGCATATTTAGCTAAAAAAGACCAATCGTCATCAGAATGGTATTGAGCTGCTGTTTTCTCTAAATCTTTTTCATCTTGAGGGGAGAGTTGATCTTTCTTTTTATCCCAATCTTCTACATGCTCATTGGCAGTCATAGCGGTTAGCCATTTGTTTAGCTGCCAATAGCTAGGTATAGCCTTTTCATTTTTACTTTCTTTTATAACAGGTACCTTTTCAGATTCAGTTTTTTGTTTAACAGGTACTTTTCCAACTTTACTTTCCTCTTTAACAGGTACCTTTTCAAATTCATGAGCTGGATCTAAAGCATCTCTAGTCATGTTCCATAGAGGAAAGGTGTAAGTAGGGATTTTGTCCAAGCCATGATGAGCACAATAAGCTCTTAGCTGTTTACCTACTTTCCCCCAGATATCTAAGTTAACAGTGCCCTGTTGTAGAAACCAAGGGCAGTGGTCTTGTACAAATGTTAAAAATGATTGAATGGTAGATTTTTAGACTTTGATTTCTCTTTTACATAATAACTGTAAAATTACTCCTATAAAGAGCTGTCTTTCATTTGATTCAGTGTTACCCATGTCAGAAAATTAAGTATAGTAAAAGATTTTGCTTTTAGCTATCAAAAGATTAGGCCTTTTTTGACAGCCTTTTTAGAAACCGTTTTTTCTCTCTATGTCTAACTCTTTAACACTTTCAACACTTCCCACTCCTCTCGCCCTGTCTATCCTACAGGGGGGTCTGCGGCACCCTTGAGTGGGGTCCTAGCCATCCCGAAAACTGGAAGAACAATAGGGCTGATGACCCAGATTGTTCCGGGGGAGGAACAGTAGGCTGATGACCCAAACTGTTCCAAGGGAGGAGCAGTAGGGCTGATGACCCAAACTGCTCCGTGGGGGAACAAGAGGGCTGATGACCCTAATTGCTTTAGTGAGCTTACCTTCAAAAACACCTGTCTCGGGCGCCACCTGCCGGGGACCAGCCCCAGCTAATCCAGGGTATTCGAAGGAGAGACGGCCTAGGCGACTATTTATATGCTAATTAGAGATATAAAGAATAATAGAATGAGGATAGCGCAGTAGGAAAATTCAGTGGAGAAAAGAGGCTGAGTAGCTTGATTTACGCAGGAGACCAATAAAACTTCAAGACAAGAAGTTTGCACCACTTACGTAGGCCGCAGGCGCCCTCTCGAATAGCAGAAGGTGCCTCATCCTAGACACCTTCTCGAGTGGGTCTTAGAAGCCCAGGCATAATTAGTAAGCATGGTGGGTTCCGTGCTCCAGATGGAGACTTCAGCCAGAATGTGAAAAGAATGACATGGGGAGACCAAGCGCTGGTGAGCAAGGCCCGTAGCTTTATTTTCAACAGGGGCTTATATACCCTAAGTTACACATAGAGGATAATAGGGGATGCAAAGTTAGCAGTCTTTGATTCTTATCAAAAACCAGGGTTTCTTTCCTGCAAATTTATTGTATACAAATGGTTTAGGTGATTTACATCATCTTCTGGCCAGAAGGCCTACTAACATTTTATGACTCTTGACAAGGACTTATCAACAAAGACTTATTTTCTCTAAGAGTAATTATTTTAAGGTTTGGCGCCATCTTCCGAAGATAAAATTGCATTCCTATAGGGCGGATGTGTAATGGGTTTACAACAAAGGAAAGAATTTATTACCTTAAGGGTCTAAAGTTACTAACACCAAGGCCACTACTTATTTTTTCTACATACCAACTATATTAATTAATACACATTCAAGGATACAATTCAGGGGATGTGAAAACTTGGCAACAAGCATTGGCTCATCAATGAAATCCTTTACTAGTTTATTCTGACAGTTTCTAACTCTCTGAGAGGCTCTAAGCTATTTGAATATCTTAAGCTTCCCGTGCCTCTCGAGGCTGGGAGACTGTAAACAATCGTATGCATAGCTGTAGGAGTCAGGGTAAACTTGTCAGGCGAGTTAGAGAGCCATCTGAGGGGTTTGGATTTAAACACTCCTAATTGCCCAGGAACTTTATTAATTGGAGCTGTAAGTTAACTCTTTGACAGAGAGAGCGAGATGGTGGTAGGGGACAGCCTCCAGTAAAGTCAGAGGTGAGAGCACAAAGCAATAAAGTAGGCAGACTCTGGTTTTTTGGGGGAAGATGCTTGAGAATATCC
Source organism: Bos mutus (assembly GCF_027580195.1). NCBI lineage: Eukaryota > Metazoa > Chordata > Mammalia > Artiodactyla > Bovidae > Bos > Bos mutus. The sequence goes on along the minus strand of NC_091621.1, from coordinate 14,659,417 downwards.
AGGCGGACTCCTGAGGCTCCATCCCGCCTTTGCGTATGCCGAGCCTCCTTCCTCATGACCTTTGTCACGAGTGGAATGCCTCACTGGCTCCCGGCACCAGATGCCACTTCTACAGCAGGAACTTGCTTCTTCAGCTGCAGAATTCTTTGCTGTTGTCAGAGAGAGGGGCTGCTCTCTGCCTTTTGTGGGCACTGGAGCCTCGGTCAAAGTTAGGCAATGGTGCCTCCAATTGGTGGAAACGGGTCATGTGCCTGGGTGGGGGTTTAAGAACTATTCTCAGCTCTCAGAAGGAGGTAGTTTTTCTCCCCGCCAGACTTCTAAAGTGAAGGATTCTTCTAACAATGAAGGAGGGTCCAATGCTGGGTGGCCACAGTGACTGTTAAGTGTCCACTTTCCAATTCCCATCCAGCGTGGCCTCAGGGCTTCATATGGTCTGAGGTGCATATGATGGATGTCTGGGATCAAGCTGATGGCACAGGTTGGGAGAAGAACAGGGGACACTGGGGAGATGCTCTTGACAGTTGGACATGTTATCACCAGTAAAGGATGATGTCAGAAATCAAGGATGGGGAAAGGCAGGGAGGAACATTCATGTGGGCTATTTCGAGGGGATAACAGTTCCCTCTCTTCTAAAAGGCATCCAGGGCATAAGATTGCAGTGTGTTTCTGGGAGAAAGGAGATGAAGGGCAAGGTAAACTCCATGGCCTCTAGGTGAGTCACTTAGTTGGATGTCACGTTCATAGACGTGTGCCTTCATGACTGACATGGATCTCTGATGACTGGTGTAGCCATGACAATCACCTTGTTTAGGGATCCAGAACAGCCTAGAAGATGTTCAGTATTCTTCCCCATAGGCAGCATTCCTTCCCATTCTGCCTTGCCCTAATAACTCATTCTTTGAGAGTGAGTCTGGGGTGTGGGAGAGAAGGTAAGTTCACAATTTCTCTCTGTTTTAATGTCAACCCTTTCTGCCAGGAAGCCTAATCCCTTTGAGATGCTGCATGGGGCTTTTCAGGTGGTGCAGTGGTGAAGAACCCGTCTGCCGATTAAGGAGACACAAGAGACACGAATTCGATCCTTGGGTTGGGAAGATCTCCTGGAGGAGGAAATGGCAACCCACTATAGTATTCTTGACTGGAAAATTTCATGGACAGATGAGCCTGGCGGGCTACAGTCCATGGGGTTGCAAAGAGTTGGACATGACTGAGTGACTGAGTGTGATCGCACACCCCCCCCCACACCCACACACACCCACACACACCCACACACACCCACACACACATGGTTTCTGGTCAGCTGGGTTTTAAACTAGCGTCTGGGGGCTGGGAGGAGCATCACTGAGTGAGTGAGCAGACAACCCCTGAGTGTTTTCAGGGTGAGGGGACCTGCCTCTTCACCACATGCCACAGGGCTCTTGTCACCTCCTTGTTCCGAAGGGTGTAGATGATGGGGTTCAGCATGGGTGTGATGACCGTGTAGAACAGGCTGAGGATGCGGTTCATGGTGACAGAGGAGCCTGCCCGGGGCCGGATGTAGGTGATGCTGGCCGTTCCAAAGAAGAGGAAGACCACGAGCAGGTGGGAAGAACAAGTGGAGAAGACCTTTCGGCGGCTCAGGGTGGAGGCCATTGCCAGGATGGCACTCAGGATGTGGGCATAAGAGGTGACAATCAGAGAGAAGGGGACCATGATGAAGACCACAGTGGCCATCATCACAGAGACCTCGCTCCTGTACTTCCCAGCACTTGCCAATCTCAGTACTGGCAGAATGTCGCAGAGGAAGTGAGGGATGACTGGGCGGCTGGGGAAAGGCAGGGTGAAGATGAGGGAGGAATGGGTGGTGGCTGTGATGATGCCCATGAGCCAGGAGATGCCCACTATGGCCATGCAGGCCCGCCAGCTCATGAGGGTGGAGTAGTGCAGGGGCTGGCAGATGGCAGCGTAGCGGTCATAGGCCATGGCTGTGAGCAGGCAGCACTCTGAAATGCCCAGGACAATGAAGACATACATCTGGGCTGCACAGCCCCAGAAGGAGATGGCACGGGGGTGCGGGAAGGCCAGGTCAGCCAGTGTCCTGGGCACAATGTCGGTGGTGTAGAGTAGCTCCACCAGGGAGAGGTGGCGCAGAAAGAAGTACATGGGAGCATGTAGGGTGGGGCTGGCCTGTGTGAGGAGGATGATCAGAGAGTTACCCAGCAAGGTCACCAGGTAGACCAGCAACACCCCCCAGAACAGGGGGCCTTGCAGGGCCCTGAGGTCGGAGAATCCCAGAAGGAGGAATTCAGGCAAAGTCTGATTTTCTTTAGCCATAAGTTCAGGCTGGAGCCTATGGCACAACCAAAAAAGAGATGTTAATATAGAAACAATTGGCCTTTATGTAATTTAGTAAAGCACTTTTCATACAGTCCCTCTTGAATCAACTGAGATAGGCTACCCACTCCAGTATTCTTGGACTTCCTTTGTGGCTTGCTTGGTAAAGAATCTGCCTGCAATGAGGGAGACCTGGCTTTGATCCCTGGGTTGGAAAGATCCCCTGGAGAAAGGAAAGGCTACCCACTCCAGTATTCTAGCCTGGAGAATTCCATGGATGGTATAGTCCACGGGGTTGCAAAGAGTTGGACATGGCTGAGCGACTTTCACTTTCAAGGGTCATATATTTCAGCATGACAGTGCTCAGATGTTATCTAAAACATCTTAGAAGGATGTTGTGTAGTGTCTCTGAGCATCTTCAGTCATGGGGAACTCACCATCTATTTAGGTAGCCCCCTTTAGCACTGGCCTCCTCTGCCTGTAGGACAAGTCTTCATTCATTGGTCTTGGCCAAATTCTCATATCTTGTAGAATGTCAAAGCCCTTTTGTACCAGAAAACTTTCAAATATTTGAAGAAAGAACCTTTGCCAATGCTCTCATGAGACATTACTTGTATCTCAGTTTCAGCACTTTTTAGAGAAGAGTCTCTACTGTAAGGTCCTACAGTAAGGGTAGGTTGGGGAAGTTTGTAGGGGGCTGTCTGTTTTCACATTAGCTGGGGAACCAGTGCTGGGTCCCCACCAGGCACTATGCTAAAAGATTTAATATTCATGAAACCCTTGGATATTCACAAACACACTAGAAACCTTTTTTTCTCTGATTTACAGATGAGCACATGAAAGCTCAGACAGTATCTTTCTCAAAGTCACATATCTATAACAGAGAGTTTGGGCTCAAATCCTAGAGTTTGGAGTTCTGTCTAACTCCAGATCCTGTGCTCTTGATCACTAAGTTATCAACTGTCTTAGAGGCTAATTTAATCACCAGAACAACTAGTATGGTACGCTGCACATGCCAAGTGTTCAGCTAAAGATTTATTAAATGAATGAATGCACTAATAAACACAGGGGGATTGATGAACAAAAAGGTTAAGGGATTTGCTTAAAGTTATGCAGCTAGTTGGACAAAGGTGGGAAACTGGTCCCAAGTCTTTGAGAAGTCAGGGTTCCCAGGATTTGCAGAGCTTGTATTACCCCTATTTACCCCACACATGAAGATTAGCTAGTCATCTTCATCTTTAAGCAGGCGAGTCTCCAAGTTCTGCCCATTGCTCAGACCCTTAACCTTCCCCCACCCTCATTTTGTCCACTCACTGTATTTTTGGTTTTAAGTCATTTAGTCTGTAGCTGACACTTAGACATTGATGCATGCTCTGCAGTATCTCAGTTGACTTTATAATAACTCTAGTGATAGTTGTTATTCTGTCACTGCAATAAGGAACCAGAGCTCCAAGAGCTTCAATTACTTCTTCAAGATCACACCATAACAGAGTGGATGGTGGAACCAGAACTGTAACTTGGGACCTGAGGCTTCAACCACCATACCTACTGTATCTCCAGTGAGGTCAACAGCCTTACCGTATGCTTCTGGGAGATGAACTCCATCTAGTCAGTTTGGACAGCAGTATCTGAGTCCCTTTTCCTCTTGACTCTGGTCAATAATCCTTCAGATTATCAATTCACTTAAATAATCTATGGGCTAGATTGTGCTGTTTTTAGAGTTTAAAAATAATATCTTTGCAACTAAAATATTTAAAAAATATTTGGAGTAAAGTCATCTATGATTTTCCCATCTTGGTTAAATTTCTTTCTCGTGTATTGCCCTCAAGTCTTTATCCTGCTGCAAACCCATCTTATATGCTTTTAATCATAGTGCATATACTAATTTGTCTTTTCCCTTTCTTTTTCAATGCTTGCCAGAGCCATTTTGCCATGAGATCACATAATATTCTGAGGGATCCTTTTAAAAGCTCTTGTAGTCGTCCATTGAATTTCTCTACCAGCATTCAACAAATACCTCTCATATTCTTGCAACTCAAATTCTTCCATTTTGAGGGATAGTTTAGATAATGATGCAAATATTGTATTCATGTGTGTCTCTTGTTGGTTCTGTTAACTTACTCCCTTGGGAGAAATTTCTGGGAGTGGGATAAGAGTGTGGACATCCATGCACTATATAATTTTGGATTTCTTTTAACTGGACACAAGTGGCAATCCCAACCTCCCCTCCTTCCCTGAGTAAAGCTGGAATTCTCCTTCATCCTGTCTGTCCTCACTAAGGCCTCTCCCTCCAGATTCACACTTCTTTGCCATGCTATGAACATCTCTTTGGCCTTCCTTGGTGGCTCAGCTTGGTAAAGAATCCACTTGCAATGTGAGAGACCTGGGTTTGATCCCTGGGTTGGGAAGATCTCCTGGAGAAGGGGATGGTACCCATTCCAGTATTCTGGCCTGGAGAATTCCATGGACTGTATAGTCCATGGGGTCACGAGGAGTTGGACACAACTGCCGGACATGAACATCTCTTTACTCCCAGTCCCCTAGTGACATTTTCTCCTGAGATATCATCTGGGAGAAGTGTCTCCTGCATCCTTCACTCTCCCCACTTTTCCCTCAGCTCCTGTCACCCCTGTATCCACTCTGCCTTTGTTGGTTTCCCACTTCAGCTTCTCTTATCTCCATATACGCTGTCAGAGTTGGGACATTCATCAGAGACATACAGGCCCTGAGGCCACAGTTATCTTTTTCAAAGTCTCCCACAGAGGAACAGAGAGGACGAAGTGTCCTTCTGGGTCATAGAGAGAGGCTGAGGTTCTTTTTAAGATAAAATTTATTTTAAATTGTGGCCTAAAATCACACAACATGAAAGTTTTCACCCTAACAACTTTTTTGTATACATTCTTTGGTAGTATTAAATACATTTACCTTGCTGTGCAACATGTCTCCAGAACTTTTTATTTTGTAAACCTAAAACTCTATGCCATAGCATTGACATATATACAGTATCATGTGTAAAATAGATAACTAGCAGGAAGCTGCTATATGACACAGGAGCCCAGTCTGGCACTCTGTGACTACTTAGAGAGATGGAATGGAGTGGAGAGGGAGGCTCAACAGGGAGGGGTTATATATATATGCATAATAATGTATAGTATATGCATAATTATGACTTATTCATGCTGATGTATGGCAGAGACCACCACAATATTGTAAAGCAATTATCCTCTAATAAAAAATATGAAAAGAAATTAAAAAAATCTATACCTGTGAAGCAACAATATCTCATTTCCCTATTCCCATCACTCTTTTTAAGGCAGATATCCACCCCATCCCCTGCCTCCATCACCCCTTCAATAAGTCTTCATGAGACAGAAAGACAGATAAATTGGTCAGTTAGTTGGTATATGGTTGGATCAAGGCTGTATATTGTCACCCTGCTTATTTAACTTATATGCAGAATACATCATGAGAAACGCTGGGCTGGAAGAAGCACAAGCTGGAATCAAGATTGCCGGGAGAAATATCAATAACCTCAGATATGCAGATGACACCACCCTTATGGCAGAAAGTGAAGAGGAACTAAAAAGCCTCTTGATGAAAGTCAAAGAGGAGAGTGAAAAGGTTGGCTTAAAGCTCAACATTCAGAAAACTAAGATCATGGCATCCAGTCCCATCACTTCATGGGAAATAGATGGGGAAACAGTGGAAACAGTGGCTGACTTTATGTTTTTGGGCTCCAAAATCACTGCAGATGGTGATTGCAGCCATGAAAGTAAAAGACGCTTACTCCTTGGAAGGAAAGTTATGACCAACCTAAATAGTATATTGAAAAGCAGAGACATTACTTTGCCAACAAAGGTCCATCTAGTCAAGGCTATGGTTTTTCCAGTGGTCATGTATGGATGTGAGAGTTGGACTGTAAAGAAAGCTGAGCACTGAAGAATTGATGCTTTTGAACTGTGGTGTTGGAGAAGACTCTTGAGAGTCCCTTGGACTGCAAGGAGATCCAACCAGTCCATCCTAAAGGAGATCAGTCCTGGGTGTTCATTGGAAGGACTGATGCTAAAGCTGAAACTCCAATACTCTGGCCACCTCATGCGAAGAGTTGACTCATAGGAAAAGACCCTGATGCTGGGAGGGATTGGGGGCAGGAGGAAAAGGGGATGACAGAAGATGAGATGGCTGGATGGCATCACTGACACGATGTGCATGAGTTTGAGTGAATTCCGGGAGTTGGTGATGGACAGGGAGGCCTGGCGTGCTGCAATTCATGGGGTCGCAAAGAGTCAGACATGACTGAGCGACTGAACTGAACTGAACTAACTGAACTGGATCAACAGGTAAGTGTGAATAACTGGCTAGATGGCCAGATGATGAGCGATGAATATGTGGCTGGCTGGCTGCACTGCTGGTCACCTCAGAGAGTCCTGAATACAGGAAGTGAGGCTTTTGAAGGGTACACTGGAATAGGCAGCAGTTCTGAGGGGTAGATTTGTCATCTTGGAGGCTGGGCTTCTGAATTCTACTGGGGGATTTGGGAAATGGGGAAAATAGGGGAGGAAAGCAGTCTTATTTTTTTTTTTTAATATTTATTTTTATTTGGCTGCGCTGGGTCTTAGTTGCAGTATGCGGGATCTAGTTCCCTGACCAGGGATAGAACCTGGGTGCCCTGCATTGGGAGCACAAAGTCTTAGTCACTGGACCACCAGAGAAGTCCTGAGGGAAGTCTTTATTGGCAGGGAAATCTTGGGAAGCATAGTCAAACAGTTTTTCTTTTTCTTTCAAGTTTTTTCTTTTTCCCTGAAGTATTAATGGGAACTCTGCATGGGGTAGTGTTTGTGCATTTGTGTGTGCAGGTTGTTTCTTCTGGGGAGCATATGGAGGACAAAGGAGGATGCATCCAGGTCCATCTGTGGGCTATGAGATGAGGACCATCAATAAGAACTTGAGAAGAATGTCCTAAGTTCTCATCAGACACTGACCACAGATAGTGCGGAGGCTATGAATGCACTGACCTGCACTCACTAGCCACTGCCTCAACCCCACCACTTAACCACACACAACCCATCCTATTAGGCACACTACAAGCATGCGTATCACAGGATTGCACAATTATCACATGGTATGACCCATCCCATAGCACAACTACTCACAGTACACGCTCAAAGGTTTGCATATTCTGAATATATACACTTGCCTGCTGTATTATTTGCAGCTTTATCTGATAGAAATTGTCCAGGGTTTCCTGTTTCCTTCTCATCCCTTCTCTCAGTCTGGCCAGGCTGGTGACCTCTAAAACATATTTTTGCAAATGAGTAGTAGAGAGCTGGGAAACCTCCCCTGGCCTCTTTTCTCCCTGACCAGGTATAGGTATTGGCTTCCAGCCCAGAGAGACAGCTCGTAAGGCCCTGAGCAAGTCCTGATCTATCCCCTGTTCCTCCTTTTCTGTCCCTGGGCAGGGTCTAATCTTATTAGGGAAAGGTCCAAGGCTGCCCAGCACTCTGTGGGCCACTTACTGGGAGAGGTGGAAATGGCCACCAGGCTAGAGTGGGGCTGATGGGCACAGGCTTGGGTTCTGTTGTTCTCTTTCTCCTCTGTGAGACTTGACCTCTGTGGCTCCACAGTTATTCTACTGCTGATGCTGTACCTCTACCCCTGGGGATCTGGGAGGCCCTGACTCTTGGGGGCTCCTTGAGTAACTCTGAACCGATATAGTATCATGGGCTGGTGATTCTAAGTCTCCAATGATTGCTGCATCCTTTTTCCTCTCCTTAGTCTCTTTTTTTTTTTTTTTGGGCCAAGCTATGTCCTCATTTTCCTCATACCTTGTTCCTCTCCTGGCTAACTTTGTTTCCTCACACATTGTAGGATTTTCTTGGTCGCAAATGACATGAGACTTGAGGGTCTCCCTCCATCATGTCTAGAATCTCATGATGGGCAATTCATTCCTCTGTGTGAAATCTTGGCTCCTGTTAAATGTAGATCCTTCTGGAAAACTCTAGAAGTTAATAACAGTGAAATATGGTTGAATCAGATTGATTTTCATGCCTGGTTTTCTTTTTAGATGGAAAGTGTTCCAGTGAACCCATTACCCATCAGTTCATGGCAAAGAGTCAGGGTTTGCATCAATGTTCAGGCGGCCCCTCATGTTACTGCAGATGTTCTTAGTGGGGTTTTTACCCAAAGAATTAAGCTTTATGAATGTTTAACATGTCTGGGAAAATTGGTGAAATTTGGGAATAGAACATAGGTGTTACCTGGAATAGCTTGGGCCTTTCCCTCAACTCTTGATGCCCTCTAGTTGATGCTTGTCTTCACTTTAAAAGAAATTTTATTTATTTATTTGGCTGCCCAAGGTCTTAGTTGTGGCATGAAGAGTTTTTAGTTGTGGCTGGGGAACTCTTAGTTGAGGCATGTGGTATCTAGTTCCTTGACTGGGGATCGACCCAGGGCTCCCTGCATTGGCAGCATGGAGTCTTAAATCACTGGAACCCCCCCCCCCCCCCTTTTGTCTCCTCTTTTTATCTACCATTCTCTCCAATTGTCTCTGTTACTCCACTGATCCTTTCTTATTGAGATCACCAACAACCCTCATGTTACCAAATCCAATGGATAATTTTCAGTCTTTATCTTATTGAGTCTCTCAGCAATATTTGACATACTTGACCTAGTTTCCTTCTTGCTGCTGCTGCTGCAGCTAAGTCGCTTCAGTCGTGTCCGACTCTGTGCGACCCCATGGACTGCAGCCTACCAGGCTTCTCTGTCCATGGGATTCTCCAGGCATGAACACTGGAGTGGGTTGCCATTTCCTTCTCCAATGCATGAAAGTGGAAAGTGAAAATGAAGTTGCTCAGTCATATCTGACTCTTAGCAACCCCATGGACTGCAGCCTACCAGGCTCCTCCATCCATGGGATTTTCCGGGCAACAGTACTGGAGTGGGGTGCCATTGCCTTCTTCCCCCCTTTCCTTCTTAAAACTTTCCTTTTTAAATTCTGTGATTTCTACACTTAAACCTTTGACCATGGCTTCTATTATATATATAGGTGAATGCTGCTGCTGCTGCTAAGTCGCTTCAGTCGTGTCCAACTCTGTGCGACCCCATAGACTGCAGCCCACCAGGCTCCCCCGTCCCTGGGATTCTCCAGGCAAGAACACTGGAGTGGGTTGCCATTTCCTTCTCCAATGCACGAAAGGGAAAAGTGAAAGTGAAGTCGCTCAGTCGTGTCCGACTCTTCATGACCCCATGGTCTGCAGCCTACCAGGCTCCTCCATCCATGGGATTTTCCAGGCAAGAGTACTGGAGTGGGGTGCCATTGCCTTCTCCAATATAGGTGAATATCTCTCCTTAAATGTCTTTTCGGCATCTCAAACTTACCATGTCCCAAGCAGAACTCTTGTTCCTCTTCCAAGCTTCCCTGTCAATAGTAAGGGACCTGTTACCACTCAGTTGCCCACATAAAAAATCTGACTGTCTATTTTAATACATTTATTTTATAACACTGCATATTCAAATTCTCAGCAAAGCCTGTTAATCCTGCCTCCAAAATTTAATCCCAAGCAACCACCTCTTACCATCTTTGCTGCTAAATTTGCAGTCTAGCTGATTGTCCCTCTCCCTCACCAGAGTCATTCTTGTTCCATCTCTTGTCTCCACCCAGCCAATGTGATTTTCTCCAAGTATAAGTCAGATGGTATCATTTTCTTTCTTTAAATCTTCTAATAGGTCAATAGCTTCTCATTTTAGATAAACTATAGACTCCTTCACTTGATTTATAGGACCCTAATAATTTAGTCCCTGTGTTTATGCATGTCTTTTTATTCTTTTTTTTTTTTTTGCCAAGCTATGTTGCTTGAAGAATCTTAGTTCCCCCATCAGGGATTGAACCTGGGCACTCCAGCAGTGAAAGTGATGAGTCCTAATCATTAGATCACCAGGGAATTCCCAGCATGTCTTTTTATTCTGATGTTTTGACATGTGGGTAGACCACTCCTCTCAGGGTCAGTTAATTCCTAAGGATAAGAAATTACTTACTTGGAAGCATACCTTTCATATGCAAACCAAGCAATCTAGAGTCCATACCCACAGCCATCAGCATTATTGAGCTCTGATATCTGGCTTGGTACCAGACAACTAGAGACAGCCCCTAAACTCAGAGCCAATAGAAATTATTAAAACTAGCTAATACTAAACTTGTCTACGTTGCCTATTCTGCCTACATGGCCTTACCCATTCCTTCCCATGAAAAGCACAATAAAGGCTTCTGCTCACGTTATCCCCTAGTTCCCTCTGCCTGTTGATTGACCCTAGTACTACTTCATGTGGCTCTGCATGGTCTGGCATGCTCCACCATCTTGGGGACTGTGAATAACAATCTATCTTTTCAATAGCAATTAATTCCTGGTCTATTGCCCTCACTTGTTTTTTGGCCCAGCATGTGATCTATCCTGAAGACTGTTTCACGTGCATTTGAAAAAAAGTGTGTATTCTGCTGCTTTTGGATGAAATATTCCATATATATCTATTACATCATATAATCTATCATGTCACTTGAGGCTAGTGTCAGAGCAGTAGTGCACCTCACTTATGGGTGGATCTGGGTCCTGGAATCTCTGACTATAGGGCCCTGGGGGTCCTAGAGCTGGTGTTTGCCCACTGATAGGCTGGTCTCTTTCCTGAAAAAGTTGGCTGTGGGGCCTGGGATGTGCCAAAGCTTGTGTTGACTCCACTGGTGGGTGTGATTGGGTACTGGGGCTTCTGGCTGAGGGTCCAAGGTGTCTCAGAGTTGCTCTTGTCATGTTGGTGGTTGGGGCCAGGGCCCAAGGTGTCTGGGGACAGGCACCAGCCTGCTGGTGGGTGGACTGTGTCCTGCCACAGCAGGTTGCAGGCTTGTGCTGGTCCTAGAGCTGGTGTCTATCCCCTGATGGGTAGGTACAGCAAGGGCCTAGGGGGTCTTAGGCTGGTGTTGTCTCACTGGTAGGTGGAGCTGGGTCTGGGTGGTCCTGGAGTTGATGTATCAGTCTGCTGGACAATGGGGTTGGGACTTTGGGTCTTGGAGCTGGTGCCTGACCATGGGTGGGTGAGGTTGGTTGTGGGGCTAGAGCTAGCTGGCTGGTGGGTTGGGCCAGGGAACAGGTGGTCCAAGGGATATTGCCTTTTTACTAGTTGGACACTGCAGTCTCTGGCTGCAGGCCTTGGGGGTTCTAATGGGAGTGCCTGCATGCTGGTGTGTGGTGCCAGGTCCTGGATTCTCTCAAGTACAGGGCCATGTCCCAGGGCAGTTGTGGCTTCAGGGGATCTTATACAGCCTTCCTGCTGCTGATTGGGCAAGGCCCTGGTGCTGATAAGCTAGAGGGAGGATTGCCAAATGGTGCTGGGCAGCATCAGTATTCATGTCATAGAATAGGCTCCCAAATATGGCTGCTTACAGTGTCTCTATCCCTAAGGTGAGCTCCAGCTGCCTCCTGACTCTCTTGGATAATTTCCAAGGTGAGTAGGTGAATCTAACCCAAGCTCCTTTCAAATCACTGATTCTTCTTTGATTGCCTGAGCATGTGAAATTTTGTGTGTGCCCTTTAAGAGCAGAATCTCTATTCCCCACAACCCTTATATCTTTACTTGCAGAAGATATTTTCTACTAGATTCTGGTCTTTTTCATTAATAATTACACTGTAAATAGTTGCAATTTTGGTGTGTCCATGAGAGAAGGTGAGCTCACAGTCTTCCTACTGTACCATCTTAGCTAAGCACTCTCACATTTTGGTCTTAATTTTAGAAAGATATTTTCACTAGGCATATAGTTGTGAGTTAATAGTTTCTCATCCCTGTATTTTAAAGCCAGCATCCCACTGTCTTCTGTCTGGCATAATTTCATTTGAAAAGTCTCAGATTCTCATCTTTTAGTAGTTTTCACATATTCTCATTTTTGTTTTAGCAGTTTGACTTTGATGTATCTAAGTGTGTGTGTGTGTGTGTGTGTGAGAGAGAGAGAGAGAGAGAGAGAGAGAGAGAGAGAAGGAGAGGGAGGGGGACGGGGAGAGGGAGAGAGAGAGAAACTGATTGACGTATCCTGACATTTTGCTGTGAGTTCTCCAGTTTTCTTGGGTTTGTTGTTTGTTTCTTTACAACTGGAAGGTTATCTGACATTATTCCCAGGTGGTTCAGTGGTAAAGAATCTGTCTGCCAATGCAGGAGACACAGGAGACTTGGGTTTGATCCCTGGGTGAGGAAGATCACTTGGAGGAGGAAATGGCAACTCACTTCAGTATTCCCTGATGGCTCAGCTGGTAAAGAATCTGCTGGCAATGTGGGATATCTGGGTTCCATTCCTGGGTTGGGAAGATCCCCTGGAGAAGGGAACGGCTACCCACTCTGGTATTCTGGCCTGGAGAATTCCACAGATTGCATAGTCCATGGAGTTGCAAAGAGTTGGATACGACTGAGCAACTTTCACTTCACTTCATTTCAGTATTCATGCCTGAAAAATCCCATGGACAGAGGAGCCTGGTGGGCTACAGTCCACAGGGATCTCAAAGAGTCAGACGTGCCTGAGTGACGGAGCACATGACCTCAAATATTTATTTCCCTCATTCTGTTCTGTTATTCTGGACTCCTATTGCATATATTTTTGAATGTTTGATATTGTCTCATAGCTTTAAAATAATCTGCTTTTTTTTCTCACACAGTTTCCTCTTTGCACTCAATTTGAATAATTCCTGTTGACCATTCTTCAGTTTTACTGATTTTTCCTAAATTCTGTTCACTAGCTAATGAGCTCATTACAGAAATTCTTTATTTCTGTTATTGTCTTTTCTAGTTCTAACATTCTATTATACTCTCAAAAAACTTTCTGTCTGGTCCTGCATGTTTGTTAAAAGTATTAGATATTTTAACATTGGCATCATAATTATTTTATGATAATTATGTTATTGTTAGTCTGTGTATGATAATTCCAAGATGTGTGTCACTTCTAGGTCTGGCTCAAAGTTTTATGTTGTCATTAATGGGTTGTTTTTTCTTGCTTTTTTGTGTGTTTTGTAATTTCTGAATGCATGTTTATTATTAAGTACAGACAAATAGTAGAAGTTGAGGTAAACAGTATTTGTACACATAAATGGGCATTATTTTGGTGTGTAAGGCTAATAATTGATAGATCAGATCTACTGAGTTAGAAATTGCTCGAATTTAGTTTTAATTGGTGTTATCAATAATTTCAGTACACCACAGTTTTCAAAATCTTTCAGTTGTGGGCTGCTATTACCTTGCATATAGTGTGGTGGCTCATTGTTAAATTTGCACTGGTGTTAATCTGGAAAAATCTCCTGGTGGAGGGTAAGACAGTGGCAGATGTGATGTTGCAGGCATTAGAAAAATACAGTGGAAAAAAATGCCTACAAAGACAGTAGAGTTGACTGTTGCTAAGTTGTATTGATGCTCTGAAGAGGGTAATAAGAACTAAGGGCTATTAACGAGCAGTTAATGCAAAGTGTGACAGCTAGAGGGCTCACCTATGTGTTGGTTAGTTAGAGGCTTTATCTCCTGTAGTGAGAGAACAGACATAGTTGAGTGGCTTGTTGATCTACTTGTTAGCAGCAGAGAGTTTCAGAGACATTTGAATGCTTAGTTCTGGCAGGTCCTTTATGAAGCTCAGGACCCTGATGGAGGAAACACAGATACTGAAAATGTGGAAAAGGCATAACTGGATAGATGCTTCTAAGGATTTTAACTTTTCAGCTTGCTATGAGCACTTTGGATTTGCAAAGGTGGCCACTATTCCCTACCAAGGGCTAGCTGGAAGATGTTTAGGAGGCCTCCTATTTACAAGACATCAGATGTTCCCCTTAAGAGCCATCCCTGACTCCTCTCCTAGATGTCAGACTGATAACTAGGATTAAACCCTGAATAATCCAGCTGAGGAAATGCTGGACTTGGTAAAAGAGGAAAGAACCTATACACTAAGGAATGAAAAGAATTGGCTTGCTTGTACTGGCAGAAGTCAGAGAAGTGTTCCTGGGACTAGGATTTGATCAGGGTCCCAGAATGTAAGACTGTCTTGACTGAGCAAGAATTTATTGACTTGGGAACACATTTTCAGGATGTAGGATTTAACATCCTCCCAGAGACCCCACTTCAACACTGGGATAGCTCTCAGTGCCTGAAAAAGTGATGTCCAACACTCAGTGATGTGGAAATATCTGAGTTGTCTGGAAGATGGTGAAGGAAGGAGTAAAAAGCCCAAGGGAGGTGGGAATAATGGAAAAGATACAGGACATATGAACTTAAGGCCTATTAGTTGGTTTGTTCCATTGGAAGGCCCACAGCACATATCATTCACAAGGTCATGGGAAATGTACTGCTGAGAGGACCAACAGCATCACTAAAAAGTTCACTGACAGCTCTCCTTTACCAGGGATGATGGTGAGACAGATCTTCATGGAGCTAGGCTTGTTAATATTCATGGGAATGATGGGGCTTGAAGAGGTAGAGGACAGTTAACTATTAGAAGCAATGACCACATAATTGGCAAGGTCAGAGAGGCAGCCAAAGGACTCCAAATGCAGGAAGTTGTAGAGAGTTAATAGACTTTAGCATCCCAAGGCCTCCCTAAGAAGCATCTGTAACATGCCCTACCTCCTCAGGTTCATCTAGAAATGTATCCTGTAAAAGTCAGGTGGATTCATGTTGATATATGGCAAAACCAATACAATATTGTAAAGTTAAAAAGTAAAATAAAAAAAGAGAAAAGAAGAAGAAGAAAAAAAGTCAGGTGGAGTTTGCCAGACTCCAGCTACAACAGATTCAGGTCATTGCCAACATAACCTAAGATATCTCTTCACCAAAATTTACCTTTAAATGGAGTCCAAATGATTCCTTGGTAATGGTTTTCATTCTGATCTCAGTGATCAGAAATGTCCTTATGAACAGATGTGAGATTCCATACAATACTTTACAGTAGGAATCACTTGCTGTAGGAGATGCCAGAAAGAGGCAGGCTTTTTTTGGAATTGTTTGAGGGAGAAGAAAATTGCTTAAAACCTGAGAATGTTTTATGAAATAGATTTTTTGTATGTGTGTGGCATCATGAATAATCTCTTCTGGGAAGTATCTAGGAATTTCTGACACAATATATTTATAACTTTTTGATAGTGATTGATAAGACTAAGAGCCCTTCATGTAAGGTAGATATAGTCATTCACCTGATCACTAGATTTGTGACAAGTAAAGCAATTTTTAATCAGACACTTCTGTTTTATATGTACTCTTAAGATATTATTTTCCTTCTTTATTAAAAGATATCTATAGGAAATAAATTATCTGAACTGGCCTTCTTTGAATACCTTTCTCTTGCTGACAGATGTAGAACTAAATTTTGATATGTGTTTTCAGTCAGTTTATCTGAGAAACAGTTTTAACAAAAGGAGTTATCATAAGGTCAAATTATCAGTTGGCATAACTTTATGAATCATTCAAAATTTCCCTTGATTTTGAGGCCACTAAAATGAATAAAGATGTGCTATTTTTCTGACCACATTACTGAAGGCTTCTTTTACTTGTTTATTCCTTAGAGTGTAAATGAATGGGTTCAATAAAGGGGCAATTAATGTATTGAGTATGGCGACTCCCTTATTGAAGGCAACTCCATCTTTTGCTGAAGGTTTTATGTACATGAAGATGCAGCTGCCATAAGAGAGGGTGATGACAATCATGTGGGATGAGCATGTGGAAAAGGCTTTCTTCCTTTTCTGAGCAGAAGGGATCCTTAGAATGGTCTGGATGATGTTTGTGTAGGAGAGAATCACCAGCATCAGAGTGAGCACCAACGTCACAACTGCTGAGATGAAGTCAACCAGCTCCAGGAGTCTTGTGTCTGAGCAAGATATTTCTATGAGGGGTCCATAGTCACAAAAATAATGATTCAGGGCATTGGAGGCACAGAAGTCCAGTTGACTGGTCATGATGATTGGGGATAGGATGATGAGAAATCCAGCCAGCCAAGAGCAGAGGACTAGCTGGATGCAGACTCTGCTGTTCATGATGGTCGTGTAATGTAGGGGTTTGCATATGGCCACATAGCGGTCATAGGACATGGCAGCCAGAAGGTAAAACTCTGTGGCTCCAAAGAATATCACAAAGAAATACTGAGTGAGGCAACCAGCAAAGCTGATGCTCTTGTTCCCAGTTGAGATACTGAATAGTAGCCTAGGAGTGAAAGTGGATATAAAGAAAATTTCTAAGAAGGAGAAGTTCCAGAGGAAGAAATACATGGGCGTGTGGAGGTGGGAGTCCAGTAGTGTGAGGGTGATGATTGTCAGGTTTCCTAAGATACTGATTATGTAGGTAAGGAGGAGAAGTATGAAGATGATACTTTGAAGCTCTGGGATGTCTGTTAGTCCCAGCAGAATGAATTCTGTCAAAGTTCGGTTTTTCATTGCTAATGATTCTGCCTGTGAAACTGAGAAGAGAAATGAGGTATGAAAAGGGCAGCAAAGCTCAGGAATATTGAGGGGAGAATGTGGGTTCCCCTTGAAATTTATTCATGGAAAATTCCTCTAAGTTAACAAAATGTCTGTTGGTCTCAACTGGCCCTTCACAAAATATGTTTACCCAGGTTCCCATGTAGGCAGCTTTCTTTTTGAAGCCTTTTTATTGAGGCAATGAAATAGTCATCTGGCACTCCATAATGCATCTTCTGCATATAAAAATTTACCCGTTTATCCACTCTTTGCTTTTTCCCCTATCTATGAAACCCTTCTCTAAGATCTTGTAGGAATGTTTCATCTTTCTTTAGTGTTAATGTTTTGATCATTTGCTTCATTGCTGTCTTCTTCAATATATCGGACACCTCCATATCCATTTGCTTTGCAGGAGTGAACAGCTATTTTTATATTCTGGCTTTTGTGCCTGGTGGCAGGTTTGGAGAAAGCTCTGAAATATTGAATCCTTTTTTGTATGAGACTTTTTCTCCTGGTTTTAACTGATAGAAGAGATTACAGTTAGCCAATAGTTCTAGGAAAGCTTTCTTTAAATATTCTTTAAATACTGTTTAAATATTCAGGGAGTAATGTTTACTGGGCCAGGAGCCTTTCTTACATTCTTTTAGTTTTCAGGACATAGATGTTACTGCTAAAGAAAAGTATGAAAGAGTCAGCCTGATCCCTTACAGACTGATATGGATTCCTCCCAGAAAAATACCTGCTAGGGTCAAGAATCACTTTAGGCATTTATCTTTGTTCTGATCTTCCAGTATCACAGGAACTAAGGGTCTTCAAGGGTGCTTATCTATAGCAAGTTCATAATGGAAGTCCCTGTTGCCCTTGGCCCACTGTGATCACTGGACTCTAATGTCAAGGCAGTGTCACCCTCTGAATGGGAGGCTCAGGCTTCTGTTCACTTTTTGCTCTTTGGAGAATTTTTCTACATTATAATTGAGAAATTTACATTTGTATTTCACAGAAATATAATCACAAGTCTGAGTATATAATTGTTTGGAGAAGTTCATTTCATTATTGTAATGTAGAAAAATTGTAAAAGATAAAAATTCCACTTATTCAATAGGTGAATTAATACATAAATTGTGACCTTTTGTATTTGGAATAAAATGGGAAAATTATTTGTACTGACTTTCGTAGTTTACAATATATTGCTAGGGAAGTAAACACAATCACAAGTATAGATTGTGATTTTTACCTGTGTAAGAAACTGGGAATTTATACATATATTTCCAAATGTCTGGAAGAATTTTAAATGGTCAGTGATAGTTATTTTTGGAGTGCCACTGATCACAAAATGAAAGTCTTCCTCTTTTCCTTTATCCCCATATTCATAATCTAAAAATAAAAATATGAACCTGAATGAGATTTTTAACAGTAAAAAACAGTAGTAGAAATTACATTCAGTTGGATTTCATAATCTGTCACCATAAAATGATAATATTGATGAACTGAGGACATACTCACTTTTTGACACTCAGAAAAGATGTTGAGGAATTTTACCTCTGGATGCTGTTAGGAAGAGTCAAAATTGAGAAGTCAGATGTGGATAAGAAAGTAAGATAAAATGTAACACATATTCCACTTTTCTAATACTACTCCATGCCCTGATTGCTCACAAAGCATACAGGTTTCTTGGGCAGGAGTTTGAAAAGAAATAGTTTCTAGCTCCCTTTGCCTTTAATCAATCACTTGTTCCTGCCTTTTCTATAAGTTGATCCCATTTAGGATTGGTTCTACAATTTCTGAAGTTGCTACCTTATTTAAACTATTTGAAGAATAGAGGAACATTTTACTTCTCACAGTCTCTTTTTTCCCCTCCATTTGATCTGGACTTCTTTACAATTTTTTATCAGTTTGAATGATACATATTTTATTGAGTTTACTCAGCAGAGACATTGGGGAATAAATTTTTCCCTGGGGGCCCAGGTCAAGAAAACTTTAATTAGCCTTAATAAATAATGTTGGGAATTAACTTTTGACAGGTAACTAGAAAGATGCTCCAAAGAGACCCATGAGGAGGCTGTTACATGGGCATCAGTTACAGGATAAAAGTCTTGTGGGAACTGAAGCAATAATGGAGATCATAATAATAAAAATGCAACATTAGTTTATCAAGCATTTTACCTGAGCTGGGCAGAGTTTTATTAATTTCCATTCTTTATCACTTTATGCTCACTACATTTGAGGCATTTGTTATTTTTAGGCTCTTGGCCCACCTATTTAGTAGGTGTGTGACCTTCAGAAGGTTCTCTAGCCTCTCTGTGCCTCAGTTGCTTCATCTGTTAAATGGGGATAAGAATAGTAATTGGAACAAATTCTGTCATAAGCACTAAATGTGTTGATAGATGTGGAGTGCTTAGAAGAGTGCTTGGAATACAGTAAATGGAAGACAAGTTATCATTCTTATTACTGTTATTATTTTACCCATTTTGCAGATGAGGGAATGAAGAACATAGAAGTTGTGTAGTTTTCCCAACATCGCATAATAGGAACTCTGAATTATTGGCGTCTGAGGGCTGGTTTGCCTAATTCTACAGCATGCCATGTGCCTCTTCAGGAGCATGAGGAATGCAGAAGCGGTTGGCTTCCTACTGTCAGCGGCATCACTGTTTCACCATGGGGGTGGGGAGTTTAGCATTTATTTCAGAGCAAATTCTTTCTTTCCTGTGTTGGGCCACTGTTCCCTGATTCCTGCTTTCTGATGAAAGGCAGGATGTTATATATGCTTCTATCTTCTCCTCCATGGACTTGAATTACCTTCCCTGATATTCCTTCCCCATTTTCTTTCTTCAAACTTTTTTTTTATGTGGACAGTTTAAAAAGTCTTTATTGAACTTGATACAGTATTGCTTCTGTCTTATGTTTCGGCTTTTTGGCCATGAGGCATGTAGGATCGTAGTTCTCCACTAGGGATGAAATCTACATCCCCTATGTTGGAAGGCAAAGTCTCAACCATTGGACCATGAGGGAAGTCTCTCTCACCCATTTTCTTTTCGATTCTGCATCTCAGAAGCCTAGGTGGCTTCTATTCATATACTTGGAGTCCATAGATCATTTACATGGAAAAGTCAATAGCAGACTGATCTTCAAGGATCACAGAATCGTTGAAAGAGAGGTCCATGGTGTCGTTACACTTGACTCTGGTCAAGAGATCAAATGGTACTGGAGTTTCCTCTTGAGTTTGGTGAGAAGAATGGTTTCTATTTTCAGGGTTGGTCTAAGGTAAATCTATGAGATCATGAAGTTTGTCTTTTGTTCTCTGTGGTGAATGAGTGCTTACTCTTTAGCTGTAGGCAGAGTGACTTAAAAGATGAAAGCTGTAAATACGGATTTGAGACTGATAATATGTAGCTGACCAAGAGTCTTCCAACCCATAGACCCCCAGTAGGAAAGACAAAACAAGCTAATGGAAATGGCAGAAGGACAAAGGTGTGTAAACCAAGGCAGGAGAGGTACCGGAAATGGATTTTTCAAAGAAGCAAAGGACGAGAAGATAAGCAAGAAGCCAAGATGGTGTAAACATGTGAAAGAAAAGATAAATATGGTCAGTCAGAAGCTGACACAGTGAGATTATTTTGTATTCAATATGTGGGATCATTTCTTCCAAGCCCACATTCCCCTAAGAGAATCTTTCTTGGGTTTATCCTAGAATGGGTAACTCCTTGACCACTGATGATTGGAACTTGATAGCAGAAGGGCCAAGCTGTCATAATTAGAATCTCTTTCCTGGGTGCTTATACCATATTTGAGTTTGCTAACTGTATGCAGTCAGGTTGGAAGAAGATTTAGATTTTATGGGGCAGGCATAAAGGGCTATGTCACAGTGGATAAAGAATCAAAGATGCTGGACCATAGTGAGAAAAGGTGGGATAGAGCCACAGTGAGAGAGGGAGGGAGAAAGAGAGTGGGGGGAGGGGGAGGGAAGGAGAAGGATGAGAAAAGGAGGAGGAAAGAGAAAGGGCTGAAGTGCCAAAGAATTGATGCTTTTGAACTGTGGTGTTGGAGAAGACTCTTGAGAGTCCCTTGGACTTCAAGGAGATCAAAGCAGTCAATCCTAAAGGAAATCAGTCCTGAATATTCATTGGAAGGACTAATGCTGAAGCTGAAGCTCCAATACTTTGGCCACCTGATGCGAAGAACTGACTTATTGGAAAAGACCCTGATGCTGGGAAAGATTGAAGGCAGGAGGAGAAGAGGACCACAGAGGATGAGATGATTGGATGGCATCACTGACTCAATGGATGTGAATTTGAGCAAGCTCTGGGAGTTGGTGAAGGACAGGGAAGCTGGGCATGCTGCAGGCCACAGGTCACGAAGAGTTGAACATGACTGAATGACTGAATTGAACCAAAGAGAAAGGAAGAGAGAAATTCAGTAATCTTGAAACTGATGTTTCCAAGTAGATTTTAAGGTAGTCAAAGGATAGGTTTTCATAAATTATTCTACCAGGAGATTTCTGTCTAAATACAAAATTTTAAAATACTGGGACATAAACTTCACACTTGAGCCCCAACACATTAGCTTCATAAATACAACCCATTTCATGTTTATATATTGAAAATATTTATTTTTATAAACAGACAAAATATAGAAGATAATAGTGAATTCCCATAGCTGATTATTTATGTCCTACAATTTGAAGATTTTGATATCATTTTAATCAAACCAAGGCCATTTCAACAGGGTACAAGCAGAAAACCATGGAGGGTTTTAGAAACACTAAAATCTATAGATATCTGTGCTCAGTGGACTTGTTCCAAGCATCCAATCTGTTTGGCCAGATCACGTCGAGATATTCACCTTTTAAATAAAAGTTTCAAAAACATTTTTTTGCATCTTTACAAATGTATTTTATGCCTCAAATGAAGCGCTGAAAAAATTTACACTTAGGCACTTTCCTGGCAGTCCAATGGTTAGGACTCTGAGCTTCCATTGCGGGAGGTGTGTGTTCAATCCCTGGTCAAGGAACTAAGATCCCACATGCTACTTAGTGCTGACAAAAAGTTATAAAAAAATTACACTTAGAAGGAAATTTCCAAGGGGAAATAATTTTGGAGAACTCATGCTTTGACTACCTTGAAATGTATTTGTAAACAGGAGTTTCAAGATTAGAATTTCTCTGTCTCCCGCTTCCCTCCTATTATTCCTACTCCCTCTCATTCTTTCCCATTTCCCTCCTACTCCTTAAAAACAATATTTATTTCTTTATTTATTTTGGCTCCACTGGGTGGCATGTGGGATCAACATGCCCAGGGATCAAACCCAGGCCTCTTGCATTAGGAGTGCTCCCTGAATTGGGAGTGCGGAGTCTTAGCCACTGAACTACCAGGGAAGTTCCCCTCCTTGCCTATCTTTTATTTATCCTTTTCTCTCTCCCTTCCTCTGCTCCCCCATGCCTAGAATGAGGTGTGTTGTCCAGGATGAAAACAAAGATGATCTCTCCTACACTGAAAGTGAATGAAAAGTTAGAGCAGCTCTGAGCTCCACGCTCACCTTCAGAGACAGCCTTGGTACCTGTTATTAGGAAGAGAGGAAAAGAAAACTTCAAGTTATTATTTTTCCCTTTTGAGTTTTGAGACAAGAGTAGATGTATGGTCAATCGTCACTTTTTTTAAAAAGGATTTTATACTGATCTTTTAATTTTTATAGAGAGTCCTTACGACTTCTCCTGAGGATTGTTTCTAAGCAGAGTTCCCTGGGTGCTTCCCTTCAGTGTTCAACATTTTCTAAAACAAAACAAAACAAAACAAAATGAGACAAAACAAAACCACACAAAACCCCGCTAGAGGGAGTTATTTGCCTAAATTATTCCCGTGACGGAGCTTCCATTGTTTGAGAATTGAAATCCTTTCAGGTTTTGTAACTTGTGTGGTGTGTAACATTTGGTAGAAAATCCCTCTGGAAAGAGCCATTTAACCAGATTATCTCTAGAATATTGATTCTGTGCCTTGAACATCTGGTTTCTTCTACATGAACATGTTATAAAATGTGTCCTGAGTCCTCAGCCCCTCTCCCCATCATTCCACAGACCTGGTGGGGGTCTCACACTGGAATAACCTTCACTTTGTAAAACTTGGGAGTGCAGGTGAAATGGATTTAGAGGTATCAATGCAGCGTGTTAGCCTTTAAGGTGCAGCTGCCAAGGTGGGAGCATACTGCATTTGTTTGCTTTGGACCTGGCTCATTAGTTGTCTGTCTTTATTGGGCTTGGCGAATGGAATTAAGACTGAGTCAGAGATTTCCCTGGTGGTCCAGTGGTGGAGAATCCACCTGCCAATGCAGGGGACAGGGCTTCAATCCCTGGTACAGTAAGAATCCAGGCAACTAAACCCGTGCACCATAACTACTGAGCCCACACACCCAGAGCCCACAAGCTGCAACTATTGAAACCTGCACACCCTAGAGCTCGTGCTCTGCAACAAGAGAGGCCACTGCGTGCACCCCAACCAGAGCAATTCAGTGGGCAGTGACAGAGACCCAGTGTAGTCAAAAATATAAAAAAAATGGATTCAGCCTGGGAAGTGGGCAAATCAGCACACCCTCCTTTTGCCTGACCATTGCCTGCAGCTTCGGAGAAATACATACCCAGATGGGGAAGCTCTGGGTCTCTCTCCCGTAGGCCATCACCTTCATCAGAGAACTTTATTTTGAGTGAGAAAGTCCCTGGAAAACAATGTCTCAGAAGTGCCCTTGATGAGAGTATGGGGGAGTTGAGAGTATGGGGGAGTTGAGAGTATGGGGGAGTTGAGAAATGTCCTGAGCTTTCTGGGAAATTAAAAAACCTCATTTTACACAGAGAATGTACTCAAGTTAGGCTCCATGGGATAAGACCTTCAAAATCTACCAACCTCCCTGTCTGAGTCTTATTTCAGGGGACAGATTACCTGTGATGAGGACACTGAAGGCCCCAGAAGAAAAATAAATAACTCTGTCTCAATATGCATCCTGTAGACAATCTATTTCTCGGTAACTATGGTCTGTGACCATAGGTGAGAAGAGAACCAGGTCCTCCTTCCTGACCTGATCATCCCAACTACAGTTCATATGGGTAATGACTCTCTGTCCCTCACTTCTTAATGGTAGATCC
The DNA here is from genome assembly GCF_027580195.1 of Bos mutus. Lineage (NCBI taxonomy): Eukaryota > Metazoa > Chordata > Mammalia > Artiodactyla > Bovidae > Bos > Bos mutus. Next base: position 14,635,528 of record NC_091621.1, on the reverse strand, counting down.
TGAACCAGGACACTGCGTGTGTTTACCATATATGCTTACTTTTTCTTGATGAATTTTTGTTGACTAATAAAGCACTTTAATACTTAGTGGCTGAAAGCAGCCACATTTATTTTATTCATCATTCTGTGGGTTGGCCATTTGGGCTGGGCTCATCTGGATGGTTCTCTATTGGCCTTTGATGGGCTCATTCATGTGTCTTTGACCACTGTCAGCTGGGCAGCTCTGTTTCATGGTGGCAGGGAGCATGTGTGTATGTGTGTGTCTGTGTGTGTGAGTTTATCTGCAAGGGTGATTGGGGCAAATTTTGCCTAGGTTAGTTCAGGCTTGTTCATATAGTGGTAGGTTTTAAGGACTTCTTGTTTCTGAAAGTTTCCTGGTGGCTCAGATGGTAAAGAATCTGCCTGCACTGAGGGAGACCTGGGTTCAATCTCTGGGTCAGGAAGATCCCCTGGAGAGGGGAATGGCTTACCCACCCCAGTTTGTTGCCTGCAGAATTCCACGGACACTCTGGTGGGCTACAATCCATGGGCTCGCAGAGTTGGACATGACTGAGCAACTAACAGTGCAAACATAAAGTGTCACTTGTATGAAGCAAGCCACATGGCCAAACCCAATGTCAGTGTGGGAGGGCACAACCAATGTAGGTGGCTACAGAGAAGCAAAGAGTATATACTACTCACTTGCAGTCTTGACAGCTGGTCATCTTTGACACATGAACTATGTGTTGAAATACAGAGATAGAGTGAATCTGAGAGTGGTTGTGGAGGAAGAAGCAATGGGAGTGAGTGAGCCTCGACTCCTTACACACCCTGGAAGGTGCCTTGTAGGGTTGCTACTTATTTTGGAGCCCAGTCATTTTTCTGACCAAGTCTTTTACCACTTGCTTCACTTGCTGGTTCCTGAGAGTATAGATGAAGGGGTTCTGAAGAGGGGCAATAACTGTATTGATTAGAGACACTCCTTTGTTGAGATCAACCCCTTTGCCTGGAGAAGGCTTTACAGTAGCACATGGTGACCACAATGATGTGGGAGGAACAGGTGGAGAAAGCCTTTTTCCTCTCCTGGACAGAGGGGATCCGGATAATTGTCCGGATAATCTGGACATAGGACATGGAGATCAGCACCAGTGTGCTAAGCAGTGCCACCAAGGCCGGGGTAAAATCCACCATCTGCAGCACCTTTGGCCCACTGCAGACCACCTCCATTAGAAGTGTATAGTCACAGAAGAAGTGGTTGATGTGGGTATCACAGAATGGAAGCTGACTGGTGAAGACGAGAGGAATGATGATGAGGGAGAATCCAGCCAACCAGCAGGTGAGGATGAGCCGCGTGTAGACTCTGCTGCTCATGAGGACGGGGTAGCAGAGCGGCCGGCAGATGGCGATGTACCGGTCATAGGCCATGGCTGTGAGGAGGAACTCCGTGGCCCCCAGGAAGATGTGGAAAAAGTCCTGGGCGATTCAGCCAGCAAAGCTAATGGTCTTAGTTCCCGTGGCAATGTTGAGCAGCATCTTGGGCACGACGACAGTCTGGAACCAAATTTCCAAGCAGGACAGATTCCGGAGGAAGAAATACATAGGGGTCTGCAGGCGGGTGTCCAGCAAGGTCAGGCTGATGATGGCCAGGTTTCCAGACACGGTCATGAGGTAGGCAAGCAGCAGGAGCAGGAAAACTGCCACCTGAAGCCTTTGGTGTCTGCAGGCCTTGGAGGAAGAACTCAGTCACCAAGGTCTGATTGGCCATTGTAGATTTCATGTCCTTGCCAGAAACATGCAAGCCCGGGCAGATAGAGACATCAGACATTAGCAATCCAGGGCCGATAGAGACATCAGACATTAGCAATCTTGGGCAGATAGAAGCATCAGATAGGCCTCCCAATGGATTGAGGGAAGTAGAGTAGAAGCTTCTAGAGGCCCTTCCCTAGCCAAAAATGTCACCTTCTTTAGAATCCTGAAAGAATTATTGGATGTCAGTGATTGTCCTCTCTCACTCCCATCTTCCCTCCCTCTTTTCTTTCATTTCTTCCTTTTATTTCATCTGAGAAAGTCTATACAGAATCCTCTGCTAAGAACAGAAGAACTAAAATGGGTTTAATCCCACTGACCACAGCTTCCTCTGTCCATCACCTCATCTGGCTACAAAACAACTTGCAGAGTGATGCTGCATCACTTGCTATTTTCACACCTCTTGCTAGTTCTTCTTCTGGCTGACTCTATAGGTAGGGGGACCATACAGGTGAGGGCATTCTGGGAAACACAGTCCTCAATTTAATGAAGATGATATAATAGTGAAACTGTGTACAAGCCTCTGTGTCCTTGTCTTCTGAAGTAAAATGCTGACTCAAGAGTTAATGATTGGGAAATGTGAAGATGTAGAAACAAAGAGTAGCTATTAGTCTGGGGAACTGGTAACAATTTAGACAATAATTCTGCCACATAGCTGAGTTTCCAAACTCACAGTTCCTTGAAAGGTATAGATAAAGGCCTGACACACTTTCCTGTTATTTTTACAGAAAGCAGACTCCATCCAGGTGAAAACTGCTGACAAGCATAGACCCTAGACTGGTTGAAATTAGAAGGTTGATGATATGTAGAACTGCAGCTTGATGCTGGCCAATCCCAGAACTGTCCATGAGCTGATCACACCCTACTCCTCACTACCTTCTCCAGGGTGAGTCACACAGTCTTGAGGGCACTAGCCTACTGGCAAAGCAATAAAAGCTACTCTTTTTCTACTTCATCCAAAACTCTGTCTCCATATTTCCATTTGGCATCAGTGAACAGAGGCTAAATTTGGTGAAATAGTTAATCATAGCATGTCCATGCAAGAAACTCATTAAGTATTCTTTGTAAAGTAGGAATAGTAACAGGATATTTGTGATGATGATATGACATAATGCTTGTAAAGATTTTAACAGTGATTGCCACATGGTGAATATTCAAAAAGCAATTATTATTATATTTATATATTAAATAGATAAGCAAATAAGCAAAACAAGAATTCTTTGCTGTTCTCCCAGGCCTCTTTAGAATTGCACACACCTATTCATCCTTTAAATCTAGCTTAAGATTTATTTTTTTAAACAAGTTTTATTTATTTTTGTCCACACTGTGCTGAATGTGTATGTGGGATTCTAGTTCCTGGATCAAGGATGGAACTCATGTCCACCACCGTGGAACCTCAGAGTTCTAACCACTGGACCACTGGGGAAGTCCCCTTAAGACCTCTTATTTGAAGCCTTCCCTGTAAGCCCTAGGCTGAATTCACTGCTTCCTCCCGTTTCCCATAATTTATGGTCTTTGCCTGGTATGGTGCTTACCAGATGGCATGTGGTGAAGAATCCTCCAGCCACTGCAGGAAACACAGGAGATGTGGGTTTGATCCCTGGGTCAGAAAGATCCCCTGGAGGAGGAAATGGCAACCCATTCCAGTATTCTTGCCTGGAAAATCCCATGGACAGGGGAGCCTGGCAGGCTGAAGTCCATGGGGTTGCAAAGAGTTGAACATGACTTAGTGACTGAGCACTTGCCTGGTATATTTCCATAGGGTCTGTTTTAAAGGATAGAGCCTGTCTTCCTTGCAAGACCACAAACACCTGAGCTCAGGGACCTTTTTGTTCATCTGTGTATCTCATCACTTACCTTCCCTCTTTACTCAGTATAGATATGCATCGTCTCAGGTCTGTATTGGCCAAAAAAACCTCCTACTTCCTCACCTATGTAGCATGCAGTTTTGTAATATGAGGCCATTTTCATTTATATTCAGTCTTTATTAAAAATTGCTTGACATTGCATCTGGACATTAAAGATGGGGAATGTCTTCTTTGTTTTTCATCAGACCACTTTCTTCTCTCACCCAGGTTTATTGAGGTACAATTGACAAACAAAATTGTAAGGTATTTAGACAGATTGCCTGATAGCTCAGTTGGTAAAGAATCTGCCTGCAACACAAGAGACCCTGATTCTATTCCTGGGTTGGGACGATCCCCTGGAGAAGGGATAGGCTACCCACTCCAGTATTCTTGGGCGTCCCTTGTGGCTCAGCCAGTAAAGAATCTGCCTGTAATATGGGAGACCTGGGTTTGATCCCTGGGTTGGCAAGATCCCTGGAGAAGGGAATGGATACCCACTCCAGTATTTTGCCTGTAGAATTCCATGGACTGTATAGTCCATAGGGTTGCAAATAGTCAGACATGACTGAACAATTTTCAGTTTCACTCTAAAGTGTCCAAGGTGATGATTTGATACATGTATGTTTTGTGAAAGGATTCCCCCTATCCAATTTATTAGCACACCCTCTATTTCACATATTAACACTTTTTTCCCCTTTGTGAGGACGTGTAAGTTCTATTCTTTTAAAATTTTGATTATATACTACAGTATTATCAACTATAGTCACCATGTTATACATTAAATACTCAGACCATATTCATCTTACAATTAAATCTCTTAACTTATTCCTAACTCTTCTACCTTCCACCAGCAATCAGCAATCTGTTTCGGTGAGTTGGACTTTTTATTTAGGTTCCTCAGAAGTATTTGTATAAGTATTCCATATAGTATTTGTCTTTGTCTGGCTTATTTCACTTAGCATAATATCCTCCAAATTAATCTATGTTACTGCAAATGGCAGAATATCCTTCTTTTCTGAAAATTTAATATGCATAAAATAAAGTATATATGGACCACATTTTCTTTATCCGCTCATCTGTTGATGGACGCTTAGGTGCCTTGGCTATTGTTAATAATCCTGCTATGAACATGAGAGTGCAGGTATCTCTTAGAGGTAGTGATTTTGTTTCCTTTGGCTATATGCCCTTAAATGGGATTGCTGGCTCATATGCTAGCTCTATTTTTAATTTATTGAGGAATCTCTATACTGTTTTTCATAGTGGCTGTACCACTTATATCGCCACTAACAATGTACCAGGGCTCTCTTTTCTCCACATCCTTGCCAACACTTGTTCCCTCTTGTCTTTTTGATAATGGACATTCTGAAAAATATAAGATGATCTCTCATTGAAGTTTTAATTAACATTTCCTTAAGGTTTAGTGCTGTTGGCATCTTTTCATGTACTTGTTGGTCATTTGTATATATTCTTTGGAAAAATGTCTATTCAGGTGCTCAGACCCCTTTCTCACACTGATCTCTGGTGTTTGACATATGATAGGTATATCTATAGATTGCTGGGATGGGACTGACAAGAAATAAAATACTATGAGGTTTGTTGCACCCATTTTTTGATAAAGAAGGTAAATTGCACAGAAATTAACTATTCGCCTAGGGCCATGAGGAGAATCTGAAAACAATGTGGAAGCCACTTGAATGTTGCCTCACCAGGATCAGATCTATGATGCTCTCAGGTTTGTTATTTTGTTGTGTAGAAAAGAGATTTTCCCCTGAAGAAATCTATGAAGTTCTGTGAATTATTTTCTCTCATCCCTTTTAGTTTGAGATCAATGACTCAGGAAGTCCATGATCTCTGTCACTGGTCTCTAAATGTGGGGAACATTCACATCAGGGGGTGAGCCATAGGATTTACTGGGGTATGTGATGGAGATATGTCAGTCTTCTAGTTATACCTTATTTCGTGAAATCTAAGATACAATCAAATGTTCCATACAGCATTGTTTTATGTGCCTTTAAGGAAGAAAAGATGCCACCGACTAGACTATGACACTATGCTAAATTACTATTGATCGTAAGACGTTTCTCAGTTTCAGAGATGTTAAAATGTGTGTTTTGAAGTTGATGAAGTATTTTATTTATTTTTAGCTCTTTAAAAACATTTGGTTTTTTAATTGCTATAAAGCATAATCTATATGCTTATACAGAAGTACATATAAATAGTTTTAAAATAAATTAATACACACATATATTGGAACTATATCCTCAACTTCATTTCAAAATATTTACAGACTTGATGTATGATTTAAAAAGTTTGGAGAGCTATTGCCAAAGAGAACTGCTGCCTATCTATTCCCCCCATTTCTTTGCTTCCACTCCCCGCCAGGCAGTCTGTGTTTGCAAATAGGTCTATTTTCTTTGGGGGAGGATAAACATACTTTTGGCTTCCCTGGTGGCTCAGACAGTAAAAAATCCACCTGTAATACAGGAGACCTGCGTTCTATCTCTGGGTTGGGAAGATCCCCTGGAGAAGGCAATGGCTAACTTCTCCAGTATTCGTACCTGGAGAATTCCTTGGACAGACGAGCCTGGTGGACTACATACAGTCCATGGGGTCGCAAAGAATTGGACATGACTGAGCAACTAACACACACACACACACATACACACACAAAAAACTATCCTTTAGCCTCATTAAGAAAGATTTCTGAGTCTGTTATTTTCTCAGAATGAGCCCAAAGGAATTCCCAAGGGCAGTAGAGAATTTGCCCAGTGATTCAGAAGCCCTGGTCTTGGGTCATTTCTGGGGCCTGGCAAAGGAAGCTGCGACCTGCAACTCCCTCTTTTTCAGTACAATCAATGACTTGTTATCTGGGAAGTGGCCTCAGGAACTCGCTAGTCCAGGGACAACACAAGCACCTCAGGTGATGATCCTTCAAAAAGAAAGCAGGAAGTGAACGGACCTGAATGTCCTATGTTTCATGAAGAGTTCAGCCTTGCAGCAAAATGTGGAGGCAACACTGTAGAAATAATCACAGGACTAAGTTTTCATAAAAATTAATTTTCTTGACTCATCTCCATTTCTACCTGGCCTTCTCCAACATATCTGCCCTTTCAGCTGTAACAATTCTGAAACATAGCTATCCAAGGACAAATTTCTGTTGATTAGTCAACATCCAAACCATGTATCAGAAGGGTCAGAGAGAGTCTGTGATGGGGCTGGAAGCTTCCCCTTGTGCCATGGCACATGGTTTCCCCCTGGAACCTAAGGTTCTGAAGTTTTGGGTCATGCAGGAGGCTTCTGAATGGGTCCGACTCAATCAAAATGGGACATTTGCTTTATAGACTCTATTATTGTGGACCCAGAGGATCAATTATGGGAAACAACAAATGGTGCTCAGGGGAATCTGTGCTCAGAACCTACTAATGAGCTTTGGGTGTGGTTGTTTTGGCCACAGTTGTAAGCAGGACAATTTGTGAAAATTCCCCAGAGAAAGGGACGTTTACCTAAAGCTGTCATTTTTGTTAACAATGTATCAGTAGTTGGTAACAAGTGTTGATAAATATTTTTGAGAACTGATGAATATGTTGCAGAGTTCCAAAGAATAGCAAGGAGAGATAAGAAAGCCTTACTCAGCCATCAATACAAAGAAATAGAGGAAAACAATAGAATGAGAAAGACTAGAGATCTCTTCAAGAAAATTAAGAGATACCAAGGGAACATTTCATGCAGAGATGGGCTCAATAAAGGACAGAAATGGTAGAGGCCTAACAGAAGCAGAAGATATTAAGAAGAGGTGTCAGGAATAGACAGAAGAAGTGTACAAAAAAGATCTTCATGACCAAGATAATCACCTTGGTATGATCACTGACCTAGAGCAAGACATCCTGGAATGTGAAGTCAGCTGGGCCTAAGCATCACTATGAACAAAGCTAGTGGAGGTGATGGAATTCCAGTTGAGCTATTTCAAATCCTGGAAGATGATGGTATAAAAGTGCTGCACTCAATATGCCAGCACATTTGGAAAACTCAGCAGTGGCCACAGGACTGGAAAAGGTCAGTTTTCATTCCAATCCCAAAGAAAGGCAATGCCAAAGAATGCTCAAACTACCACACAATTGCACTCATCTCACACGCTAGTAAAGTAATGTTCAAAATTCTCCAAGCCAGGCTTCAGCAGTACGTGAACTGTGAACTTCCAGATGTTCAAGCTCGTTTTAGAAAAGACAGAGGAACCAGAGATCAAATTGCGAACATTTTCTGTATCATCGAAAAAGCAAGGGAGTTCCAGAAAAACATCTATTTCTGCTTTATTGACTATGTCAGGGCCTTTGACTGTGTGGATCACAATAAACTGTGGAAAATTGTGAAAGATGGGAATGCCAGACCACCTGACCTGCCTCTTGAGAAACCTGTATGCAGATCAGGAAGCAACAGTTAGAACTGGACATGGAACAACAGACTCGTTTCAAATAGGAAAAGGAGTATGTCATGGCTGTATACTGTCACCCTGCTAGGCATCTGGTCCCATCACTTCATGGGAAATAGATGGGGAAACCGTGGAAACAGTGTCAGACTTTATTTTTTTGGGGCTCCAAAATCACTGCAGATGGTGACTGCAGCCATGAAATTAAAAGACGCTTACTCCTTGGAAGGAAAGTTATGACCAACCTAGATAAAATATTCAAAAGCAGAGACATTACTTTGCCAACAAAGGTCCATCTAGTCAAGGCTATGGTTTTTGCAGTGGTCATGTATGGATGTGAGAGTTGGAATGTGAAGAAATTTGAGCACCGAAGAATTGATGCCTTTGAACTGTGGTGTTGGAGAAGACTCTTGAGAGTCCCTTGGACTGCAAGGAGATCCAACCAGTCCATTCTGAAGGAGATCAGCCCTGGGATTTCTTTGGAAGGAATGATGCTAAAGCTGAAACTCCAATACTTTGGCCACCTCATGCGAAGAGATGACTCATTGGAAAAGATTCTGATGCTGGGAGGGATTGGGGGCAGGAAGAGAAGGGGATGATAGAGAATGAGATGGCTGGATGGCATCACTGACTCAAGGGACGTGAGTCTGAGTGAACTCCGGGAGTTGGTGATGGACAGGGAGGCCTGGTGTGCTGCGATTCATGGGGTTGCAAAGTGTTGGACACGACTGAACTGAACTGAGAGTATATCATGAGAAATGCTGGGCTGGAAGAAGCACAAGCTGGAATGGATTGCCGGGAGAAATATCAATAACCTCAGATATGCGGATGACACCACCCTTATGGCAGAAAGTGAAGAAGAACTAAAGAGCCTCTTGATGAAAGTGAAAGAGGAGAGTGAAAAAGTTGGCTTAAAGCTCAAAATTCAGACAACTAAGATCATGGCATCCGGTCCCATCACTTCATGGCAAATAGATGGAGAAACAGTGGAAACAGTGGCTGACTTTATTTTTCTGGGCTCCAAAATCACTGCAGATGGTGATTGCAGCCATGAAATTAAAAGACACTTACTCCTTGGAAGGAAAGTTATGACCAACCTAGATAGCATATTCAAAAGCAGAGACATTACTTTGCCAACAAAGGTCTGTCTAGTCAAGGCTATGGTTTTTCTGGTGGTCATGTATGGATGTGAGAGCATGACGGATTCAAGTCAATGTATGGCAAAACCAATACAATATTGTAAAGTAAAATAAATAAATTAATTAAATAAAAAAAAAGAAAGCTAAGTGCCAAAGAATTGATGCTTTTTAACTGTGGTGTTGGAGAAGACTCTTCAAAGTCCCTTGGACTGCAAGGAGATCCAGCCAGTCCATCCTAAAGGAAATCAGTCCTGAGTGTTCATTAGTAGTACTGATGTTGAAGCTGAAACTCCAATACTTTAGCCACCTGATGTGAAGGGCTGACACATTTGAAAAGACCCTGATGCTGGGAAAGATTGAGGGCAGGAGGAGAAGGGGACAACAGAGGATGAGATGGTTGGATGGCATCACCAACTCAATGGACGTGAGTTTGGGTAGACTCCGGGAGTTGGTGATGGACAGGGAAGCCTGGCGTGCTGCAGTTCATGGGGTTGCAAAGAGTCAGACACGACTGAGCGACTGAACTGAACTGAACTGATGAGTATGTTGGAAGGAACTGAAGACAACTTTGTCATTCTTACAGACTTGTCTGGTCCATTCATGAGATCTATATACATTGAGTTAGTTCATCAGTTTTTAAATCATTTTAAAATGTGTTATTTATTTGTATTTGGCTGTGCTGGGTCTTTGGTCTGTGGTAGTTTTCCTCTAGTTGTGGTAGGTGGGGGCTACTCTTTAGTTGTAATGTGCATGTAATATGCTCGCTCTAGAGTGTGGGCTCAGTAACTGTGGCTCATGTGCTTAGTTGCCCTGAGGTATGTGGGATCTTCCTGGACCAGGGTTAAACCCAATGTTCCCTGCATTGGCAGGCGATGGTGGTTCTTAAACATTGGAGCACCATGGAATTTTTAAATTGGCTTTAAATCCTACTATAATACTAAAATATTTTATTCAGATGTGGCAGTTCAATATGTCAGCAAATTTAGAAAACTCAGCAGTGGCCACAGGACTGGAAAAGGTGAGTTGTCATTTTAATCACAAAGAAGGACAATGCCAAAGAATGTTCAAACTACTGCACATTTATGCTCATTTCACATGCTAGCAAGGCAATGCTCACAATTCTTCAAGCTAGGCTTCAGAAGTATGTGAACTGAGAAGCTTCAAATGTACAAACTGGATTTAGAAAAGGCAGAGGAACCAGAGATCAAATTGCCAACATCTGATGGATCATAGAGAAAGCAAGGGAATTCTAGAAAAATATCTACCTCTGCCTCATTTACTATGCTAAAGCCTTTGACTGTGTGGATCACAACAAATGGTGGAGAATTCTTAAAGAGATGGGAGTACCAGACCACCTTATCTGTCTCTTAAGAAACCTGTATGCAGGTCAAGAAGCAACAGTTAGAGCTGGACACGGAAAAACTGACTGGCTCAAAATTGTGAAATGTGTAAGTATGTCAAGACTGTATAGTATCACCGTGCTTATTTAACTTGTGCTTCCCTGGTGGCTCAGATGGTAAAGAATCTGCCTGTAATGTGGGAGACCTGGATTTGATCCCTGGGTTGGTAAGATTCCCTGGAGAAGGGAAGAGCTATCCACTCCAGTATTCTTGCCTGGAGAATTCCATGGACAGAGGAGCCTGGCAGGATGCAGTCCATGGGGTCCCAAAGAGTTGGACATGACTCTTCACTTTGTTTAACTTATATGCAGAGTGAAAGTGAAAGTTGCTCAGTCATGTCCAACTCTTTGTGACCCCATGGATTATACAGTCCATGGAATTCTCCAGGCCAAATACCAGAGTGGGTAGCCTTTCCCTTCTCCAAGGGATCTTCTCAACCCAGGGATCAAACCCAGGTCTCCTGCATTGCAGGCAGATTCTTTATCAGCTGAGCCACAAGAAATCATGTGAAATGCCAGGCTGGTAAATCATAAACTGGAATCAAGATTGCTGGGAGAAATATCAACAACTTTGGATATGCAGATGATACCACTCTAATGGCAGAAAGTGAAGAGGAACTAAAGAGCTTCTTGATGAATGTGGAAAGAGGAGAGTGAAAAAGCTGGCTTCAAATTCAACATTCAAGAAACTAAGATCATGGCACCTGGCCCCATCACTTCATGGAAAATAGATGGGGAAAAAGTGGAAATAGTGATAGCTTCAAACTTGGGCTCCAAAATCACTGAGGATGGTAATGGCAGCCATGAAATTAAAAGACACTTGCTCCTTGAAAGGAAAGCCATGACCAACCTAGACAGTGTATTAAAAAGCAGAGACATTACTTTGTTGCCAAAGTCCATGTACTCAAAGCTATGGTTTTTCCAGTAGTCTTGTAAGAATGTGTGAGTTGGACCATAAAGAAGCCTGAGTGCTGAAGAATTGATGCTTTCAAACTGTGGTGCTGGAGAAGGCTCTCGAGAATCTCTTGAACTGCAAGCAGGTCAAACCAGTCAATCTTAAAGGAAATCAACCCAAATATTTATTGGAAGAACTGATGCTGAAGCTGAAGCTCCAATACTTTGGCCACCTGATGGGAAGAGCCGACTCATTGGAAAAGACCCTGATTGAAAGACAAAAGGAGAAGGCAGTGGATGAGGATGAGGATGAGATTGTTTAGATAGCATCACTGAATCAGTGGACCTGAATTTGAGCAAACTCCGGGAGATGGTGGAGGACAGAGGAGCCTGGCATGCTGCAGTCCATGGGGTCACAAGGAGTTGGACATGACTTAGTGACTGAACAACAACTAAAATATTTTATTGAGATGTGGCAGTTCAGATGGGTACCCCTGCATGATGTGATTGTGGTATGTTGTTAATACAGAATCAGAAACCTCAGAGTCTAGTTCTAGTTCAAGTCTCAGTTGTGGCATGTGAGAAGTAGTTCCCTGACCAGAAATTGAACCCAAGCCCCCTGCTTTGGGAGTGTGGAGTCTTAGCCGATGGGCCACCAGGGAAGTCCCCTGAGATACTGCTTTAATAAGAAGAGGGTTGAAGAAGTTATCCTTGAGAAGAACTTCATAAATATTATTCAGATTCTGTTTTAAGTTTGAGGTCTTTACATTCACTAAAGACTCACAATCTTTCTGGCCACATTTTTGAAGGCTTGTTTTACTTGTTCATTCCTCAGAGTATAAATGAATGGGTTCAATAAAGGGGCGATTGAGGTATTGAGCACAGCGACTCCCTTATTGAAGGCAACCCCTTCTTTTGCTGAGGGTTTTATGTACATGAAGATGCAACTACCATAAGAGAGGGAGATGACAATCATGTGGGATGAGCATGTGGAAAAGGCTTTCTTCCTTTGCTGAACAGAGGGGATCTTCAGAACAGTCTGGATGATGTTTGTGTAGGAGAGAATCACCAGCATCAGGGTGAGCACCAACGTCACAACTGCTAAGATGAAGTCAACCAGCTCCAGGAGTCTTGTGTTTGAGCAAGATATTTCTATGAGGGGTCCATAGTCACAATAATAATGATTCAGCATGTTGGAGGCACAGAAGTCCAGTTGACTGGTCAGGATGATTGGGGATAAAATGACGAGAAATCCACCTAGCCAGGACCAGAGGATCAGCTGGATGCAGACTCTGCTGTTCATGATGGTCATGTAATGTAGGGGTTTGCATATGGCCACATAGCGGTCATAGGACATGGCAGCCAGAAGGTAAAACTCTGTGGCCCCCAGGAATATGGCAAAGAAGTACTGAGTGAAGCAGCCAGCAAAGCTGATGCTCTTGTTTCCAGTTGATATGCTGAACAGTAGCCTAGGAGTAAATGTGGTTGTAAAGGAAATTTCTAAGAAGGAGAAGTTCCAGAGGAAGAAATACATGGGCGTGTGGAGGTGGGAGTCCAGTAGTGTGAGGGTGATGATCGTCAGGTTTCCAATAATGCTGAATACGTAGGTGAGGAAGAGAAGTATGAAGATTACAGACTGAAGCTCTGGGATGTCTGTTAGTCCCAGCAGAATGAATTCTGTTATATAGGTTTGGTTTTTCATTGTTACCCTTTGCTGCCTACAAAGGAAAGAAATCAGTGATGAGAATGGAAGAGGAGCTCAGAAACCTTTGGGAGAGCCTAAGCGTTTCTTGTTGAATTGGTTCAAATGCCTTTTTTTTCTGTCATTTTGACTTAAATGAATTTTTCTATTGGACAGAAGTTGACTCTTCACAAGAATTCCTGTTTTTAAAAAATCAATTTATTGGTTTTTGTTTTGTTTTGTTTTACTTTGCTGTTGAGTTGTGTGAGTTCCTTATGATTTATTAAGCCTTTATCAGGTGCATGGTTTCCAAATATTATCTACCATTCTGGTTGGTTGCCTTTCATTTCATTCATGGTTTCTTGAATGAAAGCTGGGGATAAGCTTTTAATTTTAACTAATTTATTAACTTATTAATTAATTAATTGTAGTTCCCTAATGAAGGATGGAACCCTTGCCCCCTGCAGTAGAAGTGCAGAGTCTTAACCACTGGACTGCCAGGGAAGTCCCAAGGATTATTTTCTTAAATTTCCATGTATGAGGGTTTTCTCCATGGTCCTTTTCAACTTTTCATGTACTTCCCTAGTTTACCTTCTAAACCAATGCCTAAGTTATCATTTTCTATATGTCCTATTTTATTTTCATTTTCAATGTTAACTTTACTTTTGATCTTTCTTCATTTCTGCTAATTTGGCAGTGAAATTTCACTTCCATAATGCTCTTGGTCTCAGTGAGAGAAAAAATGCTAACTTGTTAGCTATAGTTGAGGAGTCTTTAGAATAGAATCAGCAATGCCATTATAACTATGATAACGAAAGATGCCCCAACTTTTCTTTGATGTTTTAGATTTGTGGACCATTGTAACTAATGTCACCAGTCTCACAATCTTTGCTGCTGGTGTCAGCTTTCCCTCAGGTCCTAGTTATCCTGTCTTAGGTGGCTTTAGCAGAGAAGCAGATGGTATCTCTCCAATCAGATACCTGCTGTCATTTTCTTCCATATCCATGTTTATTAATAAGCATGTAATTTTACTCTGGCTAGAAAAATATAACTGAAACAAAAAATTGTGAACCTTATTGAGAAATTTGATTTTTTTCTTCTAGTATTTTTATTTTTTTAAATTTCTGCCTTTAACTAGTGGTTTCTCCCTAATTTTTCCTCCTTTCTTCAGACACTAATGATGTCTCTCTTACTTTGGACTTCTTTCTCCCAAACACACATACAGGTGGTTAGCCTGCTTTAGTTTCCACATGAGTGAAATGGTACTGTCTTACACCTGTCTCATGTTACCCCTCAAGTGGATATTTGTAGGCCTGAATTCTTATTTCATTTTCATCTCCATATCATTAGCTTTAACATATTTCTTTTAGATATTCTCCCCTCTAACTAAACTTAATATGTTAAAATTATATCAGCATATTTCTATCTTGTGATTAAAACTTCTTTAAATTTCCAAGCTCTTTGATAGATTTTTTTTGTTTGGTGTTTTAAGATATTTACTTTAGAAATAGTGTTGGTTCTCTTGCCTTTCCTCTGCTCTTAAGGAACTTACATTCAGTGTTTGGAGAGATGTAATGTACACATGAAATAGATAATGGTTGGGACTTCTCTGGTGGTCCAGGGGTTAAGCATCCAACTACCAGTGTGAGGGACACAGGTTTGATCCCTGATCCAGGAGGATTCCACATGCCGTAGGGCGACTAGGCCTGTAGGCCGCAACCACTGAGCTTGTGTGCCCTAGAGCCTATGCTCTGCAACAAGAGAAGTCATTACAATGAGAAGCCTGTGCACTGCAACTAGAGTAGCCTCTGCTTGCTGAAACTAGAGAAAGCCCATGCATAGCAATGAAGACCCAAAGCAGCCAAAAACAAAAATAAATTAAAAATATAGAAAATGGTTAATGACTGAATAGAATACATTAATTCCTATCTTAAAAATATTATTTTATACAAAGTGGCAGTTTTATAACTTCATGTTTTCTGTTAGAAGTCAGTTGAGAAAACTGTGTTTATAGACCACTGTTGTTTAGTAGCTAAGTCGTGTCCGACTCTTTGCAACCCCATGAACTGTAGCCTGCCAGGCGCCTCTGTCCACGGGATTTCCCAGGCAAGGATACTGGAGTGGGCTGCCACTTCTTTCCCCAGGATAGACCACTGACCTAAGTTTAATTTTCTGATTACTTAGCCACTCACATTCAAAAGGAAAATTAGTCCTTGCATTGACCCTGGCAATATATGGCTCAAGCAAACAGTTTCTCTGTGTTTCTGTAGCCATAAGGCTACAGAAGTTATAGGCCTCTGTGAGAGCTGGCCTCTTTATTCACTTCCAGCAGATCTCCTGTGCAAATGGGTAGGAAAATCAGTGAGTTAAGTCCAGTTGCTAAGCACGTTATCTGAGTAAGATAATCTGTGCAAAGTGTAATTAGCATTTGTGAGATGTTTTATGGAATTAAAAAAAAATTGTGGTCAAAAACACAAGATAAAATTTACCATCTTAACCATTTTTTTATTTTTTAAAAATATATTTATTTTTTAATTGAAGGATAATTGCTTTACAGAATTTTGTTGCTTTCTGCCAAACATCAACACGAATCAGCCAAAGTGTGGAGTTCGATGTTAAGCATATCCACATTGTTGTGCAACAGATCTCCAGAACATTTTCATCTTGTAAAGCTGAAATGCTATGCCTGTTGAACAACTCTCCCTACTCCTGCTCAACTGCTGCTCCTGGCAGCCACCATTTTACTTTCTATTTTTATGATTTTGACTACTTTAGACATCTCATGTAAGTGGAATCATACACTGTGTATGTATGTATGTATTTTTGTGACTGGTTTATTTCACTTAGTGTAATGTCCTCAAGGTTAATAATCCATGTGACAGGATTTCCTTCCTTTTAAAGATTGAATAATATTCCATTGTATGTATATGTCACATTTTATCTATCCATTCATCTGCTGATGGGTTGCTTCCATTTCTTGATTATTATGAATAAAGCTGCTATAATCATGGGTGTCCAAATATATCTTCAAGATTCTACTTTCATTTCTTTTGGATATATATGCAGAAGATATTTTGCTGGATAATATTATAATTCTATTTTTAGTTTTGTTAGAAATAGCCATACTGCTTTCCATGGGGACCACATTCTATGTGGAAATTTTATATCAAAATGAGTATCTGAATGTCTGTGGCACAGGATAAATACAGAGAGCTGTCTTATTCTAAGAATTAACATAAATGATGCATTCTATTTGGGCATTATCCATTCTCTGTTTTATGGGTATATGTCACCTTTCCAAAAACAGATTGTAAGTTCCTTAAGAGCAGAGGAAGAACAGGAGAACCAACACTTATTGAATGATTGTAGTGTTGGTATTAAAGTAGGCTCTTTCATAAATAATATTCTTCTTCTTTTTTGGTATTCTTTTACCCCCCAGTAACACTGGCTAAAGCACACAGCATAATAAATACATAATTGTTAAATAAATGAAAAAAAAGTGCTTTTTCTCTCTATTCCTTATTTTGCTCTTCATTTAGCCTTTTACCTTTGGCAATTTGCTATATAAACTGTAAATTTTTCTTAGCTTTTTAAAATCTAACAACAAATAGGAGCATTTAAGAGTCAGTCTAAGGTAAAGTCTCTTGAGCCTATAAATGGACTTTACTGTTTCCTGTCTCTCTTTCACTGATGCAAGTCAAGGAGTCATGTGTGTTATCTGGACTTTGCTCTAAGAGCTGAGAGCCCAGCCTTTATCAGCAAGGTTGTATTTTGAAATTTTCCTTGTCCACACTTGGTGCTTTTCTACCACCAAATAATAAAAATCTATATTTCTCTTATTTGTTATTGTGGGTGAGGGGAATATAATAATTTTAAAATGTATATAAGGACTTCCCAGGTGACATAGTGGTAAAGAATCCACCTGCCAATGCAGGAGACACAGAGGCACTCTGTTTCAATCCCTGGGTTGGGAAGATCCCCTGGAGTAGAAAATGGCAACCCACTCCAGTATTCTTGTCTGGGAGATACCATGGACAGAGAAGCCTGGGGGCTACAGTCCATGGGGTCACAGAGTCAGACCTGACTTAGTGACAACAACAAATGTATATATAGTTCATTTGGACTCTCTCTCTTGCTTAGTTTTCATAATATTGAGTTGTCAGCGACGGAAAGGCAAATCTCAGACACCAAATAACTTCAGGAGGGGCTTTCAGGAACTAATTAAATTCTTACCATCAACACTTGGTGGTGGTGGTTTAGTCACTAAGTCATGTCTGACTCCTGTGACTGCATGTACTGTAATTCACCAGGCTCCTCTGACCACTGACACTAAGGGAGTGGTGTTCCTTTGCACTCAGACTCTTCCATCCTACGCCCTCTAAGCCTCCTAGACGGGCTGAGTCACTTCATTTGGAATACGGGTATAGCTTTAACACAGAACCAGGAAAGGGACTACCAGATTATTTGGTCATAATATACTTTTACAAAAGCTCAGCATTTGTCCTAAGAAAGAAGCCTCAAATTTCTAGAATCCTTTAGGCATCTTCCTGTTCTGATCTTTTAAGGTCCCTGAAACAAAGAAATCCTAAGCCCACCTCCCTATATCCCTGGCCTCGGGATCACCAGGGAGCCATCTCTGCCATTGTCCCTAAGAATATCCTAATCACAAGGATGTATGGAACATGGCCACATCATCCAGTGCCTGAACGTTCAGGCTCTTGAACTTCCTGGTCATTAATTTTTGGTCTTTGGTGAACAAACTGTGTGTTATCATTCAAACCTTTATATTCATATTCCACACAAATTCTATAATAATTCTGCTTCCATAGTTTTACAAAGCTATTCATTACAACCTTGTCTGTAAACATAAAAACTTGGAAACAGTGAAAATTTCCATCAATAGGAAAGTGACTAAGTAATTTTGGTGCCTCCAAACTATAAAATGCATTAAATAAAGAAAATAAATGGCAAAGATTTATGTGAACTCACTTGGAAGGACACATCTGGTATATTGCTATATGAATAAAGGAAGCTGTTGAATAATTGTGTATTATATTATTCCATTTGGTCTAAAAAATATATATCTTCTGCTCTAAAATTATATTTTTATGTGCATGGTCATACAGATCTGGAAAAATTGCTATCAGTATTATTTTTATGGAGTTAGATGAAGAAGTGGGGACATAAGGGGAGCTGTGTCTTTTTATTTTATACTTATCTACATTATATGAATGCAACAAAGCAAGCATAAGTTGCTTTTTAATGAAAAAAAAATCACAGTAATATGATTTCATGCTCTATAGTCACAAACAAGGAACACAGATATAAGTATAAGCTGAGGATATACTTACACTTGACTTTCAGGGTGGTCCTGTAGGATTTTACCCATACATGTCCATGCGATGAATCACAATTTAGAAGTCAGATGTAGAGGAAAGGTAGAATAAAACTGAACTTGTTTCACTTCCCACAACTGCTTATTCACCTAATTATTCACAAAAATTCACACACCTATGGAAATTTCATAGGAAAAATGCTATTTCTTTTCTATATATCAGTTTAGCTGTCATTCACTACTTTTTATTTCCACATTAGTTTAAAATGCACCCTGGCTGGCAAGTAATCCTTTGAGATGTGATTTATTTAAGTTAAACACATTTATCGTAGTGATAGTAGAAAGCACCCTCCCTTCAAATTCTGATTTCCTCTGTTCTGACCCTTCTGAGCCTGAATAGGTGCTGTCTCTGACTTTATACTAGATAGAAGCATATTTTAAATGTTCTATTCAGGGGAGGCCTCAGAACAATCAGTTGAGGAAAGAAAAGATCCCAGGAGGCCCACATTCAGAGCATGCTAATGAACCCTGTTTTTTGAGAACTCTGGAACTGAACTTTTAATAAGGGATTGGGGAAGAAGCCCAAAGAGACCGAGGAACATGTTTTTTGAGCCATTTACCACATGCTGGGCATAATTCTAAACATATCTTCATTACATTATGCATAATGCTAGACAATATACCTTAATAACTTGCTTAATGTTCATAACACCATGTCATATATCTCCTGAGGAGCAAAACGGTATCAGAGCATCTGCCTTCTGTTGCTGTGGTGATCTTACCTTTGTCAAGTAACATGAATCCTGTGGAGGGTTTAGCGTTTTCCCCATTAGTTTCTTTCCCTTCCCTTCAGTCTTCTATGTCCTGAAAACTATTCTCAGAAGGAAGACTGGAGGCCCTGTGTCCTTCTTCTCTTTCTTCTATAGGGCTTGAAAACCCCTCCTCCACGTATTTACTGATGCTCTCAATTTTTAAACCTTTACACAGATATGATAATTGTCATGTGGCTCCCTAAGGGCTTAAAATTCAAATTTCCTTTATAAAAGGATTTTCAGATTGGATTGGTCAAAGGAATAAGATCAATAATTTGCTTTGGCCAAAATCTGCTATATAATATTAATTTTCCACTTGTGCTCAGTGTGAGGAATGTTTCTCACTGGGGTTGCTCCTTGACAGATGAAAGTTACCTTAGCTACTTGTGGGAGCAACTTCTCCCCCTGTTCCCAGTTTGGCTTTTGATGGAGAGATGGAATGGGTGAGTGTGGCATATATGTATTTCTGAGTATGCTAATGAGATACAGCATAACAGCAAGTAGAGCTCTTTAGGAAAGACAAACATAGGCCTCAGAGAATATCAGAGGGCAATAACCATAACAGTAGGTATATAAGGAAAAGGCAAGAGAGGTGGAGTAGCAGAACCTTAACGTTAAGATTTGCAGAAGGGATTAACGCAATCTAGCCTAGAACTTCAAGGGAAAGGACATTTATTTGTGGATAATCTGTGATGTCACAGACTAGACAAAGAGATAATTTTATGATAGTTATGATAGACTTTATTTTTCTCCCAGTCCACACCTCCTTTTGAGAGAACTTGGCCAGAGGAGAATGACCTAGGTATAGACATGAGCTAATTACATTCTCCTTTTTGAAATTTGGAGTTAGGTACAGAGACTATGTTGATAAATTATGGGTGATCAAGCTAGAAGGTAATACATATAAATAAATAAATATTTCTTCTTAAATTTTTTTAATTTTAAAAATTTTTATTGGCATACAGTTAATTTATACAATGTTGTGTTAGTTTCAGGTGTACAGCAAAGTGAATCAGTTACACATATATTGACTCTTTTTTTGATCCTTTTCCCATATAGGCCATTGCAGAGTATTGAATAGAATTCCCTGTGCTATATAGTAGGTCCTTATTACTTATCTATTTTATATAGAGTAGTGTGTATATATCAATCCCTTCTCTATGTTTATAAGAGACATCATGGGATAACATTATGGTAAATAAAACACATAATTTGGATGGATGAAAATGCTGAACTGGGAAAAGAAATTCATATCCTGAATGAAATTTTATTCTAGTGAAGACAACTGCTGCTCCCCACTGTAACAGAATAGATCCTGTACAATTATCTGACTAGTGAGTGGTTGATGGCATATGGTGCCATGCCACAGGAGATTAGATGCAGCACAGACAGTGGTCAGATCAGTCTTGGTGAGGAAAGGCTCATGCATAATTCACAGTGTGTAAAGTAATTAGCCTCCAATTAAAATAAATAAATTAATTTTAAAAAAGAAGGAAAAAAAGTCATGTTTATTTAAAGTAGAATTTACATTCAGTAAAACTCCAAAACTTGGCAAATGCAGTCATCATCATAGTCAAAGTGTAGAACAGTTCTTCGATTGCTCCACCCCCAAACCCTGTGCAACAAACTCTTCCCCAATTCTTAAGAATCCACTGATCTGTTTTCTATCAAGGGGGTCAAATTTAGTCATTAAATGGTCTAGTATAGAAAAAATTACAAGCAGAAAACCCCCAATTTTTTTAAAATTTTATTTTATTTTTAAACTTTACAATATTATATTAGTTTTTGCCAAATATCGAAATGAATCTGCCACAGGTATACCTGTGTTCCCCATCCTGAACCCTCCTCCCTCCTCCCTTCCCATACCCTCCCTCTGGGTCGTCCTAGTACAGCATACTTTGAAACATACATTTAGAATATTCTTTTGAATATTCTTTTAGAATGAGATTTGAAAATAACTTTTGTCAATTAAAGTAGCTGACAAGTTGTCTTAAGATAGTTGTAGAAAAGCTAGTTTAGTTACTGGGGCTGGGGCTGGTTGATAGAAAACCCATTTTAAATAATGGAATTGAATTCTTTCTTTTCCCAAACTTTATTTTTTTTTATTTTGTATTGGGGTATAGCAGATTGGAATGGAATTCTAAAGAAGTTCTCTAAAAGCAGATATATGTGCTTTTTTTTTTTTTTTTTTTTCAGCTATGCCATGTGGCTTGCACAATCTTCATTCCCCAAACAAGGATTGAACCCTGGGCTATGGCAGTGAGATTGTCAAGCCCTAACCTCTGGACCATCATGGAATTCCTGAGATAGCTGTTCTTACAGATATCAGTATTTGGTATCTTTTTGAAAGTTCACTCCTGCTACCATCATGAAAGGCACAAAAGACAGCAAAAACTCTATTTTGTATATATCAATTGTCACATGTTCAAATACACCTTATTTCCATGAAAAGCTGCTTTCAAGCACCACAGTTCTGTCTTTCAAACATCAGCTCTGAAGTTTTTCAGCATCTTGAACTGAATTGAATTGCACTCTGGATGAAAAGCTGATCCCTCTTAAAGAGGATAATAGAAGATTCATGTTGTTCAGAAGAGATATGGATGTGGAAAGGAGAAGCTTCTTTAGAGAGGTCAGGAGCCATAGGTGGGATAATATAGGCTTTTGCAAGCTTTCAACTTCCTAAAGAGATTCACCTCCTAAAGGCTTATAATGAAAGCTTGGAGAAAGTCGAAATTCAAGGCTACTTAAAATACTTAGAAACACTTAGAAGATGGACTTTAGTTGGAGTGGGTGGAAGGTTGTACTACTCAGAAGTTCAGCAAGTGTACTCTGGCATCAGACATATTTAGTATTTAATTCTAATGCAGGCACTCAGCTGTGTGACCCCGCACAACTTATTTCACCTCTTTTCTCTTCCATTCCCTCATTTGTAAAATAGAGAGGAATTTCTAGGCAGATCTAAGTCATCCATATGAGGCATGCCTTGCTAATTCATTGCTCTCAGTACGTAAACTCTCAAAGGTTGGAGGTTCTTCACTTAAAAAGATTCAGTTCTGGGATCCCTCATTCATTTGTTCACCCAGCCACCCATGTACTCATCCATTATTCATTTATCCAGTCAACAATGAATTGCTGAACACCTATCACTGGTCGATATTGTAGATGGAACTGTGATCAAAGATATTAGCTTTGAATTTGCAATCTTACAGACAAGAAGAGAACATAGTTTCATATAACCATTTTTATGATATATACTGTGATATACTGTGTACTGTGAAAGCATAGATACTAGTAGTGAGAAATGATAGGGAACACAACTTGGAGGTTGTTTTTATTTTCATTTCTCCACTCTTGACATTCCATTTTACAATTCCTAAATTTTTAGCTTTTACCCACCAGTATCCCACAACAGTCAGACTTCTTCCTGTCCCATCCTCAAATTCTGCGTTTTTGAAGATGGTTATGATCAATAAGAACACCCTAATTGTCATAATGTCTTTCTTCATATTAATTGGTTTCTGCAGCATTTCACATTGCCAACTATCTATTTTTCTTGAAACATTCTCTTCCCATGAATTCCACAGATATATTGACTTCTTTTTTTTATTTAAAAATTTTATTTTTGGCTGTGCTGGGTCCTTGTTGCTGCTCAGGCTTTTTCTAGTTGCTGAAAGCAGGGCTACTCTTCATTGTGGTGGCTTCTTCTGTTGCAGAGCACTGGCTCTAGGCAAGTGGGCTCAGTAGTTGCTGTAGATGGGTTTAGTTGCTCAGCGGCATGTGGGATATTCCTGGCCCAGGGGTTGAAACTTTGTCCCCTGCATTGGCAGGTGGATTCTTAACCACTGGACCACCAGGGAACTCCTCTATTGACTTCTTAGCACCTTCTCTGCCTCTTCTGCTCACCCTCTTTTATTCATGACACCCTCAATTTTCACATCAATTTCTATTTCAATAGCTATGGATTGCTAAACCCATAAAAAATAGAAGTAAAAGTGTTAGTCTCTTAGTCATGTACAACTCTTTGTGATCCCATGGACTATAACCTGCCAGGTTCCTCTGTTCATGGAATTCTTCAGGCAAGAATACTGGAGTGGGTAGCTCTTCCCTTCTCCAGGGGATCTTCCTGACCCAGGGGGGATCTTCCTGACCCAGGGAAGGTCTTCCTGAACTCCTGTCTCCCACATTGCAGTGAATACTTTACCATCTGAGCGAAAATCTTGTCCCAAATCCAAATGACTTGACATTATGAGCACTTAATTTATTTAAAATGGGATTTAACTTAATTCAAAACTAAAATATATTATTTCCTCAACTCTCTCCTTCTCCTTTTTATTTCACTGAAATGAATGACAATGTTTACTCAATCTTGTAGGACTTAAATTTGGTATTCCTACCAGCAATATTCTTTCTACTCAAGTTTCTTCCTCTTATTTTTACTTGCTTGACCTATTCCTACTTGTTAAGACTGAGTTCAAAATGGCACTCCCTCTGAAAACATTTATTGACTCACTAATTCAGGTGGAACTGCTTTTTCATTGATAAAGCCTAATCGTTTCTTTATATGAACACTTACAGGTTATAATTTATTTATTTTCCAGTCTTTCTCACTGGCCTGAAGTTTAACTGTATATTGGAAGCCTAGTAATTGGCAGAGAGTTTGGTACATAGTAAGGACTCATCCATTAAGGCTTTAATTATTAAATTCTTTAAGATTCACGAGCTTCTGGACTGTATCCTTGAAGGCTTGTTTTACCTGTTGATTCCTTAGGGTGTAAATGAAGGGGTTCAGCAAAGGTGCAGCTGAGGTACTGAGCAGAGCTACTCCCTTGTTGAACGTGTCCACTTCTTTTGCTGTGGGCTTAACATAAATGAAGAAGCAGCTTCCATAAGAGAGAGAAATGACAACCAAGTGGGAAGAACAGGTGGAAAAGGCATTTGTCCTTTGATGGGCAGAGGGGAGTTTCAGAATAGTCCTGATAATGTACGTGTAGGAGAGAATGACTAGCACCAGCGTGACCACCAGGGTCACCGACGCCACAAGAAAGGCCACCTTCTGTATGAGGTTTGTGTCTGAACAGGAGAGCTCCCGAAGGGGCTCATAGTCACAGAAATAATGATTCAGCCGATTGGATTCACAGAAGTCCTGCTGACTCATCAGAGTGATTGGTGGTATAATAACCATTAGCCCAGCCAGCCAAGAGCAGAGAACAAGTTGGGTGCAGACTTTGCTGCTCATGGTGGTTGTGTAATGCAAGGGTTTGCATACAGCCACATAGCGGTCATAGGACATGGCAGCCAGAAGGTAAAACTCTGTGGCCCCCAGGAATATAGCAAAGAAACACTCAGCAAAGCAGCCAGCAAAGCTGATGCTCTTGTTCCCTATTGTGATGCTGATCAGGACCCTGGGAATGAAGATGCTTGTGAAGGAAATTTCTAAGAAGGAGAAGTTTCGGAGAAAGAAATACATGGAGGTCTGAAGATGAGAGTCCAGCAAGGTGAGGATGAGGATTGTCAGATTTCCAATGATGCTGAGTAAATAGGTGAGGAACAGAAAGATGAAAACCATCACCTGGAGTTCAGGGACATCTGTTAGACCTAGCAGGATGAACTCAGTCAACACGGTTTTATTTTTCATTGCTGAAAAAGTTTATCTCAAGGTAGAATAGTGATAGTGATGAAAGTTGATAAAGGAAGAGGAGCTCTGAAATGGACAGATGGAATCTGAAAAAAACAAAAGGAGATGAACTTTTCCTCTGATAATATGACCCAGCCCAGTGGCCCAACTGAATGGTGTTGGGTCCTTGCCAATCTCTTTTGCCCTGCATAGAAAAGTTGTCATTATTTTCCCACATGGTACTCTCCCCAGTGCCAATATGAAATAAATACATGCCTCATAGATGATGTTTAAATAGCTTTTGGGATGAGTTATTAAAGGAATGCTTCCAGCAGCTGCCTCCTTCTAGAATAGTTTGTAATTTTCTTTCTTCTATATTCTCTTTTCTTTCTTTCTACTGATTCCATTTATTGCTCTATGTGTTTGTCTAACTTTTCTCAGACTAGCTGTTTTTCTTACTCTCCCCTGCCATTTTTGCTTTTATTTTTCATGTGACTATAGCAGTCTCTCATTTTCCTTCTTGTTCAACTCCCTTGGATTCCCTTGGTGTCAAAAAGTACCAGCTCCTCACTTCTTTCCAGTGGACCTTCCATGCTTCTCTCCTTGCCTGTCCACTAGAATTCAAAGTTCTCTATATTAGGATTATGTCATTCTGTTCTCTGAACCATTCCATATACTTGTCTGCTGCTGCTGCTGCTAAGTTGCTTCAGTTGTGTCTGACTCTGTGCGACCCCAGAGACGGGAGCCCACCAGGCTCCCCCGTCCCTGGGATTCTCCAGGCAAGAACACTGGAGTGGGTTGCCATTTACTTCTCCAGTGCATGAAAGTGAAAAGTGAAAGTGAAGTCACTTAGTCGCGTCCGACCCTCAGTGACCCCATGGACTGCAGCCTATCAGGCTCCTCCGTCCATGGGATTTTCCAGGCAAGAGTGCTGGAGTGGGTTGCCATAGCCTTCTCCGATATGCCTGTCTCGGATTTAGTAAATATTCAGTCCAGTCCAGTTCAGTCGCTCAGTCGTGTCCTACTCTTTGCGACCCCATGAACCTCAGCATGCCAGGCTTCCCTGTCCATCACCAACTCCCGGAGTTTACCCAAACTCATGTCCATTAAATCAGTGTTAGATTAGAATAAAAATTTGCATTTACTTACATAAGCACATTGAGAATATTTAGATCTAGAGTTTTGCTTCCCCATAAGGACAAGGAGATTTTATTATTTTCTAAGGAAAATTTAGGAGCTTAAAAATATTTTAAGTAGGATTTCTAAACAATTCTAGATTGAATTTGCCATGTCTATGAATCCACTAAATCATGTATAAAGCATTTTTGATTTGTGAGTATGGACATTTTATGGGGAAAGTATATAAAAACTGTGATCCAAGGTTTTCTAGGAGATTTCATGTTTAAGCACTTCAAAAGCATTTCAAATCTCTCCTGTTATTAAAGAATCACATTATTTGAGAATGTCCTTATTGATTTACAATTTTTTTCCTATATGTTGTTTTATACGGCAGCCATTTTCAAGCATTTTTTGAGTATTCAACATTTTAGTAATTTTCTGGTAAGCACATCTATGTCTAACATAAATAAAAGTTTTATAGAACACTCCTTCCTTACTGCATGTGATACAACCAGGTATTCTTAATTTTATTTTATTCTATTAATTTTTTTCAAATACTGATTGCAACCCATGAAATTGATTCCATAAACCACTAGTGGGTTGCAGTTCACAGTAGGCATCAGAGATCAAGTAAAGTTACACAATGCTCTGGATGCCCCTGCCCCCTAGGTTACCAACCTGAAATCTTAGGGAAAGGTTGAATAGTCAATCACTTTCAGGCTTCCCAATCACAGAGACGTGAAGTCAATGTAGTGGTGAACAAAGAATATTCTTCCTCACTTGGCTATCCAAATGGCTTATAGTGGGATTTTAGTCCTAGATATTCTTAGAGGTGCATGAAAATTGTAAGGCTGTGCCATTACAAAATGATATAAAATGTATTGCATTTTCTACATTATCAGCCACCAAGTCCTATCCTGCATTTCACAGGAATAATAAAAACTTATCATTATTTTCTTAGTAAGAAATAGTCTTTTCCTGTCCCTTATCAGGTTAACGGGGACTTGCCCATTTCTGTTTTCCCACTAATTCAGATTGGAGCTGAGTCAGATTTTTTGGATGTCCTCTTAAAAGTGAAGTGGATATAGCAGGTTAAAAGAAGGACTTTGAGGAGCAGAGTAGTCCTGGGTTTTTCTGTCCTAGGAAAAATGAGGTTGATGATCTCAGAAGACAGAATATAAACTCCACCTCCCAATCCAGGTTATACTTAACCCAAAGTGACACAGGTTATATTTGTTCTATGGAGAGCAGGCACTGGGGAATCAATTGAGTGAAGAGGCATAAGTTGCCCTGGGGATTCTTGTTGGAGCAGGCTAAAGACTGTCCTCTGTCGACAACTCTGGGAACAAATTTTAAACATATGGCTGTTGGATGAGGGTCCAGAGAGACTAGCTTGGAGGTGAGGTGGGTATGGGGGTTCCATAGCATAAGAGCATCAGAGAAGAGGGAAGAGGGAGGCTATGGAGTCATGGCATTTGACTTTCCTAGTGGTGGGCATAGCTGGACTTGGCCATGGACAAACAGCCTAGTTGGAACAAGTTTCAGGTCATGAATGTCCTGAAAACTCACACTTTCTAAGCACCATCAGCCTGGTTGTAATTAGCCTAGTTATAGACACTACTGGATAAAGACAATAAGCAGTAATTTTCATTTTTTGAAGTGTATGCATAAGCCAAATGTAAAACAGATAAAAATGGAGTGCTCAGACTGAGGGAAAGCAGAGCCCACATTGACCTGTGGGTTGCTTCTGAGAACACACTTGCAAATGTCCAGTTTAAGGAGAGGAACTTGGGAAAATATGTTTATATTACCTGGAAGGGCTAAACCTTTGCCACCCAAAGACACCTTCATAGCAGTTAATTCATCAGATGAATCACCTATTAATATCAGTATACAAACAGGGAGGCCTGGTGTGCTGCGATTCATGGGGTCGCAAAGAGTCGGACACGACTGAGTGACTGAACTGAACTGAAGTGAACAAACACCAGAAAAAACAAAGCTAGCCTTGGGAACAAAATGCTAGAATTAAGGACAAGTTACCCATTACACATATGTCTTACACATGGCTGCTCGTATTGGGTTGTGTATAATTCTCACAAAACTGTGGGGCCAAGGGAAGGAATGTGGTCTCACCAACTCTAACACAATAATCAACTCGATCTTGATTATTAATAATCAACATAAGAAACTTCATTCTCTGATTCTCACTTTCCTCTACTATAAAATGGGGATCATAAAGCCCATTAAATAGGATGATCATTGTTAAGTGTCTGTTACATAGTATTTGTTCAGTCCCTAAGTTGTGTCTGACTCTTTGCAACCCCATGGACTGCAGCATGCCAGGTTTCCTCATCCTTCAGTATCTCCCAGAGTCTGCTCAAACTCATGTCCATTGAGTCTGTGATGCTATCCAACCATATTACATAGTATGTCTCACATATGGCCTTCCCTAGTAGCTCAGATGGTAAAGCATCCGCCTGCAATGCAAGAGACCTTGGTTCAATCCCTGGGTGGAGAAGATTCCCTGGAGAAGGAAATGGCAACCCACTCCAGTAGTCTTGCCTAGAGAATCCCGTGGACAGAGGAGCCTGGTGGCTCACAGTCCATGGGGTCGCAAAGAGTCGGAGTGACAAAACACACGCACACATGTCTCATGAATATTTCCCATTTTCTTTTCTCTGATGAGGGAATTACTATATAACTCTATTTGGCAACAGTTCAGTTGCTTCTTTCAAATGTGTTTAAAGAGAAGAAATCCAAAGTTATCACTGGAAACTCATTGGACCTGACAGATTTCAAATACTCTTAGATCAGAGGGAATCTCTTTCCTAGGGGAGTTTAGGGGAGAATGGATACATGTACATGTATGGCTGAGTCCCTTCTGCTGTTCACCTGAAACTGTTGCCACATTGTTAACTGGCTATACTCCAATACAAAATAAAAAGTTAAAAAAAATAAGAAAGGAATCTCTTCCCTAGATATTCATTCTTAGCCAGAAAGCAGAGGGAGTGGAAGTTAAGCTGAGGGACAGGTTCTAGCTCATCGATGTGTCAGTCTAGGCTGCAGATTGTGCAGGCTTGGGATTTGAGAACAACAATCAGCATAAAGTAAGACAGGAGAGCAAGAGGTGGAAATCTACTTGGGAAGTGATCCATGGAGGAAATTATTCGATAATGAATTATTTGGAAAGGCTACACTTCTTTCTTAAGTTTAAGAAAGAAGTGTGATAGATTGTGTGATAAAGAAGTGATTGAGGTAAATGTTACTGATGGAAGACAGTTATTTTGGAAATGGTAACTCTTTTTTTCAGGAAGCATTTTATTTATTTATTTTTTAAAATTTATTTATTTTAATTAGAGGCTAATTACTTTACAATATTGTATTGGTTTTGCCATACATCAACATGAATCTGCCACGGGTGTACATGTGTTCCCAATCCTGAACTCCCTTCCCACCCCACTCCCTATACCATCCCTCTGGGTCATCCCAGTGCACCCGCCCCAAACATCCTGTATCCTGCATCAAACCTGGACTGGCAGTTCGTTTCTTATATGATATTATACATGTTTCAATGCCATTCTCCCAAATGTCAGAAGTTTCTGTTTGCATGAGAAGCTGTAAGAAGAATCAAAACATTTGGTCATTTCTAACTTGATGTTGGAATATTTTAGTTCATAGTGTAACTAAGCATTTAAAGCACTTGAACTTAAAGAGATTAGTGCCTTGTATCTTAAAGAACAGATCTCAATAGATAATAAGCTAACCCTTTTATTAATTCAACAAATATTTATTGAGTACTTACCATGTCAGTACTCAGTTGTCAGTACAACTTAGTTCAGTTGCTCAGTTGTGTCTGACTTTTTGTGATCCCATGGACTGAACCATGCCAGGCTTCCCTGTTCATCACCAACTCCCTGAGCTTGCTCAAACTCATGTCCATCAAGTCGATGATGCCATCCAACCATTTCATCCTCTGTCGTCCCCTTCTCCTCCTGCCTTCAGTCTTTCCCAGCATCAGGGTCTTTTCCAATGAGTCAGTTCTTTGCATCAGGTGGAAAAAGTATTGGAGCTGCAGCTTCAATACCATGTGCAACTAACATTTTAGGCACTGGATGTACAGCTATCATGGAGAAGGAAATCACAACCCACTCCAGTATTCTTGCCTGGGAAATTCCATGGACAGAGGAGCCTAGTAGGCTATAATCCTTGGGATCACAAAGAGTCAGACATGATTTAGCTACTAAACAACAACGACAACATACAGCTATCAACAAAGCCACTGAAGTCCTTGCCTAGATGTAGCATAGGGACAATAAATGAATCCACAGGTAAATATAAAATAAGTGAAAGTGAAAGTCACTCAGTCATGTCCAACTCTTTGCAATCCCATGGACTGTAGCCCACCAGGTTCCTCTGTCTATGGAATTCCCCAGGCCAGAACACTGGAGTGGGTAGCCTTTCCCTTCTCCAGTGGATCTTCCGAACCCAGGGATTGAACCCAGGTCTTCTGCATTGCAGGCAGAGTCTTTACCATCTGAGCCACCAGGATGCCCATAAAGTAAGTGAGATGATGATAAATGCAATAATAAATAAAGTGAGGTGGATTGGTGGATTGATGCTTTTATCATTATGTAATTTCCCTTTACTTCCCATTTGCAATTTTATTTGCTTCTACTTTACTTAATATTAATATAGCCATGCCAGTTTTTTCTTGATTTTTTCATGATATATTTTTCTTTATCATTTACTTTCAATCTATGCATATTGTTGAGTTTCTAATAACATTATGTGTTTGGGTAATTTTTAGGAATAAATCCACTCTGCCAATTTCTTCCTTTCAACTGATGTATTTAAACCATTTATATTTAAGATAATTATGTATTCAGATTTACCTGTCTTTTATTTGTTTCTGTTTATTTCCTTTGCTTCTTGTTTGTCTTTTTCTGCACTTATGTAGATTGTTTGAACACATTTTAAGATTCCATTTTGACTAATTCAAGATTTTTGATCATATCATTTTGTATAATTTTCTCAGTGGTTACTTTGGGTATTACAATACACGTATGTTACTTATGACAATCTATTGGTATCAAGGGCTTCCCTGGTGGTAAAAGAATCTGCCTGCCAGTATCAGGTCTTACATTTAGGTCTTTAATCCATTTTGAATTTACTTTTGTGCATGGTATTAGGGAGTGTTTCAATATCATTCTTCTACATGTACCTGTCCGGTTTCCCCAGCACCATTTATTGAAGAGACTGTCTTTTCTCCATGGAATTCTTATTTTTATTCTTGAACTGAGTTTGTTACTATTATATTATGCTTTTCTCTCTACAGAAATTATCCTCATTGGTGCTTAGCTTGGGATTTTTTTTTGGCAGAGTAAGTTATATTTTAAATTCACTCGAGTGAATTCACTAGTGCATTGAGTCAGGGCCTCTAAGGACTTTTTTATTTAGTTGTTTTATGCACTCCTGTTGCTGATGAAGGAAATAAAAGAGTAACCTGTTTGTCCAGTGACAATCAGAGTGCCCATTTTTGCAGAGCAAGAGAGGCTTCTTAACTCCTCCTTGGTCTTTGAACTTTAGCATCCTTTCAGCTACCTACAATGCACAGAAATATATCCAAGTTTTAAAATAGGATGGTATTTCTTTATAACTTTAGAAAGATGTGTATATACAGTGAGTATAGGTTCTGGGGGTAAGGGACTAGGAATGCATTTAGATGACCCTACTGTATGTTTTTGTTAAACCATGAAGTTCACAAATATCATTTGTGGCATAGCTTTCTGGTGAAATAATGAAGAATATCAAAGTTAAGTACTGGGATGTTTTCAAGCCAGGCATGTTTCCATGGGTAATTTATAGAGAAGATGCTTGTGATTATTTATATAGTAAAAAAAAAAAAGTAATTACTAGTTTCAGTATTTGTTTCTGATACTTTATTAAGAGAACTAGTTATTTCTGGGATTATCTATAGAATTCATGAACTTTTCCCAATTGAAAATGTGGGCAGGATTCATTTATGCTTCATTGAGTTGGTGCAATCCCATGTACAATGATTTGATTGACACATGGGGAAAACTTCCTGATTTCTCTCTCTCTACCTCTCCTTCTCTCTCTTTGTCTGTCTCCCATTTATCTATATGTTCAAATGTGTCTATCTATATGTTTAAATCATTTATCTCAATTGCCACTGTTAAACATTCCATTAAAAAAATATCTTCCCTCTTCCAGTGCCTGTATCACCTATCTTCACTATTTGCTTCATAAATCCAGGTTAATGTTCTTTTTTCCTGTTATGATACCTGGCAATGCATGCCAGCAAATATGTATTTGGTGAGAGTTGATACTATTCACTTCACAAAGACTAAAAAGAGCTTCATTTTCTCAGACTCAGGGAGCATACGCTTCAAACATAGTTGAGGGTTTTATTGAAAAGAGAGTGAAAGATATTTACAAAACAAATTAATTTGTCTCATGAGTAGTTCTTTTTTTTTACAATTCCCCAATGTGAAAAATTGAAAACCTAAAACAGTACAGTGCAACAAAAATTTATGTGAGCCACATTTGTAATTTAAAAATTTCTGGTTGTACCATTAAGAATATAAAAACAGACAGGTGAGCTTAATTTTTATAATGTATTTTATTTAACTCAATATATCAAAAATATTAACATTTAAACATGCATTCAGTATAAAATAGAAGGAGTATATTTTACCTATTTGTTTTCTAAGTCTTGAAATCTGATGTGCATTTTACAGCTATGGCACAACTCAGTCTGGACTAACCACATCTCAAGTGGTCAATGGCCATACATGGCTGGTGGCTACTCTATTGGGTAGTGGAGGCCTGGAACATTAAATGAAGATGAATAGCTGAATAGACCAATATAACTAATTAGGTTATTTCAAGAACAACTATTTAGTATGGCTATTTCCCAGACCCTGAGTGGCCATGTAATATTTGGGCATTGGTCTTAATATTACGTTGAAAGAAAAGCTGAGTAAAAATAGAAATGATATTAATAAAAAGAGGGTAAATTATCTGCTTGGCAGATATGATATTTTATTTTTAAATATGTAGAATTACATGTTTCTTAAAGTCAAAACTATATAAAGAGTATACTGATGGAAGTGGCACTCCTTAATAATACATTTACTCTTTTTTAAAATATACGAGAATACAGGAAATGTTTTTATGCTCATGAAATAAATCTAGAAAAATGGGTGAAACTGATGATGCAGAGAGGGTGTGTGTGTGTGAGAGAGCGAGAGATGCTTCTTATAGAGCAATGTGCCTTCTTAAGATGAGAGAGATTCAGAAATAAAAAAATGTCAAATATATGTATAACATTAATTATATGAAAATTACAATTATAATATAATAATAATATTATAAAATTATAATATTAATTATAGCAAACTATTAATTACACAAATATATGTATAATATTAATTATGTGAAAAAAGTTAAATTAATAGTCAGTCAGTCATGTCTGACTCTTTGTGACCCCGTGGACTGTAGCTTGCCAGGCTCCTCTGTTTTTGGGTTTACCCAGGTGAGGATACTGGAGTAGGCTTCCACTTCCTTCTCTAGGGATTCTCCGAACCCAGGCATTGAACTAGGATTGTCCATATTGCAGACAAATTCTTTACCCTCTGAACCACCAGGGAAGCCCAATTATGTGCTAAGTGCTATTGTAAACATGTTGCATAGTTTATCTCATTTAACCTTACAGTAGGGATTCCCTCGTAGCTCAGTTGGTAAAGAATCTGCCTGCCATAGAGGAGATTTGAGTTTGATTCCTGGGTTGGGAACATTACCTGGAGAAGAAAATGGCAATCCACTCCAGTATTCTTGCCTGGGAAATCCCACGGACAGAGGAGACTGCCCATGGGATCGCAGGAGTTGGACACGACTTAGCAACTAAAAGCAGCCTTACAGTATCCCTATGATGTAGTAATTTCTGTTGACTCTACTTTAGAAGTTAGTTTAGTTAATTAATTTTTGTTGCACTGTCTTCGTTGCTGCATTCGACCTTTCTGTAGTTGCAGTGAGGGCTACCCTTAGTTGTGGTGTGTGGGCTTCTAGTTGTGTTGGCTACTTTTATTGTAGAGCAGAGGCTCTAGAGCTCATGGGGTCCGTAATTGTGCTGCAGGAGCTTAGTTGCCTGGTAGCAAGTGGATCTTCCCAGACCATGGATGGAACCCTGTCCCCTGCTTTGCCAGGAAGATTCTTAACCACTGGACCACCAGGGAGGTGTTATTTTACACATTAGGAAACAGAGAGTACAGAGAAATTAAATGACTTGCCCAAGGTCACTCAGCTAGTAGATGAGAGAGCTATGACTTGATGCCAGACAAGCTGTTCCAAGGTCCAGACACTTATACCCTGGGCATTACTAAAACATGTATCACATTCTGTTGTCATGAATGGAGGATAACAAAGTGTGTCTTCATATCCTTCAGTTATTTAAACTTTTACCCCATGTTTTTCCAATTATATTAAAATAATCATATATTAAAGACTTCTCTCCTGAGAACAGAAATGGAAAATAAGGGAAGAATAGAGGAAGTCAGGAGAAATGAATGACAATTTTCTGGTAGAAATCTAACTTGGTCTCTAAAGAGTAAATGCTTAATTCACTGGAGGAGGGATGTGGAGAGATTATGCACCTATGGCATAATCACCATCCCTTATGTATTTGCATTTTATCATGGACCACAACTTTAAGCACAGGAATTTTAGAATTTAACCTTTCAGGACAGGTGTTTTGGAATAAGGAGAATCTATGATGCATCAATCGGAGAAGGCAATGGCACCCCACTCCAGTACTCTTGCCTGAAAAATCCCATGGATGGAGGAGCCTGGAAGGCTGCAGTCCATGGGGTCACTAAGAGTCGGACACGACTGAGCGACCTCACTTTCACTTTTCACTTCCATGCATTGGAGAAGGAAATTGCAACCCACTCCAGTGTTCTTGCCTGGAGAATCCTAGGGACAGGGGAACCTGGTGGGCTGCCGTCTGTGGGGTTGCACAGAGTCGGACACGACTGAAGCGTCTTAGCTGCAGTAGCAGCAGCATGATGCATCAATAAATTCTCCTTATTCCAAAACACCTGTATGGAAAAGTTAAATTCTAAAATTCCTGTGCTCAAAGTTGTGGTCCATGACGCATCAAGGAGAAAGCAATGGCAACTCACTCCAGTACTCTTGCCTGGAAAATCCCATGGATGGAGGAGCCTGGTAGGCTGTAGTCCGTGGGGTCGCTAAGAGTCGGATACGACTGAGTGACTTCACTTTCACTCTCCACTTTCATGCTTTGGAGAAGGAAATGGCAACCCACTCCAGTGTTCTTGCCTGGAGAATCCCAGGGGTGGGGGAGCCTGGTGGGCTGCGGTCTCTGGGGTTGCATAGAGTCGGACACGACTGAAGCGACTTAGCAGCAGCAGAAGCAGCAGCAGCGTGATGCATCAAAGTATAGCTCAAAAGTGGCCAAATCCCAATCCAATAGGAGTAATCCCAACTAAAGAATAGACTTGAAAAAAAGTGAATTGAAAACAGTTACAAGACGTTCTAGAACTAACACTAAAATAAGACGTCCTTTTCATCATAGGGGACTGGAATGC
The DNA here is from genome assembly GCF_027580195.1 of Bos mutus. Classification (NCBI taxonomy): domain Eukaryota; kingdom Metazoa; phylum Chordata; class Mammalia; order Artiodactyla; family Bovidae; genus Bos; species Bos mutus. Next base: position 14,599,852 of record NC_091621.1, on the reverse strand, counting down.
AAAAGTAGGAAGCCAAGAGAAACCTGGAGTAACAGGCAAGTTTGGCTTTAGAGTACAAAATGAAACAGGACAAAGGCTAACAGAGTTTTGCCAAGAAAACACACTGGTCATAGCAAACAGCCTTGTTCAACAACACAAGAGATGGCTATACACACGGATATCACCAGATGGTAAATACTGAAATCAGGTTGATTATATTCTTTGCAGCTGAAGATGAAGAAGTTCTATACAGTCAGCAAACACAAGACTGGGAGCTGACAGTTTCTCAGATCATGAACTCCTTATTGCAAAATTCAGAGTTAAATTGAAGAAAGTAGGGAAAACCACTAGACCATTCAGGTATGACCTAAATCGAATCCCTTATGATTATAGAGAGGAAGTGACAAATAGATTCAAGAGATTCGATCTGATAGACAGAGTGCCTGAAGAACTATGGATGGAGGTTCATAGCTTTGTATAGGAGGCTGTGATCAAAACCATCTCCAAGAAAAAGAAATGCAAAGAGGCAAAATGGTTGTCTGAGGAGGTCTTACAAATAGCTGAGAAAAGAAGAGAAGTGAAAGGCAAAGGAGAAAAGGAAAGATATCCATTTGAATGCAGAGTTCCAAAGAATAGTTAGGCGAGTTAAGAAAGCCTTCCTCAGTGATCAATGCAAAGAAATAGAGGAAAACAATAGAATGGGAAAGATTAGAGATCTCTTCAAAAAAATTAGAGATACCAAGGGAACATTTCATGCAAAGATGGACATAGTAAAGGACAGAAATGGTATGGATCTAAAAGAAGCAAAAGATGTTAAGAAGAGGAGGCAAGAATACATAGAAGATCTTAATACAAAAAAGATCTTCATGACCCAGATAACCACGATGGTGTGATCACTCACCTAAAGCCAGACATCTTGGAGTGCAAAGTCAAGTGGGCCTTAGGAAGCATCACCACGAACAAAGCTAGTGGAGGTGATAGAATTCCAGTTGAGCTATTTCAAATCCTAAAAGATGATTCTGTGAAAGTACTGCACTCAACATGTTAGCAAAATTGGAAGACTCAGCAGTGGCCACAGAACTGGAAAAGGTCAGTTTTCATTCCAATCCCAAAGAAAGGCAATGCCAAAGAATGCTCAAACTACTGCTCAATGTACTCATCTGACACGCTAGCAAAATAATGCTCTAAATTCTCCTAGCAAGGTTCAACAGTACGTGAACTGAGAATTTCCAAATGTTCAAGGTGGAACCAGAGATCAAATTGCCAACATGCGTTGGATCATAGAAAAAGCAATAGAATTCCAGAAAAAACATCTACAGCTTTACTGACTATGTTAAAGCCTTTGTGTGGATCACAACAAACTGTGGAAAGTTCTTCGAGAGATGAGAATAATAGGCTGCCTTATCTGCCTCCTGAGAAATCTATATGCGGGTCAAGAAGCAATAGTTAGATTTGGATTGGAACAGCAGACTGGTCCAAAATTGAAAAAGAAGTATGTCAAGGCTGTATATTGTTACCTTGCTTATTTAACTTATATGCAGAGTACATCATGCAAAATGCTGGGCTGGATGAAACACAAGCAGGAATCAAGATTGCTGGGAGAAATATCAATAACCTCAGTTATGCAGATGACATCACCCTAATGGCAGAAAGCAAAGAGCCTCTTGATGAAGGTGAAAGAACAGAGTGAAAAAGCTGGCTTAAAACTCAATATTCAAAAAACTAATATCATGGTATCTGGTCCCATCACTTTATGGCAAATAGATGGGGAAAAAGTTGAAATGATGACAGACTTAATTTTCTTGGGATCTAAAGTCACTGTAGACAGTGACTACAGACATGAAATTTAAAGACACTTGCTCCTCGGAATTATGACAAACTTAAACAGTGTATTAAAAAGCAGAGACATCACTTTGCTGACAAAGGTCTGTCTAGTCAAAGTTAAGGTTTTTCCAGTAGTCATGTATGGATGTGAGAGTTGGACCCAGAAGAAAGCTGAGCACAGTCTTTTGGACTCTGTGGGAGAGGGAGAGGGTGGGATGATTTGGGAGAATGGCATTGAAATATGTATAATATCATATATGAAATGAGTCACCAGTCCAGGTTCGATGCATGATACTGGATGCTTGGGGCTGGTGCACTGGGACGACCCAGAGGGATGGTATGGGGAGGGAGGAAGGAGGAGTGTTCAGGATGGGGAACACATATTTTATTCTTTTTAATTAAAAAGAAAAAGAAAAAGAAAAAAAAGAAAGCCGAGCACAGAAGAATCGATGCTTTTGAACTGTGGTGCTGAATAAGTCTCTTGAGAGTCCCTTGGACTGCAGGGAGACCAAACTAGTCATTCCTAAAGGAAGTCAACCCTGAATATTCATTGAAAGGACTGTTGCTGAAGTTGAAACTCCAATACTTTGGCCACCTGATGTGAAGAGCTGACTCATTTGAAAAGACCCTGATGCTGGGAAAGATTGAAGGCAGGAGGAGAAGGGGACAACAGAGGATGAGATGGTTGGATGGCATCACTAACTCAATGAACATGAGTTTGAGCAAACTCCAGGAGAGATGAAGGACAGGAAAGCCTGGTGTGCTACAGTTAATGGGGTTGCAAAGTGTTGGACATGACTGAGCGACTGAAAAACAGCAGCAACAAAACCTTCTTGGTTCCTCTTCCGGTGATATACATGACAATGTGACATACATCTTTGAGTTTTTCTGCATCAACTAAGCCCCTCCCCTCATCCATCTCAGGGGAGATCATGTCTACCTGCTGAGCACAAGTGTGCGGACCCCAGACTGGCTGGAACTAGGAGTTTGAGGATCAAGATTCTGAAACATTAGCATGTTACCTCACCAAAAATAGTCAGAAGAAAGTCCATGAACTTCAGCCCTCACCCCTATGTGGCCTTTAAGAGTCTTTCACTGAAGTCATTCTTGCCTTGAGAACCCCACGAACAGTATGAAAAAGCAAAATGATAGGATACTGAAAGAGGAACTCCCCAGGTCAGTAGGTGCCCAGGTTGCTACGGAGATCAGTGGAGAAATAACTCTAGAAAGAATGAAGGGATGGAGCCAAAGCAAAAACAATACCCAGTTGTGGATGTGACTGGTGATAGAAGCAATGTCTGATGCTGTAAAGACCAATATTGCATAGGAACCTGGAATGTCAGGTCCATGAATCAAGGCAAATTGGAAGTGGTCAAACAGGAGATGGCAAGAGTGAACGTCGACATTCTAGGAATCAGCAAACTAAAATGGACTGGAATGGGTGAATTTAACTCACATGACCATTATATCTACTACTACTCAGAAGAAATGGGTGAATTTAACTCACATGACCATTATATCTACTACTACTCAGAAGAAATGGAGTAGCCATCATGGTCAACAAAAGAGTCCGAAATGCAGTACTTGGATGCAATCTAAAAAAAAAAAAAAACCAGAATGATCTCTATTTGTTTCCAAGGCAAACCATTCAATATCACAGTAATCCAAGTCTATGCCCCAACCAGTAAGGCTGAAGAAGCTGAAGTTGAATGGTTCTATGAAGACCTACAAGACCGTTTAGAACTAACACCCCCCAAAGATGTCCTTTTCATTATAGGGGACTGGAATGCAAAAGTAGGAAGTCAAGAAACACCTGGGGTAACAGGCAAATTTGGCTTTGGAATATGGAATGAGGCAGGACAAAGGCTAATAGAGTTTTGCCAAGAGAACACACTGGTCACAGCAAACACCCTCTTCAAACAACATAGGAGAAGACTCTACATATGGCCATCACCAGGTGGTCAATACCGAAATCAGATTGATTATATTCTTTGCAGCCAAAGATGGAGAAGCTCTATACAGTCAGCAAAAACAAGACCAGGAGCTGACTGTGGCTCAGATCATGAACTCCTTATTGCCAAATTTAGACTTAAATTGAAGTAAGTAGGGAAAACCACTAGACCATTCAGCTATGACCTAAATCAAATTCCTTATGATTATACAGTGGAAGTGAGAAATAGATTTAAGGGCCTAGATCTGATAGACAGAGTGCCTGATGAACTATGGACAGAGGTTCGTGACATTGTATAGGAGACAGGGATCAAGACCATCCCCATGGAAAAGAAATGCAAAAAAACAAAATGGCTGTCTGGGGAGGCCTTACAAATAGCTGTGAAAAGAAGAGAAGTGAAAAGCAAAGGAGAAAAGGAAAGATATATGCATCTGAATGCGTAGCTCCAAAGAATAGAAAGGAGAGATAAGAAAGCCTTCCTCAGCGATCAATGCAAAGAAATAGAGGAAAACAACAGAATGGGAAAGACTAGAGATCTCTTCAAGAAAATTAGAGATACCAAGGGAATATTTCATGCAAAGATGGGCTCGATAAAGGACAGAAATGATATGGACCTAACAGAAGCAGAAGATAGTAAGAAGAGGTGGCAAGAATACACAGAAGACTGTACAAAAAAGATCTTCACGACCAAGATAATCATGATGGTGTCGTCACTGACCTAGAGCCAGACATCCTGGAATGTGAAGTCAAGTGGGCCTTAGAAAGCATCACTACGAACAAAGCTAGTGGAGGTGATGGAATTCCAGTTGAGCTATTTCAAATCCTGGAAGATGATGGTATAAAAGTGCTGCAATCAATATGCCAGCAAATTTGGAAAACTCAGCAGTAACCACAGGACTGGAAAAGGTCAGTTTTCATTCCAATCCCAAAGAAAGGAAATGCCAAAGAATGCTCAAACTACCGCACAATTGCACTCATCTCACACACTAGTAAAGTAATGCTCAAAATTCTCCAAGCCAGGCTTCAGCAATATGTGAACCGTGAAATTCCTGATGTTCAAGCTGGTTTGAGAAAAGGCAGAGGAACCAGAGATCAATTTGCCTACATCCTCTGGATCATGGAAAAAGCAAGAGAGTTCCAGAAAAATATATATTTCTGCTTTATTGACTATGCCAAAGCCTTTGACTGTGTGGATCACAATAAACTGTGGAAAATTCTTCAAGAATACCAAAATTCTTCAAGAATTCTTCTGGAATACCAGACCCCCTGAACTGCCTCTTGAGAAATTTGTATTCAGGTTAGGAAGCAACAGTTAGAACTGGACATGGGACAACAGACTAGTTCCAAATAGGAAAAGGAGTACGTCAAGGCTGTATATTGTCACCCTGCTTATTTAACTTATATGCAGAGTATATCATGAGAAATGCTGGGCTGGAAGAAGCACAACTGGAATCAAGATTGCTGAGAGAAATGTCAATAACCTCAGATATGCAGATGACGCCACCTTATGGCAGAAAGTGAAGAGCAACAAAAAAGCCTCTTGATGAAAGTGAAAGAGGAGAGTGAAAAAGTTGGCTTAGAGCTCAACTTTCAGAAAACGAAGATCATGGCATCTGGTCCCATCACTTCATGGGAAATAGACGAGGAAACAGTGGAAACTGTCAGACTTCATTTTCTTGTGCTCCAAAACCAGTTCAAATGGTGATTACAGCCATGAAATAAAAGACACTTACTCCTTGGAAGGAAAGTTCTGACCAACCTAGATAACATTTCAAAAGCAGAGACATTACTTTGCCTACTAAGGTCCGTCTAGTCAAGGCTATGGTTTTTCCAGTTGTCATGGATGCGAGAGTTGGACTGTGATGAAAGCTGAGCACTGAAGAATTGAATCTTTTGACCTGTGGTATTGAAGAAGACTCTTGAGAGTCCCTTGAACTGCAAGGAAATCCATCCAGTTCATTCTGAAGGAGATCAGTCCTGGGTGTTCATTGGAAGGACTGAGGCTAAAGCTGAAACTCCAATACTTTGGCTACCTCATGTGAAGAGTTGACTCACTGGAAAAGACCCCTGATGCTGGGAGGGATTGGGGGCAGGAGGAGAAGGGGACGACAGAGGATGAGATGGCTGGATGGCATCAGCAACTCGATGGACATGGGTTTGGGTGAACTGCGGGAGTTGGTGATGGACAGGGAGGCCTGGTGTGCTGCAATTCATGGGGTTACAAAGATTCGGCCACGATTGAGTGACTGAACTGAACTGTTGTCATCCAGGAGTTCAAGTCTTCAGAGCATGAGCTGCCTGTTTTTGTTGCTTGGCCTTGCACTAACACTGTAGTCTCCTTCACCACAAGCTTGTGTCAGTAAACTGACTTTGCTGTGTGACAGGCCAGGGGTCCCAGTCTTGTTTTGGTAACAGAACCACCTACTTGACCCTAGTCAACCTCTAGAGCCAGAAATAGTAACAATCTGATGTTCTAAGATACTAAGATATGGGCTGATTTGTTGCACAGCAATTGATGAGTTGGGATTCCCTGGTGGCTCAGACGGTAAAGCGTCTGCCCGCAATGTGGGAGACCGGGGTTTGATCCCTGGGTTGGGAAGAACCCCTGGAGAAGAAAATGGCAACCCACTCCAGTACTCTTGCCTAGAAAATTCCATGGATGGAGGAGCCTGGTGGGCTACAGTCTATGCAGTTGCAAAGAGTTGGACCCGACTAAACAACTTCACTTCACTTCAATTGATGACTGAAATGAGTGCAGAGAAAGAATCAGAATTTAGAAAGTGCAGAGAAAGAACCACCAAAAATTAGAATTTAGAGAGTGCAAAAATTAGAATTTAGAGAGTGCAGAGAAAGGACCACCAAAAATTAGAATTTTGGTGGTTTCCAGGGCTCAGGAAACCTATTGGACTCTGAGGAGCCTGAATCCCATGCAAATTCTTTAAGCTGTATACTTTCGACCTTGCTCCTTTTAGAACATATATTTAATCTTGAAAAACACCAAAATTTAGATATATAAATATTGGAGAGAAAAATGAACCCAGTCCCATTGAAAATATATTTCATTTTCAAAGAACATGTTAAAATGATTGGAGCCCATAGGGAATATCTATTATGGTGAGATTCTAAAGTGGTTTTGAAGCTATTTGTTTCAGTCAGACCATTAGGAGTTTGCCATCTTGTATATTATTATGAATCCTTAAAATTACATTGTATGTGATAATTTTAAAATCCCATTTAAAGTGTAAAGAAAATGAGGCTCATGGAATTAACAAGTTTTATGAGTGACAGATCAATGGATGGACTCCACTTTTATTTTTTATTTTTATTTTATTTTTATTTTTTTTAAATTTTATTTTATTAAAATATAGTTGGTTTACAATGTCGTGTTAATTTCTGGCATACAGCAAAGTGATTCAGCTGTACGCGTATGTGAAGATATAGTCCTTTTCATATTCTTTTTTTTCTTCTTTTTTTTTTTTAATTCAATTTTAATTAAAAAATTATACATGTGTTCCCCATCCTGAACCCTCCTCCCTCCTCCCTCCCCATACCATCCCTCTGGGTCGTCCCAGTGCACCAGCCCCAAGCATCCAGCATCGCATTGAACCTGGACTGGCATCTCGTTTCATACATGACATTTCACATGTTTCAATGCCATTCTCCCAAATCTTCCCACCCTCTCCTCTCCCACAGAGTCCATAAGCCTGTTCTATACATCAGTGTCTCTTTGCTGTCTCGTATACAGGGTTATCATTACCATCTTTCTAAATTCCATATATATGCGTTAGTATACTGTATTGGTGTTTGTCCTTCTGGCTTACTTCACTCTGTATAATAGGCTCCAGTTTCATCCACCTCATTAGAACTGATTCAAATGTATTCTTTTTAATGGCTGAGTAATACTCCATTGTGTATATGTACCACAGCTTTCTTATCCATTCATCTGATGATGGACATCTAGGTTGTTTCCATGTCCTGGCTATTATAAACAGTGCTGCGATGAACATTGGGGTACACGTGTCTCTTTCCCTTCTGGTTTCCTCAGTGTGTATGCCCAGCAGTGGGATTGCTGGATCATAAGGCAGTTCTATTTCCAGTTTTTAAAGGAATCTCCACACTGTTCTCCATAGTGGCTGTACTAGTTTGCATTCCCACCAACAGTGTAAGAGGGTTCCCTTTTCTCCACACCCTCTCCAGCATTTATTATTTGTAGACTTTTGAATCTGAGCCATTCTGACTGGTGTGAAATGGTATCTCATAGTGGTTTTGATTTGCATTTCTCTGATAATGAGTGATGTTGAGCATCTTTTCATGTGTTTGTTAGCCATCTGTATGTCTTCTTTGGAGAAACGTCTATTTAGATCTTTGGCCCATTTTTTGATTGGGTCATTTATTTTTCTAGAGTTGAGCTGTAGGAGTTGGGTATATTTTTGAGATTAGTTGTTTGTCAGTTGCTTCATTTGCTATTATTTTCTCCCATTCTGAAGGCTGTCTTTTCACCTTGCTAATAGTTTCCTTTGATGTACAGAAGCTTTTAAGTTTAATTGGATCCCATTTGTTTATTTTTGCTTTTATTTCCAATATTCTGGGAGGTGGGTCATAGAGGATCCTGCTGTGATGTATGTCAGAGAGAGTTTTGCCTATGTTCTCCTCTAGGAGTTTTATAGTTTCTGGTCTTATGTTTAGATCTTTAATCCATTTTGAGTTTATTTTTGTGTATGGTGTTAGAAAGTGTTCTAGTTTCATTCTTTTACAAGTGGTTGACCAGTTTTCCCAGCACCACTTGTTAAAGAGATTGTCTTTAATCCATTGTATATTCTTGCCTCCTTTGTCAAAGATAAGGTGTCCATAGCAAATGAAGCAATTTTAATTTAAAAAAAATTATACATGTGTTCCCCATCCTGAACCCTCCTCCCTCCTCCCTCCCAAAACCTGTGGGACACAGTAAAAGCAGTCCTAAGGGGAAAGTTCATAGCAATACAGGCACACCTCAAGAAACAAGAAAAAAAAGTCAAATAAATAACCTAACTCTACACCTAAGCAACTAGAAAAGGAAGAAAAAATTAGAACCCCAGGGTTAGTAGAAGGAAAGAAATCTTAAAAATTAGAGCAGAAATAAATGCAAAAGAAACAAAAGAGACCATAGCAAAAAATCAACAAAGCCAAAAAGCTGGTTCTTTGAGAGGATAAATAAAATTGATAAACCATTAGCCAGACTCATCAAGAAACAAAGGAGAAAATCAAATCAATAAAATTAGAAATTTGGAGAGATATAACAACAACATTGAAATACAAAGGATCATAAGAGACTATTATCAATAATTATATGCCAATAAAATGGACAACGTGGAAGAAATGGATTGGAAAAGTACAACTTTCCAAAACTAGGAAGAAATCTAAACCTATAACAGACCCATCACAAGTGGAAATTGAAACTGTTTCAAAAGTCTTCCAGCAAACAAAAGCCAGGTCCAGACGTTTGCAGCTGAATTCTACCAAAAATTTAGAGAAGAGCTAACACCTATCCTGCTCAAACTCTTCCAGAAAATTGCAGAGGAAGGTAAACTTCCAAACTCATTCTATGAGGCCACCATCACCCTAATACCAAAACCTGACAAAGATGCCACAAAAAATGAAAACTACAGGCCAATATCACTGATGAACATAGATGCAAAAATCCTAAACAAAATTCTAGCAATCAGAATCCAACAACACAGTAAAAAGATCATACACCATGACCAAGTGGGCTTTATCCCAGGGATGCAAGGATTCTTCAATATCCGCAAATCAATCAATGTAATACACATTAACAAATTGAAAACAAAAACCATATGATTATCTCAATAGATGCAGAGAAAGCCTTTGACAAAATTCAACACCCATTTATGATAAAAACTCTCCAGAAAGCAGGAATAGAAGGAACATACCTCAACATAATAAAAGCTATATATGACAAACCCACAGCAAACATTATCCTCAATGGTGAAAAATTGAAAGTTTCCTCTAAAGTCAGGAACAAGACAAGGGTCCACCCACATTACTATTCAACATAGTTTTGGAAGTTTTGGCCACAGCAATCAGAGCAGAAAAAGAAATAAAAGGAATCCAAATTGGAAAAGAAGTAAAACTCTCACTATTTGCAGATGGACTCCACTTTTATGCAACACCAAAGCAGTATTAATTACAGTATGTGGTGGTAGCTCAGAGAAACACATTTCCTTCAGCAGATGATACAGTGAAGAGCTCACCTATTGAAAGCTACACTAATCGCAACAAACAGAGTAGAAATCATGACAATGTCACAACATTTCAGAGCACTTTTCCATGGAGAAGTCCAGGACGTTCATCCACCCACACCTGCTCTGTGGTTTGGTCTTGGCCTCTATAGCTCCTGTGGTCCTGGGAGAGGTGGGTGAATGTGTTTCCCCTACCCGCAAGGCTAGAGCAGGCGAATCCCTGCAGGACAGGAGGAGGAGCAAAATCTCCACAAGGAAAAACTCTACAATGAAAATGAAGGAGAGCTGAAAGCAGGGAAAGACTGAAGATGAAGGAAAGTCAGATGAGGCAGCCGAGGAAGGGAAACCAATACATAAGGCGGGGAGCAGGGTGAGGGGAAGGCAGTTGATGAGGGGCAGCCAGATGAGGGAAAGTAAGGAAAGCACGGAGGATCTGAAGGTGAGGGAACTTCACCAGGTGAGGGCTGGTGGGAATCTGAGGCCAGCAGGGACCCAGTGTGGGCTGCCAGATGGCAGCAGGCTGAGAGTTGTGTGGCAGGAGAGCAAACAAAAAAACAGGCAGGAAAATGGGGAGTGGAGGATTCTTTAGAGCTCTCTTTAGGACTTCCAGGGGAGGCCTTTGTGCACTGAAGAGACAGTGAGAGAATATGGAGCCAAAGATTCAGGAAGAGCTAAGGACCTTCTGTTTCTGTTTTGCATATAGGGTCAATTGTATGGCTTTATTTTTATTTATTTATTTATTTTTTTAGATTTCATATAGGAGTGATATCACATGAAATTTGTCTTTCTCGGTCTGGCTTACTTCACTTAGTATGATAATCTCTAGGTCCATCCATGTTGCTATAAATGGCAGTATTTCATTCTTTTTTTGTGGCTGAGTAACATTCCATTGGTCTTCCCCAGTGGCTCATTGGTAAGGAATCCACCTACAGTTCAGGAGCTGCAGGAGATGCAGGTTTGATCCCTGGGTCTTGAAGATCCCCTGGAGGAGGGCATGGCAACCCACAACAGTATTCTTGCCTGGAGAATCAATGGGGAGAGAGGCCTAGTGGGCTACAGTCCATAGGGACACACAGGGTCAGACATGAGTGAAGCAGTTTAGTGTGCATGCATGCGTATATATACAAATAACTTTGCTATACTCCTGAAACAACATTTTAAATCAACTACACTTGAAAAAATAAAAAACCTAAGGAAAACAGTTTTTGTTGAATAGAGAGAGATGTACAAGCTCCATTCTGCTCAATGGGCTGATGGATGTCAGGGGAGTGAGGGGTAGAGGTGGGGCCAAAGGGGTTTCAGTTCTGATTTCTCTGGTGAGAATATTGCTGACTCTGCTTTCCCTGGTAGCCAATTGCTGGGCCCTGTGCTCTAATCTAAGAAGATACTTTGCTTTATATGTCACTGTTGTTACCAGTGTAGTACACAGTTAACTTCTTCCACTGGGTGGGAGTGTCAGTATCTGGAAAACAGCTCAAGGATATTGTTTAAAATGTTATCTATAGTCCTTGAGGAGGAACTAAAAGTCCTTGACTTTTTAAATGGCTGAACTATTATTTTGCCTTGCTTGACTGTTTTCCTTTGTTTATGCATTTTCTCTCTTCTCTAGTTAAATTTGCTCTTGGAACTTGGGGAAGGCCGAGGAGGCTAAAGTTTTTCTACAAAGAAGAGGCAAGCAGAGGACATGGAGGGTGTGTGTGTGTGTGTGTGTGTGTGTGTGTGTGTGTGATGTGTCCCAGAAAGGCCCCATAGGGTCTTGCTTGGTTACAATACTGCTAAATGTATTGTGGGACTACAAATTTTAAGTACATGGGATATTTCTCCTGACTGTAAGGAATATTCCAATACAGAATTAGCAAAAATAGGACAATGATAGTGGGTCACATGTACAAATGCATGTCCACAGGCTTCCCCAATCCAGTTATGTAGTTGTCATAAAGCAGTGCAGAACATGAAGTATGAAAGTAATTACTAAACTGATTAGTAAGCTGGCAAAAGCAGTGGTGAACAAGAAAACCACCTGAAAGACTGTACAGTTAATTCTAACGAGACTGGCAGCTGATATCAGTCTTTAGTTCACACACTCTTGGTAAGTTTTGGTTATAATCAATCAATATCCTTGGTGGCTTCCTGTCTATCCTATTTTTAGGACCAGTATAGTCCATTAACCATTACCATATATCCGGCAGATCAGGTACTCTTTTGAGCATTACTTTCTCTTCCGGTCTTGTTTCCAGTCACAATAATTATGTAACCTTATGTCTGTGACACTGAAGTTCCACCATCTGGTGTCTGTTGTATTGGAATCCTATTGTCTCTATTGTCAACTAATTTTAAATTTAGAGTTCTAAAATGGCCTCTACTACTCCTTCATGAGAGTAGAGGACTCTCATGGACAGCCAACATTGAGTATTTCCATGATGCCAATTCTCCTCTCATCAATGCATGATTTAGTGCTCTAAAGAATGTAGGATCCTTTTGGGAAATAGTCAGTTGATGCCTTCCCTAGTTTTGGATAATAAATTCTTTTATTTCTGCATCCCATCTTTTGGTTTCCTTGAATCTTTATTCCTTATTCTGACATGGCAATTTCAGCATCTCTACCTTTAAAATCTAAGTTCATTATTTTACACATTCAGAGAGTCATGCCAGCAATATCTTAACATGTCCAGGTGTCAAAGTCAAAATATTAGATCCTGAATTCCTCTTCGATATCAAAAAAGTTATCCTTATGCAGCCTTAAAATGTGCACTTCTCTCCAAATTCAACATTGTCAAGATTCATTCTCAGTTCTATCAGTCCAGGTTCTGAAATCTGTTCATTTTTGGAGATTAAATCCATTTCTTTCACAACAGAAAACTACTATGAAAAATGTGGATATTAACATAGATGGAATTCTTAGAATATAACAAGAGGATATCATGGAAAACTTCATCTCAATATGTTTGCATACTTAGAGAGTGGATAAATTCTTTGAATTAGTTATCTGTAATGTGTAACAAATTACGCCAAACATAGCAGTTTAAAACAACAGATACCTCACAGTTTCTGTTATGTCAGGAGTCTAGGCAGAGCTTAACTGGGGCCGGGGACTCACACGGCTCTTCTAGGGATGCAATCAAAGTATTATCCAGGACTGTCTCAGCTCGAGGGTTGATTGTGAAAGGATCTGCTTCCAACTGTACTTATATGGCTATTGTGCATGTGTGTGTGTGTGCGTGCGCACGCGCACGTGTGTGTGGTCACGGCCAGTTATGTCTGCCTCTTTGGGACCCTATGGACTGTAGCCTGCCAGGCTCTTCTGTCCATGGGATTTTCCTTGCAAGAATACTGGGGTAAGTTGCTATTTCCTCCTCCAGGGGATCTTCCTGACCCAGAGATTGAACCTGCATCTCTTGCATCGCCTTTATTGCAGGCAGGTTCTTTACCACTGAGCCACCAGGAAAGCCCCATATAACTGTTGGCAGCCCACAAGTCTTCATTGGAAAAGACCTCAATGCTGGGAAGATTGAGGGCAAAAGGAGAAGGGGGTGACAGAAGATGAGACAGTTGGGTGGCATCACTGACTCAATGGACAGGAGTCTGAGTAAACTCTGGGAGACAGTGAAGGACAGGGGATCCTGATGTGCTGCAGTTCATGGGGTTGCAAAGAGTCAGACATGACTTAGGGACTGAACAGCAACAACAGCAACAATGACAACAACAAAGTCTTCACTTGCTGTTGGCCAGAGATATCAGTCCCGTGCCATGTGGACCTCTCTACAGGATACTCACAGCATGGAAGCTGTTATCACCCAAAGTGGGGGCTTTGACAGAAAATGAAATGAGAAGAAAGCCACATACTTTTTATAACCTAATGTCAGAAGTGATATTTTCTGTTTTGTTGTAAGTCACTGTGTTTAACTCACACTTAATGAAAGGGTATTGCTTGAGTAACAGGAATTAGAGATGATGGGGAGGTATTTTAGGGGCTACCTAAGAGTGCTTACCTCAGTCTTAGCACTGATCTCAAAATAGAAAAATTGTCATAATCTATAAAGGGATGAATATGGTCAAGAAATTTCATAAAACATCCCAGGCGGTTGGTTGAAATAGCAAGTTATAACAATCATTAAGGAAACTGATAACTTACAACCTTTCCAGAGAAGAGGAGATGTATCCTCAAGTCATTGTAGCATTAGGTCAATAGCTAAACCTGATAAGGGCTGTCCAGAATAGAAAATGATAGTGATCTCTCTCTCTTAAACATACTTGCAGAAATCCTGAAAGAAGTATTAATAAATGGAGCCAGTAATACACTAAAAGTATAGTGTAGTTCAAGCAAGATGAATTCATCCCAGAGATGCAAGTTTGGTTTAATATTTGAATAATCAAAACCTAAAATGAAATGATGATATTCATAGATGTAGAAAAGACATGTGGTAAAATTCTGTGTCTGTTCAACAATTTTTAAAATATCTAAGCAAACCAAGAGCAGATATGCACTTTCTTGATTTCTTTAAATCAGAACCTACAGCAAATATCATAGTGAAGTATAAAATTGTAGTTTACATCTCTTTTTAACTAAATGGGAAGAAATATGTTTATCATTACTGTTAACCAATAATAAAGAATAGATTCTGATTTATAAATAGTATCTTAGTTTCTATGCTTGGATCGAATTTGTTATTATTGCATCTTATTCTCTCAAAGGACATTAATCCCATTGGTGCTGGATTGAGATTCTTTTGACAAAATGAATTATATTAGATAGATTAGAGACTTTTGAATCAGGTCTTTCAAGGACCTTCACTCCACCCCTTTTTTCCCCCTGGGAATCTGTTGCAGATGGAGGTTATAAAGGAGGTCTTTAATGTAAAAATCTGTGTGCTTGAAAGCATCTCAATTTCTCTTTGTTTTGAATTTTTTATCTTTCAGTTCCTCAGTGTGCAGAGAAATGTTTCTTAATTTAAAAATAAGATAGTCTATGTTGTATTTTAGAAGCCAATATATACTAGCAATGAGTGTGTATGTGTTTCTAACAGCAAGGGGTTAGTAATGCATTTAGATGCTCCTGCTGCTGCTGCTAAGTCGCTTCAGTTGTGTCCGACTCTGTGAGACCCCATAGACGGCAGCCCACCAGGCTCCACCATCCCTGGGATTCTCCAGGCAAGAACACTGGAGTGGGTTGCCATTTCCTTCTCCAGTGCATGAAAGTTAAAAGTGAAAGTGAAGTCGCTCAGTTGTGTCTGACTCTTCGCGACCCCATGGACTGCAGCCCACCAGGCTCCTCCATCCATGGGATTCTCCAGGCAAGAGTACTGGAGTGGGGTGCCATTGCCTTCTCCTACTGGAATGTATTTTTTCAAATGGAGATTCACTTCTGTCATCAGATGTCCAGCTTCCAGACAAAACAATGAAGAATGTGAAAGGTAAGAACTGAGTATTTTATTAGTTGAGTAACTTTCCATTCGTAACTGATGGAGAAGATATTTATGTTTTATTTATATAAAACATTTTACTCTGTATGTTTTACTGTAGAAAAGGAAAAAAATATGTACTAGTTTCAAAATTTGTCTTTGATATTTCATTAAGAAAACCACTAATTTCTGAGATTATTTCTAGAGTGATGAACTTTCATTAGCTTGAAAATATGGGTAATTTTCACTTATGCATCATTAACTTGGCAGAGTCCCAGGTACAGGGACTAATATCTTATTTAGGGCTTCTTCTCATTTTTTGATTGGGTAATATTTTTGGATATTGACCTCCGATGAACTGGTTACATATTTTGGAGATTAATCTCTTGCCAGTTGCTTCATTTTCAAATATTTTCTCCCATTCTGAGATTGTATTTTCATCTAGTTTATGGATTCTTTTGCTGTGCAAAAAAAATTTAAGTTTAATTAGGTCCTATCTGTTCAATTTTGTTTTTATTTTCATTACTCTAGAAGATGGATCAAAAAAGGTCTTGTGCAGTTTATGTCACAGAGAGTTCTGCCTATGCTTCCCTCTAACAGTTTTGTAGTATCCAGCCTTGTGACTGATTCCTTTGATAAAAGTCTATTTGAT
Organism: Bos mutus; assembly: GCF_027580195.1. Lineage (NCBI taxonomy): Eukaryota > Metazoa > Chordata > Mammalia > Artiodactyla > Bovidae > Bos > Bos mutus. Next base: position 14,583,811 of record NC_091621.1, on the reverse strand, counting down.
GGGACAGTATGGTGGAGGCAAGACTGATGAAGAAAGACTAGTGAAATGGAGAGTCACTATTTGATGGGTATGGTTTCAGTTATGCAAAAAGAATATAATCTAGAGATCTGTGTGCAATATACTGCCTATAATGAGCAAGAAAGTGAAAGTGAAAGTGTTCATTGAATAGTTGTATCTGATTCTTTGCAACCCCATGGGCTGTGGCTTGGCAGGCTCCTCTGTCCATGGGATTTTCCATGGCAAGAATACTGGAGTGGGTTGCCATTCCCTTCTCTGGGGATCTTCCCTACCCAAGGATCAAACCCAGATCTCCTGCATTGCAGATGGATGCTTTACCATCTGAGACACTTAGAGACATGGTACATTTAAAAATGTAAGAGAGCAAATCTCATGTTAAGTGTACTTTGTTGCTGTTGTTCAGTAGCTCAGTTGTGTCTGACTCTTTGTGACCCCATGGACTGCAGCACAGCAGGTTTCCCTGTCCTTCACCATCTCCTGAGGCTTGCTCAAACTCATGTCCATTGAGTTCGTGATGCCATCCAACCATCTCATCCTCTGTTGTCCCGTTCTCCTCCTGCCTTCAATCTTTCCCAGCATCAGGGTCTTTTCTCATGAGTCAACTCTTTACATCAGCTGGCCAAAGATTGGAGCTTCAGCTTCAGCATCAGTCCTTCTGATGAATTTTTCTGCTGTATCCCTAGACACAATATTCATTTGTGGATGTGAGAGTTGAACATAAAGAAAGCTGAGGGCTGAAGAATTGATGCTTTTGAACTGTGGTGTTGGAGAAGACTCTTGAGAGTCCCTTGGACAGCAAGGAGATCAAACCAGTCCATCCTAAAAGAAATCATTCCTGAATATTCATTGGAAGGACTGATATTGAAGCTGAAGCTCCAATACTTTGACCACCTGATGCAAAGAACTGACTCATTGGGAAAGACCTTGATGCTGGGAAAGATTGAAGGCAGGAGGAGAAGGGGATGACAGAGGATGAGATGGTTGGATGGCATCACCAACTGGATGGACATGCATTTCAGCATGCTCCAGGAGTTGGTGATGGAGAGGGATGCCTGGTGTGCTACAGTCCATGGGGTCACAAAGAGTCAGACACAACTGAGTGACTGAACTAAACTGATCCTTAGCAATTCATTGTGTATGTCCAAAGAATTGAGATATTTACTTGGAAAACCACAGTATTTTTCAGTAAATTTAACACTAATAAAATAATTTTATCTAATTCATTATCCACATTTCCATTTGTCACTGACACAGTAATGTAATTTTCCCCTTCCTTTTGCCAAGTATCCAAATTGGATAAAATATTGCATTTATTTGTCATGATTCTTTATTCTCTTTTATTTGGAACATCATATGTGTATTTTTTTTTTTAAGATAGGCATTTTTGCAGAATTCAGTCTCTCTTCATCATCTTTTTCCAATAGAATTTCCTCAGTTTGATTTTCTCTGATGGTCCATCATAGTTAAGTTCAGGTTATTTATCCTCGACAAGAGTATGAAACAGATGATATTATATTATTCTCACAGAGACAAGTCTGATCACTAGGTCTGATCATTATTCCATTTATCCAGTATATAATCATTCCAGTTTCCTTGGCTAATAAATGTCTCTGAGAATATACCTTAGACCATGAAAGTATTCTGCTTCTCAACAAAAAACATCCCTTGATTTTGCATTCTTGGTGTTTTTTGTTTGCCTGTTTTCATCTTTCAGTTCAGTTCAGTTCAGTAGCTCAGTCATGTCCGACTCTTTGAGAGCCCATGAATCAAAGCACGCCAGGCCTCCCTGTCCATCACCAACTCCCGGAGTTCACTCAGACTCATGTCCATCGAGTCGGTGATGCCATCCAGCCATCTCATCCTCTGTCATCCCCTTCTTCTCCTGCCCCCAATCCCTCCCAGCATCAGGGGTCTTTTCCAATGAATCAACTCTTCGCATGAGGTGGCCAAAGTATTGGAGTTTCAGCTTCAGCATCAGTCCTTCCAATGAACACCCAGGACTGGTCCCTTTTAGGATGGACTGGTTGGATCTCCTTGGAGTCCAAGGGACTCGCAAGAGTCTTCTCCAACACCACAGTTTAAAAGCATCAATTCTTTGGCGCTCAGCCTTCTTCACAGTCCAACTCTCACATCCATACATGACTACTGGAAAAACCATAGCCTTGACTAGACAGACCCTTGTTGGCAAAGTAATATCTCTGCTTTTTAATATGCTATCTAGATTGGTCAGAATTTCCTTCCAAGGAGTAAGTGTCTTTTAATTTCATGGCTGCCATCACCATCTGCAGTGATTTTGGAGCCCCCAAAATTAAAGTCTGACACTGTTTCCACTGTTTCCCCATCTATCTGCCATGAAGTGATGGGACTGGATGCCATGAACTTAGTTTTCTGAATGTTGAGCTTTAAGCCAACTTTTTCACTCTTCTCTTTCACTTTCATTAAGAGGCTTCTTAGTTCCTCTTAACTTTCTGCCATAAAGGTGGTGTCATCTGTATATCTGAGGTTATTGATATTTCTCCCAGCAATCTTGATTCCAGCTTGTGTTTCTTCCAGTCCAGCGTTTCTCATGATGTACTCTGCATATAAGTCAAATAAGCAGGGTGACAATATCCACCCTTGATGTATTCCTTTTCCTATTTGGAACCAGTCTGTTGCTCCATGTCCAGTTCTAACTGTTGCTTCCTGACCTGCATACAGGTTTCTCAAGAGGCAGGTCAGGTGGTCTGGTATTCCCATCTCTTTCAGAATTTTCCACAGGTTATTGTGTTCCACACAGTCAAAGGCCCTGGCATAGTCAATAAAGCAGAAATAGATGTTTTTTCTGGAACTCTCTTGCTTTTTTGATGATCCAGTGAATGTTGGCAATTTGATCTCTGGTTCCTCTGCCTTTTCTAAAACCAGCTTGAAACCAGTTCACATATTGAACATTTGGAGAGTTTTGAGCATTACTTTATTAGCGTGTGCTACTACTACTACTAATTGCTGAAGTCTGGACTCCATAAACGGAGCCCACCAGGCTCCCGTTTTCCAGGCAAGAACACTGGATTATTTCTTTCAATGCATGAAAGTGAAAAGTGAAAGTGTCATGTTCAACGCTCAGTGACCCCATGGACTGCAGCCTTACAGGCTCCTCCGTCCATGGGATTTTCCAGGCAAGAGTACTGGAGTGGGGTGCCATTGCCTTCTCCTACTAGCGTGTGAGATGAGAGCAATTGTGTGATAGTTTGAGCATTCTTTGGCATTGCCTTTCTTTGGGATTGGAATGAAAACTGACCTTTTCCAGTCCTGTGGCCACTGCTGAGTTTTCCAAATTTGCTGGCATATTGAGTGCAGCACTTTCACAGCATCATCTTTCAGGATTGAAATAACTCAACTGGAATTCCAACACCTTCACTAACTTTGTTTATCATGATGCTTTTGTCTTTAGTGATTGCAAAAGACTGTTTCCAATGCCAGCCCTCTTTCTCATCTACCAGCTTGTCCTTGGCATTCTACTATAAGCAAGAGCTTTTCCTTTTCATTGACTTTTACTTGATCCATTGATTGTTTATTTGTACAGATTCATGCATTCCAAGTTTTCAGTGGGTTATAATTCATTGTTGTATTTAATAATCCTGATCCTCAAAAGGTCTCCCATTTTCTCAGACATCTTTAAGCTGACTTCTGTAGGTCTGAGACAAGCTCCCATTTATTATCTAAGGATTTCCTTTTCTTCTGGAATAATAAGATGTTACATGTTCACTTTTTACCTCCTCCATTCAGCCCTAGTTGGCCAAATTTTTAGGGAGTCCTGATTCATTTTAATGAGACACAAATATGGACTGTAGGTGAGCTCAGTGAACTGTGGTATCTTTCTTCTCAGCCATTTTAGTTGTCTGAAGACATATATGGAAGCATATACACATATACTATACTACAGCATAAAAATATCCCAGATATAAGCATGCAAGAGCCTCTTGATGAAAATGAAAGAGGAGAGTGAAAAAGCTGGCTTAAAACTTAACATTCAAAAAACTAAGATCATGGCATCCAGTCCCATCACTTCATGGCAAATAGATGGGGAAACAATGGAAACAGTGACAGACTTTATTTTCTTGGGCTCTAAAATCATTGTAGATGGTGACTGCAGCCATGAAATTAAGACATACTTGCTCCTTGGAAGAAAAGTTATGACCTACATAGACAACATATTAAAAAGCAGAGACACTACTTTGCTGACAAAGGTCCGTCTAGTCAAAGCTATGGTTTTTCCAGTAGTCGTGTATGGATATGAGAGTTGGACCATGAAGAGAGCTGAGCACCAAAGAACTGATGGTTTTGAACTGTGTGTTGAAGAAGACTCTTGAGAGTCCCTTGGATGGCAAGGAGATCAAATCAGTCAATCCTAAAGGAAATCAGTCTTGAATATTCATTGGAAGGACTGATGCTGAAGCTGAAACTCTGATGCTTTGGCCACCTGAAGTGAAAAACCGACTCCTTAGAAAAGACCCTGATGCTGGGAAAGAGTGAAGGCAGGAGGAGAAGGGGCCAGAGGATGAAATGGTTGTATGGCATCACTGACTCCAATGGACCTGAGTTTGAGCAAGCTCTGGGAGTTGGTAATGGACAGGAAAACCTGACGTGCTGCAGTCCATGGGGTAGCAAAGAGTTGGACACAACTGAGGGGCTGAATTGAACTGAACTGATGTTGGGTGCATAAATATCTACAAGGGTTATATCCTCTTGTTGGACTGACCTTTTTAACATCTTCTTTTTTTCTCATTCCAGGTTTTTTTTTTTTCTTAAGGTCTATTTGTCTGATGTAAGTATAGATACCCCTGCTTTCTTTTGGTTTCCACTTTCATGAAATATTGTTCTGCATCCATTCACTTTTGTGCTGTGTATGTCCATAACAGTGAAGTTAAATTTTTGTAGGCTTCACACAGTTGGGACTTTTTTTTTTTTAAGATGTATTCACCACTCTATTTTTAAACTTTAAAAGAAGTACAGTTGATTTACCACTCTGTGTTTTTGATTGGAGAAATGTCCATTTACACTTAAAGTAATTGTTGATAAGTATGGATCTACTATTGCCATTTTGTTAAATGTTTCTTTCTGTTTTGCAATTCTTTATTTTCTTTCTTCTTCTCTTCCTTTGTAATTGGATGATTTTTTTGTAGTGATATACTTAGATTTCTTTATCTTTTGTGTATCTATTAGAGATTTTTGCTTTGTGTTTTCCATGAGACTTATAAAAATAGGTCTGTAGCAATATTTTTAAGATGAATAACACTTAAGTTTGAAGGCATAATGAAGATCTCCATTTTACTCTTTCTGCCAAATAATATGTTCATAAATTTGGATTAGGTCTTCTTCCTTTGTCATTGTATGGTTATGTATCTTTTAAGGTAAAAATGGGTTGATTTTTTTTCAAACTGCTTTCAGTTTTATGTCCTCCCACTCATCTTTCTTGATATAAATTGCTTTTATTTTTGAATATTCAGATTAACATGTTTCTAAATGTCAAAACTATATGAAAGCTATAGGAAACATTAAAATTATTATAGAAATGTTACTCCTCAATGGGAAAGATTTAAAATATTATATTTGGAATACCAGAGAGAGTTTGTACGCTGATGAAATTAATCTAGAGATGAGGAAGAAAATAATGAGAGATGGAGAGATGCTACATGAGAAACTAAATGTGTATTAAAAATTTTTTTTTGAGATTATGAGATTGGCATCAGAAAATAAGAAAATAACATTTATACAGAGATTATTATCTCCTAGTGTTATATGGCATAGCTTATTTAACTCTCAGAATAACACTATGATGTAGTATTATCATTAAAGCCATCTTATTAAGGAAGACAGTGGGAGCACAGATCGGTTCAATGTCCTTCCCAAGGTTTTCATGCAGTAGAGGACAGAGATATGATTGAACTCACACAAAATGCTTTTATCTTCCCTGTGGTACATTCAGTGGCTTTTGAGGGCATCATTTCATGAAAGATGAATCATCAAGGTATAGAAGGAAATGCATGTGACTGATTTAATTGTCATTTAAAGGCATCATTTGATCCTGTCTTATTTTGAAATTGTTCCTCAGATCCAATTTCTGTGACTTTCATTTGAAGATTAGACAATGCTACCAAGTCAGTGATGAGAAACCATTCAGCAATAACAGCATTTATCATACTGGGTTTGACAAATGACACACAACTAGAGATTTTGATTTTTGTCTTTTTGTTGGTCACATATATGTTAAGTGTAATTGGGAATCTGACCATAATTTCTCTCATCTTTGTGGATCCTCATTTAAAAACAGCTATGTATTTTTTTCTTCAAAATTTCTCTTTCTTAGAAATCTCATTCACAACGGCCTGTGTGCCCACATACCTCTACATCATATCAAGTGGGGACAAAATGATCACCATCAATGCCTGCTTCAGCCAAATCTTTTTTATTGTCCTTTTTGGAGCTCCAGAAATTTTCCTCTTGACTGTGATGTCTTATGACCGCTACTTGGCCATCTGCAAACCCCTTCACTACATGAGCATCATGAACAGCAGAGTCTGCAGGAGCCTCATTCTCTCTTTTGGGTATCTGGCTTCTTGATTATCCTTCCACCCTTTGGCCTGAGTGTCCACCTGGAATTCTGTGACTCTTTTATTGACCATTTTTTCTGTGATGCTTTCCAATACTGAAGAATGCATGTTCAGATACATGGTTCATAGAGCAGCTGGTTATATTCTGTGCTGTTTTGACCTTTATAGCGACTCTTGTGTGCATAGTTCTGTCCTACATATACATTATTAGGACAGTTCTAAGATTACCCTCTGCTCAGGAAAGGAAAAAAGCCTTTTCCACGTGTTTTTCCCACATGATTGTGGTTTCCATCACCTATGGCAGCTGCATTTTTATGTATGTGAAACCTTCAGCTAAGGATGAAGTGGCCCATAATAAGGGAGTTTCTCTGCTGACTACATCTATTGCCCCTATGTTGAACCCTTTCGTTTATACCCTGAGGAATAAACAAGTAAAGTGGTCTTTCCATGACATTCTTAAAAGGTTAATATTTTATTCAAGAAAGTAGCAGAACATTACACCAGAAACTCTAAAGTAACATATGTGTCATTGGTATGTGGATGGCAATTTGTGCCATGAGAGTGAACAAATTTGGGCAAGCATTAAAGAAAACTGAGAACATCTAAGAAAGAATCCAGAAGGAACTAGCATTATGTAGCTAAGCGTTTTTCTAATCCTCTGAAACTGCTAACCCTTTCTATATCTGCCCAATCTGCAATTTAGCAATTCCACTTAACATTCTCAAATTCATTAGTTTTGCACATGTAACCTATTCTGGACATATCACCGCTTTTTCCTCTTTGCAATAAAATCTGTTTTGAAGTGCCTTTATTTTTCAAGAGAAGTACATAAATTTTCAGGAAATGTAAGCAGCCTTAATTTTAACTTTAAGCCTGTCAATGTTGCTTTACAATAAATAATATGTTAATTTGTATAACTTAGAATATTTTAATATCCCTTCCTATTTGAATGTACTAAAATGAAGATAGAAACAACTGGCCACCCCCTTGGCAATATATAAAAATTGTGACTACATAGTCTTTAGAGTTTATGGGTATATTTCCTCCTCCTCTAGTAACTTGTGTAAGAACACTTAAAAAAGGCAGATACCAAGCAAAAATCATTGGCTTAAAGCATCAGATGGTGGTGAAACAGTAAGGATCTGAAAGTCCAGAAATTTGCAAAGGGCAGAACTGTTGAAGGGTGAGCTGAATGTATGCAGCTACTTTTGACCTTTAGAGGTATTTTCAGAGTCATGGCTGTGGTGGGTTAACGGTTGTTTCATATTCTTCAACCTCATTTCCTCCTCATGAGATGTAATTTACTTCCTCTTCCCTTTAACTTGCCTGGGTCTGTTTTTGATCATGAGAGTGTGGTAGAAGTGAAGTTGTATGACTTAAGAGATAAGAAACTTTGCAACTTCTACCTTCTTTTTTGGGAACACCCTCCTGGGGAGTAGATCCAGGTGCCAAATGAAAAGTCTGAAAACCTTAATCTTGCCAAGCAGTGAGGAAACATAAGCTAACCTCATGGAAAGACCATAAAAAATGCCTGGGCAGCCCATCTCTTCCAGGCCTCTCAGCTGCGGTGTCAGACACTTGAATGAAGATGCTATTTTAAATAAAGAGTCCACTGCAAGCCTCATGTCATTCCAACCCAACATATTGTCTGATTACAGCTCAATGACAGACTCAAGTGAGATCTGAAACTGTGTCCCCCTAAAACTGAGTTCCCTTGCCAAGTTAATGATTCAACTCTCTATCCAAAACTTTATTTCCTTTCTTTTCTCACCCTTGTTCACTTTGGGATTGAAGAGTAGCAATGAAAAGGGGACAAGCAGGACCCCAAGGGGGAACTCCAGGGTCAAAGCCTTTCTGTGTTCCATGTTTCTTGTTTGTAGAAAAAGGCCTTGATCTCCTAGAGCTTCACTGAGCTCCAAAGAGCAGACTTGAGAAGTTACTAATTAGGGAGTGAGGGAATGGGGAAAGAGAAGTGTTGCAGGAAGGGGGATTATTTCCAGGGCCTTGTCTAACACTCGGAAATGAATTATCTGAGGAGACACATGTACTTGCAAAGCAAGAGACTTTACTGGGAAGGGTGCTCAGGTGGAGAGTAGGAGGGTAGAGGAACCCAGGAGGACTGCTCTTCCATGTGGCTTGTAGTCTCGCATTTTATGGAGGTGGGATTAGTTTCTGGATTGTCTTTGGCCAATCATTCTGACTCAGGGTCCTTCCTGGTGGTACACTGCATTGTTTAGCCAAGATGTATTCCAGCAAGGAGGATTCTGGGGGGTGGCAGGACACATGGTATCTCCTTTTGACCTTTCCTGAACTCTTCTGGTGTGTGGTGCCTTGTTAGTTCCGTGTTCCCTATTAGGACTCCTGTCATAAAATAACTCAAGAAATGATTACTCAGCCATCTCCTCAGTGCACAAATGCTTCCTCTAGAAGTCCTAAAGATAGCTCTGGAGGATCCCCCCGCTCCCCATCTCCCTGACTGCTATTTTGTTTGCTTTTCTGCCACACAACTCTCAGCCTGCTGCCATCAGGCAGCCCATTCTCAGTCCCTGCTGGCCTCAGATTGCCACCAGCCCACACCTGGTGATGTTCCTTCATCATCAGAGAAGATGATGAGAGAATATAGAGCCATATCAAAGGTTCAGGAACTGCTAAGGACCTTCTATTTCTGTTTTGTATATAAGTTCATTTGTATTTTTTTTTTTATGTATAGATTCCATATATATATGATTCTACTATAAGAAAAAATTTTTCTCTGTCTGGCTTACTTCACTTAGTATAATAATCTCTAGGTCCACCCATGTTGCTGCAAATAGCAGTATTTCATTCTTTTTTTAATGGCTGAGTTATATTCAATTTCATATATATATATATATATATATATATATATTTATAATCTTAGACCAAGTGTCTGTAGATGGACACTTGGGATGCTTCCTTTGTCTTAGCTGTTGTAAATAGTCATGCTCTGGAACATCAGGGAACATGTGTTTTTTCAAATTATGGTCTTCTCTGGGTATATATTGAGGAGTGGAATTGCAGGATCATATGATAACTCCATTTTATGTTTTCTGAAGAAATAATTCTTTTGGTTATTTCAGATGTATATATATATGGGTTTCCTGTAAAGAACCTGCCTGCCAATGCAGGAGATGTCAGAGACATGGGTTTGATCCCTGGGTTGGGAAGATCCCCTGGAGGAGGGCATGGCAACCCACTCCAGTATTCTTGCCTGAAGAATCCCGTGGACAGAGGAACCTGACAGGCTTCAGTTGATGAGGTCACAAAGAGTCAGACACAACTTAGTGACTGAACGGCAGCAACAACACCACCTGTCTGCATGTCATCTGTCTCAGAAACCCAGGTTAATGTCTCCTTGTTTTATTTTTCATGATTTGGCAAACTTGGTGTGTTGGGGGACTCCACCTGGTGGGATCTAAACACTTTACAAGGAGAAAGGATAGCTTCATATCCTTGGTGTAGGGAACATACCCTTCAGGGATATTTGTGGGAATGATTAAAAGTAGAAAAGCTAATTAGGAAACAATGTAATCAGTTCCTGTGAGGTTTTAAAAACATCATCTAATAGAAAGGATTTGGAATTTCTAACAACTCTAGTCAATAGGAGTAAAATGGAGCCAAGTTTGGAATTTAAAGCTTTGTAGTAGTACTTAAAAAACTGAAATAAAATAAGAAAAGTGAATTTAAATTGCATATTTTGTTTATATCAATATATTTAGCATAATACATTCATAATAATGTTGTTAATAAATGATAAAAAATATGAAAAAGAAGTGTATATATATTCATAACTGAATCACTTTGCTGTGTACCTGAAACTAATATGATGTTGTAAATCAACTGTGTGCCAATTAGAAAATAAAGAAAAGAAACATCAGTTATCTGCTTGGAAGTTATGTCAGGGAGGATAAATCCAGAACATTTGATTATTTTTTCTCCTCATTAGCATGAATATGAAAACATTATTTAATGTTCATCATCATCATTATTATTATTAAAATATTATTTATAGATACTGGCAAAAGGCATCTCATGAGAGACTTTCCTTTGCCAAATAGGTCCTAAAAATATTCTTAGAGTTTCTGTTGTAATTTCCTTTGCTTACATTATAATGTCTGTTTAAATGATTCTCTTTGTAAAAGTATAAAAGTCAGTATTTCAGCAAAAGTTGTCATGCAAAGCTCTATGCCTGACACTGTCCTCAGAGAATGGGTATAGGGAAAGTACAAGGTATTTGAGTTCCTTTCCCAAGTGGAACTTATAGTTGGTGGTAAGTGAGGGGAAGACAGATAATTTCAGAATTTGTTGATTATTAGGAAAAGATGAAAAACAGCTGGTGCAAATTTTAGTAACTAAATGATGAGGGGCCTAACTAAATCTGATGATCAGGGGGACCTAGAAATAGGTGACCTTTGAACCAAGCCTACAGTGACAAGAGGCATCCAGGAGCACTGCAGACAGGAGAAGAATAATCTAGAAAGATGGCTCAGTGTGTGCAATGGCTCAGAGCAGGGCTTCCTTGAGGATCAGAGAGAAAACCAGATGATTAGGGAAGAGTCAGGGAGAGAATGATTGGAGATGGTTAGGAAGTGATGGCTCATGAGTAATAAGAAGGTGCTGTTGCATTTTAATATGGAGAGACATGGACTAACCTTACCTTTTAAAAATGTCCCTCCAGCTTCCACAAAGGAAAATGTTTAGAGAGGGGATGAGAGGGTACACTGAAGATCAGTTGACAGAGAAGATGGGGATTTTGCTCCCTGTGCTGGTACTGGTAAGCTGTTGTTGGATTATAGATGTATTTTAATGTAGAAAATACAGTATTTGCTGATGTACTGGTGTGAGGAAGACGGAAAATAGGGAGCCAAATATATTTCTTAAGTTTTACATTGAATATCTTGTTGACAGTGTTGCTAAAACTGAGATCAAGGGGAGGAAAATGGGTGGGCAACTGAAGAATTTCATTTTGTGAATGTTAAAGGAGGCATTTGACATACAAAAGGAATTCATATATATATTTTATCTATTGCATCACCATCATCATTATCATCACCTGAGCATCAATAAGAATTAGATGTCACTGAAATAATGTGATTAGTAAGGTCACCTTGGGACAGTATGTAATATAAACACAAGAGGGCAGTATGGTCCTTTATTTTTTGATAATTTGTATAAGGGAAGTGGTGGCTCCCCTGGTGGCTCAGAGGTTAAAGTGTCTGCCTGCAATGCAAGAGACCCAGGTTCAATCCCTAGGTTGGGAAGATCCCCTGGAGAAGGAAATGGCAACCCACTCCACTGAGAAGGAGGGAGCACTGAGCTAAGGATTTCAAGGGTGTGGTAATAAAGAAGCTAGGAGTAAAAAGAGTTTTTGAGAACCTGTTTAAGAGTAATTGAGTTTGAAATAAGTGAAGATTAATGAGTGGTTACTGCATTTGATATCAAGGAAGTGACTGTTTCTTTTGATAAAAGAATATTTGATGGTATAAGACTGTGAAGGCAAGATTGATGTAGAAAGAATAGACCTGTGCTGTACAATATAGCATCTATAGTCAGCAATACTTAAAAATTTAAGGGAGCAGATCTCATCTTGTGTTCTTACCAGAATATAAAATCTAAATAGAGGAGTAGGAAACATTAATTTCTAAAAACTCCAAGTACTTCCTGTGAGAAAAAAAGAGCAGGTAGAACTGTGGTGATGAAAACAGACTCTTCTTTGGAGAAATTTGTCCCTTGACTGAAAGAAAAATATGGAGATCCAACAGAGTCCATTCTAAAGGAAAAAGTCCAATACAGTATAATAAGGAATGAATTTAGAAAATGGTAAACAATCCTTGGGCCACCTCAGACAGCAAAAGAGACACTGATGTATGGAAAAGTCTTATGGACTCTGGGAAAGAGAGAGGGGGGGGAAGATTTGGGAGAATGGCATTGAAACATGTAAAATATCATGGATGGCAGATGCCAGTCCAGGTTTGATGCACCATACTGGATGTTTGGGGCTAGTGCACTGGGACGACCCAGAAGGATGGTATGGGGAGGGAGGAGGAGGAGGGTTCAGGATGGGGAACACATGTATACCTGTGGTGGATTCATTTTGATAGTTGGCAAAACTAATACAATTATGTAAAGTTTAAAATTAAAAAAAAGAAGCTTCATTTAAATTAACATTTCATAAAAAAAATAAACCCACAAAAAAAAAAAAAAAAATTGGATGCGATAGATAGAAAGTAAGGTAGTATGAGGTTTTTATTTAACAGATACATGTAAATTACAATGGAGTATTACAAAATGAATACATTTGAATCAGTTCTAATGAGGTGGATGAAACTGGAGCCTATTATACAGAGTGAAGTAAGCAGAAGGAAAAACATTTAATACAGTATACTAATCATCTTGTGTTCTTTAGAAAGAATATAAAATCTAAATAGAGACAGCAAAAGAGACACTGATGTATAAAACAATCTTATGGACTTCTGTGGGAGAAAAAAAGAGAGTGGGAAGATTTGGGAGAATGGCATTGAAACATGTGAAAATTCATTTGGAAACGAGGTGCCAAAAGGTTCAATGCACGATGCTGGATGGAGGGGGCTGGTGCACTGGGAAACCCAGAGGGATGGTGTGGGAGGGAGGAGGAGGAGGAGGGTTCAGGATGGGGAACACATTTTTACAATTAAATAATTTTATTTTAAAGAAAAAAAAAAAAGCTTTAGAAAATTAAAAAAAAAGTTTTTAAAGCTCAAATATTCAAAAAACTAAAAAAAATTATTTTAAATTTACAGAAAACTTACAAAATTGGCACTTATGTCAAGAATATGTGAATATCTAGGTGTACCCATTGTTAATATTTTCCCCATTTACTTTGCTATTTGCTGTCTAATTTTCTTCATAATTCTCTTCCCTGATGGCTCAGATGGTAAAGAATCTGCCTGTAGTGTGGGTGACCCAGGTTCAATCCCTGGGTTGGGAAGATCCCCTGGAGAAGGGAATGGCAATCCACTCCAGTATTCTTGCCTGAAGAATCCCATGGACAGAAGAGTCTGGTGGCCTACAGTCCATGGGGTTACAAAGAGTTGGACATGACTGAGTGCCTAACACTTTTTCTTTTTCTTCATAATAATTTTTTCATGATATATGTGAAGGAAAAATATTTTAATCATTGCCCTTTACTACTGCATCCCTAGACAATTTACTGTGTAAGTCCAAAGAATTGAGAGATTTACTTGCAAAGTCATAGTACTGTTCAAGTAAATTTAACACTTAGATAAAATAATTTTACCTAATTTGTCACCCATATTTCCATTTTGCACTAACCCAATATTATAATTTTTTGTTCCCTTTTACCTAGTATCCACATTAGATAAAATATTGGATTTAGTTGTCATGATTGGCTGCTTATATTTGGTGCATCATGTGTGTATATATTTTAAAGATGTACATTTTTGTAGAAAGCAGTCTCTCCTCACCTCCTTTTTTCAATAGAATTTCCTCAGTTTGCTTTTCTCTGATGATCCTTCATAGTTATATTCAGGTTATTTATCCTCGGCCAGAGTACTACCGGAGAAGGCAATGGCGACCCAGTCCAGTACTCTTGCCTGGAGAATCCCATGGACGGAGGAGCCTGATAGGCTACAGTCCATGGGGTCGCTAAGAGTCGGACACGACTGAACGACTTCACTTTCACTTTTCACTTTCCTGCATTGGAGAAGGAAATGGCAACCCACTCCAGTATTCTTGCCTGGAGAATCCCAGGGACAGAGGAGCCTTGGTGGGCTGCCGTCTGTGGGGTCGCACAGGGTCGGACACGACTGATGCGACAGCAGCAGCAGCAGCAGCAGCAGCAGCAGCAGAGTACTATCAGTTCAGTTTAGTCGCTCAGTTGTGTCCGACTCTTTGTGACCCCATGGACTGCAGCATGCCAGGCTTCTCTGTCCATCGCCATCACTTGTCTATCACCATTAGAGTACTACATCCATGGTATTTTATTGTTCTCAAGGAGACACTTCTGATCACTCTGTCTGATTCCTATTTGCCTTTTCCATTGTATAATTATAACAGTTCCCTTAACTAATAAGCAGTCTATGGGAATATACCTTATGACCATGCAAGTATTCTACTTCTCAACAAAAATTTCCCCTCAAGTTTGCATTTATTGATGTTTTTTGCCTGATTCAGTCTTAAGTGATTCTAAAAGACTGATGTCCAACTCTGACAATCAACGTGTATTTATTTGCTTATTCCTATAATAGATATAAAATAATGTCAGCCTAATTTTTCCCAAAAGTTTGATTTTACCACCAGAATCTCAAACTTAGAACTTTTTTTTACTAAAAATAGTTCAGAATTTATTTACAATTCTTCCTGCCCTCCTTTCAGACTGAGACTGAAGATGTATGGTTAAGTAATTTCTCTCTCTCTCTTTATCTCAGTTTTATTGAGATATAATTGACATATAACATTGTATTAGTTTTAGGTATATAATGTAGTGATGATATTTTGAATATTTGATATTATAAAATGATTGCCATAAATTTAGTCAAGTTTACCATTCACATTTTTTCCATATTTCATTGTGGTTGGAAAAGATATTTGATATGATTTCAATGTGCTGAAGTTTATTAATAATTGTGGCCTAACATATGACCTTTCCTAAAGAATATTCTAGTTTTGCTTGAAAACAATGTGTATTCTGCCCCTTTGGGATGGAAGCTTCAGTAAATATTAAGTCCATCTGGTCTAATGTGTAGTTTCAGTTTAATGTTTCAGTATTGATTTTCTGTCATGATGATCTATCCATCCATGATTGATTGTGGGGAATTAAAATCTCCTACTATTATTGTATTGCTGTCTATTTCTCCCTTTAGGTCTGTTATTTGTTGGGTCCCACGTTGGGTTCATAAATATTTACAAATGTTATATTCTTTTATTTGATTTACTTTGTTATCGATATATAAACATCTATCTCTTATTGCAGACTTTTTATTAATGTCTGTTTGATGTAAGTGTAGATACCTCTGCTTTCATTTGATTTCCATTTTAATGAAATATCATCCTCTAATACTTTCAGGCTGACCTTAAAAATGAAGTGAAAGTTTTGTAGGCCTCATACATACAATTAGGGCTTTTTGTTTTTAAGATGTATTCAGCCTCTTTATTTTTTAAATTGAGGTATAGGTGATATACCACTCTATTTTGTTTGTTTTATTTTGTTTTTTTGACTGTTTTTTGATTGGAGAAATGTCTGCTGACAGTCAAAGCAATTGTTGATAAGTATCAACTTAGTATTACCATTTTGTTATATGTTTCCTTCTGTTTTGAAATTCTTTTTTCCTTTTGTCTTCTCTTGTTCCCTCCCTTTGTGACTGGATGATTTTCTGTAGCGATATACTTAGATTTCTTTCTCTTTCTCTTTTGTGTATCTATTACAGGTTTTTGCTTTGTGTTTACCCTAATACTTATAAAAAAAACCTTACATTTGTAACAGTCTATTTTAAGTGAATAACAACATAAATTTGAAGGCATAATCTCAGTTTTATTCTTCCTCCAAAACAAAATGTTGATAAATTTGGATTAGTTCTTTTTCTTCTCTGTGATTGTAACAGTTAAGGTATTTATTTGAGATAGAAATGGGTTAATTTTTTTTCAAATTGCTTTCAGTTTTACCTCCTTCCTCCCATCTTTCTTGACTGAAATTGTTTTTGTTTCTGAATGTCTAAATTAACATGTTTCTAAGTAGCAAATCTCTGTGAAACTATATGAAACATTATGATAGAAATGTATGATAAATATATGATAAAAATTGTATGTGGAAAACCATAAAAAATTTGTATGTTCATGAAATTAATCCTGAGGTGTGGAAGAAAATACTGATGGAACAAATCTACCTGAAAAGCTAAAGGCATTTTTGATTTCTTGTGAAGGCTGAGTTTTGCATGTATATTCACTGGTGAATTTAATTAATAAACATGTAACTTGTTAAGATTATAGTACCAATGTTAAGTAATGAATCTAGTAATGCATGGAGTAAAGGCTTAATTTTTATTTTATTTTATTTTTTAACTTTACAATATTGTATTGGTTTTGCCATATATCAACATGAATCCACCACAGGTATACACGTGTTCCCCATCCTGAACCCTCTTCCCTCCTCCCTCCCCATACCATCCCTCTGGGTCGTCCCATTGCACCAGCCCCAAGCATCCAGTATCATGCATCGAACCTGAACTGGTGACTCGTTTCATATATGATATTATACATGTTTTGATGCCATTCTCCCCAATCATCCCACCCTCTCCCTCTCCCACAGAGTCCAAAAGACTGTTCTATACATCTGTGTCTCTTTTGCTATTTCGTATACAGGGTTATTGTTACCATCTTTCCAAATTACATATATATGTGTTAGTATACTGTATTGGTGTTTTTCTTTCTGGCTTACTTCACTCTGTAAAATAGGCTCCAGTTTCATCCACCTCATTAGAACTGATTCAAATGTATTCTTTTTAATGGCTGAGTAATACTCCATTGTGTATATGTACCACAGCTTTCTTATCCATTCCTCTGCTGATGGACATCTAGGTTGCTTCCATGTCCTGGCTATTATAAACAGTGCTGCAATGAGCATTGGGGTACACGTGTCTCTTTCAATTCTGGTTTCCTCAGTGTGTATGCCCAGCAGTGGGATTTCTGGGTCATTAGGCAGTTCTATTTCCAGTTTTTTAAGGAATCTCCACACTGTTCTCCACAGTGGCTGTACTAGTTTGCATTCCCACCAAAAGTGTAAGAGGGCTCCCTTTTCTCCACACCCTCTCCAGCATTTTATTGCTTGAAGACTTTTGGATTGCAGCCATTCTGACTGGTGTGAAATGGTTCCTCATTGTGGTTTTGATTTGCATTTCTCTGATAATGAGTGATGTTGAGCATCTTTTCATGTGTTTGTTAGTCATGTGTATGTCTTCTTTGGAGAAATGTCTATTTAGTTCTTTGGCCCATGTTTTGATTGGGTCATTTATTTTTCTAGAGTTGAGCTGTAGGAGTTGCTTGTATATTTTTGAGATTAGTTGTTTGTCTGTTGCTTCATTTGCTATTATTTTCTCCCATTCCGAAGGCTGTCTTTTCACCTTGAATATAGTTTCCTTTGTTGTGCAGAAGCTTTTAAGTGTAATTAGGTCCATTTGTTTACTTTTGCTTTTATTTCCAATATTCTGGGAGGTGGGTCATAGAGGATTCTGCTGTGATGTATGTTGGAGAGTGTTTTGCCTATGTTCTCTAGGAGTTTTATAGTTTCTGGTCTTTCATTTACATCTTTAATCCTTTTTGAGTTTATTTTTGTGTATGGTGTTAGAAAGTGCTCTAGTTTCATTCTTTTACAAGTGGTTGACCAGTTTTCCCAGTACCATTTGTTAAAGAGATTGTCTTTAATCCATTGTATATTCTTGCCTCCTTTGTCAAAGATAAGGTGTCCATAGGTGTGTGGGTTTGTCTCTGGGCTTTCTATTTTGTTCCACTGATCTATATTTCTGTCTTTGTGCCAGTACCATACTGTCTTGATGACTGTGGCTTTGTAGTAGAGCCTGAAGTCAGGCAGGTTGATTCCTCCAGTTCCATTCTTCTTTCTCAAGATTGCTTTGGCTATTTGAGGTTTTTTGTATTTCCATACAAATTGTAAAATTATTTGTTCTAGCTCTGTGAAAAATACCATTGGTAGCTTGATAGGGAGTTCATTTAATCTATAGATTGCTTTGGGTAGTATACTCATTTTTACTATATTGATTCTTCCAATCCATGAGCCTGGTATATTTCTCGATCTATTAGTGTCCTCTTTGATTTCTTTCACCAGTGTTTTATAGTTTTCTATATATAGGTCTTTAGTTTCCTTAGGTAGATATAGTCGTAAGTATTTTATTCTTTTTGTTGCAATGGTGAATGGAATTGTTTCCTTAATTTCTCTTTCTATCTTCTCATTATTAGTGTATAGGAATGCAAGGGATTTCTGTGTGTTGATTTTATATCCTGCAACTTTACTATATTCATTGAATAGTTCTAGTAATTTTCTGGTGGAGTCTTTAGGGTTTTCTATGTAGAGGATCATGTCATCTGCAAACAGTGAGAGTTTTACTTCTTCTTTTCCAATTTGGATTCCTTTTATTTCTTTTTCTGCTCTGATTGCTGTGGCCAAAACTTCCAGAACTATGTTGAATAGTAATAGTGAAAGTGGGCATCCTTGTCTTGTTTCTGACTTTAGGGGAAATGCTTTCAATATTTTACCATTGAGGATAATGTTTGCTGTGGGTTTGTCATATATAGCTTTTATTATGTTGAGGTATGTTCCTTCTATTCCTGCTTTCTGGAGAGTTTTTATCATAAATGGATGTTGAATTTTGTCAAAACCTTTCTCTGCATCTATTGAGATAATCATATGGCTTTTTTTTTCAATTTGCTAATGTAGTGTATTACATTGATTGATTTGTGGATATTGAAGAATCCTCGCATCTCTGGGATAAAGCCCACTTGGTCATGATGTATGATTTTTTAATGTGTTGTTGGATTTTGATTGCTAGAATTTTGTGAAGGATTTTTGCTTCTATGTTCATCAGTGGTATTGGCCTGTAGTTTTCTTTTCTTGTGGCATCTTTGTCAGATTTTGGTATTAGGATGATGGTGGCCTCATAGAATGAGTTTGGAAGTTTACCTTCCTCTGCAATTTTCTGGAAGAGTTTGAGTAGGACAGGTGTTAGCTCTTCTCTAAATTTTTGGTAGAATTCAGCTGTGAAGCCATCTGGACCTGGGCTTTTGTTTGCTGAAAGATTTTTGATTACAGTTTCAATTTCCGTGCTTGTGATGGGTCTGTTAAGATTTTCTATTTCTTCCTTGTCCAGTTTCGGAAAGTAAGGCTAACTTTTAAAAAAAGAATTACAATTTATGTGTGAGAGAATCTGATCCATGAGTTTCTCATGCAGGAAAAAAAAAATTGTTGCTGTTTTTAGATTTATTTTAATTAACAGTATTTAAATTTTTTATTTCTAAAGACATTTATATATCTATGTTTTTACAGGCCATAGACCATTTCTAATCATCAAATTTATTAACCCAGAATTATAATGTATAAAAAAGCTAAATACATTTTTGAGATTATCAAATTGGCTTTAGAAAATAAAAAATTCCACTTATACAGTGCTTATCATCTCCTATGTATCACTGTAAGATTGTTATGCCTTATCTGATTTAATTCTCACAATAACGCTACAATGTAGTATTATCATTAAACTCATCTTATTAAGGAGGAAAATTGGGAGCACTGATTGGTTAAGTGACCTTCCCAATGTTGCTCATATAGTAGATGACAGAGATATGTTTTGAAACCACAAAAAATGCTGCTAGCTTCCATGTGGTGTATCAGCTCTTCTGTCATCCATTCAGTGGAGTTTGGGGTCATCATATCATGAAAGATGAATTATCAGGTTATAGAAGGAAGTGCATGTGATTGGTTTAATTGTTATTTGTAGTTATTTTGATCCTGTGATATTTTGAAATTGTTCTTCATATCCAATTTCTGTGTTTTTTATCTGAAGAATGGGCAATATACAGAGTCAGTGATGAGAAACCATTTAGCAATAACAATATTTATCATACTGGGTTTGACAAATGACCTACAACTAGAGATTTTGGTTTCTATCTTCCTGTTGGTAACATATATGTTTAGTGTCATTGGGAATCTGACCATAATTTCTCTCATCTTTGTGGATTCTTGTTTTAAAACAGCTATGTATTTTGTTCTTCAAAATTTCTTTTACTTAGAAATCTCATTCACAATGGGCTGTGTGCCCAAATACCTCTACATCATATCAAGTGGGAACAAAACCATTACCACCAATGCCTACTTCAGCCAGATCTCTTTTATTGTCCTCTTTGGGGCTACAGATTTTTTTCTTGGCTGTGATGTCCTATGACCACTATGTGCCATCTGCAAACCTCTGCATTATATGACCATCATGAGAGTAGAGTCTTGGAAGTCTTATCCTCTGTTGGGTATCTGGCTTCTTGATTATCCCTCTTCCCCTTGGCCTGAGTCCCTACCTGGAATTCTGTGACTCTGTTATTGACCATTTTCTCTGTGATGCTTCTCCAATACTGAAGAATTTATGTTCTGATACTTGGTTCTTAGAGCAGCTGGTTTTATTCTGTGCTGTGTTGACCTTTATAGTGACCCTTGTGTGTGTAGTTCTGTCCTACATATGTATCATTGGATGATTCTAAGTTTATCTTCTGCCCAGGAAAGGAAAAAAGCCTTTTTCAATGTTTCTTCCCACATGCTTGTAGTTTCCATTATCTATGGCAGTTGCATTTTTATGTATGTGAAACCTTCAGCTAAGGATGAAGTGGCCATTAATAAGGGAGTTTCTCTGCTCACTATATTGTTGCCTCTGAGAAATAAATTTCTCATTTATCCCATGGAAATAAACAAGTGAAGTGCTCTTTCTATGGCATTCTTAAAATATTTGTATTTCATTCAAAGTAGTAGTAGAACAGCATACTGGGAATTCAATCAAATCATGCTCTCACTCCCCCTGCTGCAGCAGGGTCCCTAATAGAGCCTTGCCAGAAAAAAAAAAAAAAAAAAAAAAAAAAAAAATCAAAGCTATGTCATGAGAATATAGATGGAAATTGAAGTCATGAGAATGACACATTTTGATAGGCATGAAACAGAGTTGAGAAGAAAGAATGCTGAAGGACCCAGCATAAGGGCATGAACGTTTCTCTTCTCTGAAACTGCTAAAACCTCTCTCTTCTTAATTTGGAATTCAGCCAATTCTTCTTAGTCATTTCAAATATGCATCTGTCATGAGACTTGTGTGTCACTTTTGGTATTTATCACTTCTTTCCCATTTTTGCTATACATTCTGTTTTGAGGAGTCTTCCCTTTTCAAGAGGGAAATATGTGAATTTTCAGGAAATGAAAAGCTCTCTTCTTCCTCAGACCAGACTTGTCAATATGTTGCAGTATAGCCTTTGAAGAGTAATTGCTCAAAGAACAACTAGAAAAGCCAAAATACAACACAAAAACCATTGGCTTAACGTACTCAGGTTGCTGCTGAAACAAGATTCTGCAAATGGTGGAACTGTTGAAGAGGCAGTTGATTGTATGCAGCTACTTCTGCCCTTAGAGGCATTTTCAGATTCATGGCTGTGATGGATTAAAGATTGCTTCACATTATTTAATGTCAGCCTCTCCATCAGGGCACAAAAGGTTTCTTTTCTCTGTTTTGGCTTGGCTGGGTTTATAACTCTGCTAGTCTATAATCTGTGATGAGAGTGTAGTAGAAGTGATGCAACAATGGCTGATCAGTCTACAACAGCCCCACAACTGGGATCCTTGAAATTAACTGTCATTTTGTCAGGATTTTGGACCATCTGCAGTTGACATTTGTGCACCTTTTCACACAAGGCCACCCAGTAATCAGCTGGTAATCAAAATATGTGTTGGACATTTTACATACTCAAGTGTTTATAGCTGACATTCGTCTTTGGAACTAAATATTTTAAATAGGTGAAATATTTCTACTATTTATACGGGATGTTCCCAATAAGCAACTCCCACCATTTGGAAAATGGTAATGAGATGAGTGCATAACCTGAGTGTATGACCTCTCAAGTGGTTGGTGCATATGATAAACAAATATAAATGAAAGCAAAAGTGCTCAAGAAAAATCAGTTAATTTTACAGACTGCTCTCCAATGAAGTAAGTTAGTCTTTTTTTCCTTTCTTTGGTAGAGGGAGGTATTTATCATTTATTCATTGTGATAAATGAAGTTCAGGCATTTACTTTGCAATACAAGGAAGGAAATATTCAGTTCTAGAGAATAGTGAAAGTCCCTCAGTTGTGTCCGACGCTTTGTGATCCCATGGACTGTACAGTTCATGAAATTCTCCAGGCCAGAATACTGGAGTGGGTAGCCTTTTCTTTCTCCAGGGGATCTTTCCAACCCAGGGATGGAACCCAGGTCTCCCTCATTGCAGGTGGATTCTTCACCAGCTGAGCCACAAAGGAAGCCCCCCAGTTCAAAGAAACATATCACCAAAATAGCACTTTTTTTCCACTCCATTTCATAAATTACATTCAAGCAACAACTGCTTTAGAATAAAAATAGATATGAATGACATTTTGTATTTTGATTAATATGTCTTAGTTTTGAACACATTTCTGAAACTTTGATAGTAGCATCTAAATTTTTTTGTAGGACCAAAGTACTATTTATTTATTTGGCTGTGCTGGGCCTTAGTTTATGGCACGTGGGATCTTTGATCTTTAGTTGAGGCATAGAGGATCTAGTTCCCTGATCAGGATTTGAACCTGAGATCTCTGCATTGGGAAAGCAGAGTCTTAGCCACTGGACCACCAGGAAACTTCCAAAGTGCTATTTTTAAGCCTTACCCTTAATTACCATTTCTTTCCTTTCATTTCATAATTACCAGAATACATGAAAGTAAAATTTATATTCTTAATAAAGTAGCAGACTATAGTATGATTAATATTTTGTTTATTGTCTTCACCATTTATTTTAGTTTACTGCCTTCTAATTTGCTTAATGACACAAGCATTTGAGTATGTCTTTTAAAAGGGTCTTCAAATTTGTCTTTTGTGTGGCAAGGCTTCTGAGGTATTCTTTTATTTTACGATCACATTTAAATGTCTAATTTCTTAAGAGGTAAAATTTGGTTTTCTGTCTTGTTTCAGGGCTTCCGCATTGGCTCAGTGGGTAAAGAATCTGCCTGAAATGCAGGAGACGCAGGAGACTTAGGTTCAATCCCTGGGTTGGGAAGAACCCTGGAGAAGGAAATGGCAACCCACTCCAATATTCTTGCCTGAAAAATCTCATGGACAGTGGAGCCTGGCAGGCTGCAGTCCATGGGGTCACAAAGTCGGATACGACTGAGCGACCAAGCACATCTTGTTTCAGCATTCTTGGAGATATCCATCTTTCTCTAGTGTAGGAATATACTATCATTTCCTTCTGTTAATCTTCTCCCCACCTGTAACACTTATTATCTAGATTTGGCATCTGCATTTATTTTTTGGTGCTTATCTACCTACCTATCTATTGTTTTCCATTATCAACTTAATGTCTTGTTTTCTACTGCTTTCAGTTCAATTAAGTTCAGTCACTCAGTCGTGTCTGACTCTTTGCCACCCCAGGGACTGCAGGATGCCAGGCTTCTTTGTCCATCACCAACTCCTGGAGCTTACTCAAACTTATGTCCATCGAGTCAGTGATGCAATCCAACCATCTCACCCTCTGTCGTCCCCTTCTCCTCTAGCCTTCAATCTTATCAGGGTCTTTTCCAAAGAGTCAGTTCTTTGCATCAGGTGGCCAAAGTATTGGAGTTTTAGCTGCAGCATCAGTCTTTCCAATGAATATTCAGGACTGATTTCCTTTAGGTTTGACTGGTTTGATCTCCTTGCAGTCCAAGGGACTCTCAAGAGTCTTCTCCAACATCACAGTTCAAGAGTACCAATTCTTTGGTGCTCAGGTTTTTTTATGGTCCACCTCTCACATCCACACATGACCACTGGAAAAACCATAACTCTGACTATATGGGACTTTGTCAGCAAAATATATTTGTTTACTTTTCTGTATCAGAGACATTACTTATTAAAAAAACAGCTTTTTAATATGTCTAGGTTGGTCATAGCTTTTCTTCCAAGGAGCAAGAATTGTTTAATTTCATGACTGCAGTCACCAATCTGCAGTGATTTTGGAGCCCCCCAAAATAAAGTCTCTCACTGTTTCCATTATTTCCCCATCTACTTGCTATGAAGCAATAGGACCGGATGCCATGATCTTAGTTTCCTGAATGTTGAGTTTAAGCCAACTTTTTCACTCTCCTCTTTCACTTTCATCAGGAGTCTCTTTAGTTCTTCTTTACTTTCTGTCATAAGGGTGGTGTCATCTGCGTATCTGAGGTTTTTGATATTTCTCCTGGCAATCTTGATTCCAGCTTGTGCTTCATCCAGCCTGGCATTTCACATGACATACTCTGCATATAAGTTAAATAAGCAGGGTGACAATATACAACGTTGACATACTCCTTTCCCGTTTTGGAACCAGTCTGTTGTTTATCTACTGCTTTATGGAAAGGTTTATCAGATCTGATCTTCTAGCTCATTATTTTTGTTTTAGTTCTTTCTTTCCTGGTATTAGTCTCATCTTTATTTCATTTATGTTTTTCAGCAGTATTTTTTACCTATTTTTATAATGTTTTATCCTTCGTTTAATCAGTATCATTCCTATCTTTATGAGGAACTTATACTTATTTTAAGCTCTTGATGCTTTTTTTCTTTGGCTCATATATTGTCTTTTGTGTAATCTTGTCCCCAGGCCTTACTGTACCCCACAGTGGATGCATTCCTCAGATGGGTAGTTCTTTTGGCTTCTGAACTCATGACCTCTGCATAGCTTCAGCTATCCTGTCCAGTGATGTATGGGCTGAAGCTTAAGTCCTGGTCTGTGACCTTCTGGATGAATTTAAAGAAACGACAAAGCTGATCCTCAGGGCAGAATGTCCAAGTCATTATGGAACAGTTCTTACCTTACTTGGGTTCTTAAAAAGTTCTTTAAAAAATTTCTAAGTTTTATTTTAAACTCTTTGCAAGAAGCAGCATTCAGAAAAGACCATCTGTTTAGATTTGTAATTCATAAGTCCACAACCTTGGGGATTTTGGGGAGAGGATAGAGGAATGAACACCCAGTGTTTTTATTATCTCCTTACCCTAGCACTGCTCTGATGTCATCTTGAGAATACTAGATAGGTAAAGCTGTTTCTTTTGATTCTTGTCTACAGTGGTGACAGGAGAGATAAAGCCTACCAACCTACACATTTAGACATTGAACATTCCAAAAGTTCATCTGCAGAATCAGTAAATTCATTCCTTTGCTTTGTGACTTGAGTTACATACCCAGTAAGTATTGACATAAAGCTAGCAAGATGAACAGTTTCAGAAGGGCATGACTTGTCTTTTTATTTTTCTTTCTCTCTTTTTTGAACAAGTACATTTAAAAGGTGATACATTCCTTCCAAAATTCATTTCTAAATGTTTATATTATGAAGGCTGACTGAAGCCCTGGCTAGTGCCCTTGTACTTTGATTTACACCAAGTACTCTTATTCTTCATCTCATTTATACTCAGAGATATCCAGGTCACATGGGGTTGATGGCAGCCTAGTCCTAACAATCTGCTGCCAAGTGTTCTGCCTTGTTTTATCAAATGTGTGAATAATCTAGCTATCCAAGGATGCAAGTGGATTAAGAGGAATGGAAATAAACTGGTCTTGTTGCACAGGGATTTCAAATCGAATGACCAGCATTTTTACAGTCCTGCTTATGTTAATCCAATCAATTTAGTGCTTATTCTTACTAGTTAAGCCTGAGTTTCTTGAAAATGACATTGATTATATTGACATCCATATTGTTATAATGGACGTCATTTCTTAAGCATAATAATGACTTAAAAATTTTATGCCTATTATTTTATTTAATTCTCACAACTACCCTATAAGATAGACACTATATTATCCACATTTTAGAGTTGAGAAAAATAAGCTTTAGGCAGGTGAAAAACTGTTCCAAGCAGACTTGGGTAGAAGGTTGAAAATCTGGGATTTGAACTAAAGCCTGTATTTTCAACCACTATATGGCATTGTCTTCCATTTCACCATGGGCTTTGGTAGAAATGTGGGTATGGGGGAAGTTAACGATTCAGGTGTGATCATTTGAGAACATTTCTCTATTAATTAATAATTCAGTATATTTGGAGTAAATTAAAAGACATCATTAATCCTTAGCTCAAACGGTAAAGAATCCCCTGTGATGCAGCAGACCAGGGTTCAATCCCTGGGTTGGGAAGTTCCTCTGGAGAAGGGAATAGCAATCCACTCCAGTATTCTTGCCTAGAGAACTTCAAGGACAGAGAAGCCTGGCAGGCTACAGTCAGTGGGGCTACAGTCACAATCCCTAGTTTAGCCATCAAGGAAACCCAGATATTCAAAATAGCCATGGCTTACAAAAAAGGTCATTTATTAAAAATATTATACACTCTTCACTATCTTCTGTGGTTTTGGAAACTTTCTCTCATGGTCAGGCTGGTACAGTTTTTTCCTTAAGTGATTAAGAAGCATCATTCCACTCAATATTATTACCACATATAAAACATGTGAATACATCAGATGATGCTCCATTTGCATCTCAATCAGCATTCTTCAATGAATTAGGGTGTTACTAAACTATAAATAATCAGCTTTCCAAAATGTCCTAAGTTCCATTGACATTGAGTTCCTACCATCACCTCTTCAAATTCAGTTTGTTGTTACCTAAAATCCATGTGTGGATTGGTAGGGTAGTCTGTTCCCAGTTGGTTGTGAAGATTCATAATTTGGAACATTCTAGATATAAAACTGTGTGATACTTTATATTTTTTCACTTTATGAAACAGGTATCCATGGGTTATGTAAAAAAAGCAAAAATTTGGGGAAAGTTGAAAGAATGAAGCCATATCACAAAATTTGTCCTTTATAAACCTAACAAAAGTAAACAAAAAGATGAAAATTAAATTGTGATTGAAAAAAATTTTTTCAAAGACTACCAAAGAGAGAGAGAGACAGAGTGGGTAACTCAGTCATTAACTTAGAAAGATGTCAGCTATGATCAGCAACAACAGGTAAGAGGATGGAAACCTTTCCTCTAGAACTCTAACCAAAACTTCTAGAAAATGAATGTGTAAGTTGACAAAATCTTGAGAGTTTTTGCCCCATTTGGAGAAAAGTGGACCTAATTTACAGGAGGATGGTAGTCTCAATGGCTACATTTGTAAGATAAATGAAAAAGAGAAGCAGAATAAAAAATATTTTCCCTTTAATATAAGCATGGCTCCACATCATGCTAAAGCTGAAACTCCAGTACTTTGGCCACCTCATGCAAAGAGTTTACTCATTGGAAAAGACTATGATGCTGGGAGGGATTGGGGGCAGGAGGAGAAGGGGACGACAGAGGATGAGATGGCTGGATGGCATCACTGACTCGATGGACATGAGTCTAAGTGAACTCTGGGAGTTGGTGATGGACAGGGAGGCCTGGCGTGCTGCTATTCATGGGGTCGCAAAGAGTCGGACACAACTGAGCGACTGCTCTGATCTGATCTGAATGCGAGATTTCTTTAGAAACAATGCTAATACAAAATTGTAAAATTTAAAAATAAAATAAAATAAAAAAAAAATAAAAAAAAAAAAAAGAAACAATGCTCATAGCATCACTTCCTTTCTTAAAACGTCTCTTGGCTTACCAGTGTCCAGTTTACTCCAGAAAACAGCTAATTCTTTCCAGTTGTTCTTTTTAGACTTTCTCATTCATCCTTCTCTATTAACACTTACCATATTCTTTTATTTTTTGTAATCTTATGACTTGGGGCTTCCCAGGTAGAGCTAGGGGTAAGGAACACGTATGATAATGCAGGAGACATAAGAGATGCTGGTTCAATTCTTGAGTGGGGAAGACCTCCTGGAGGAGGGCATGGCAACCCACTCCAGTATTCTTGCCTGGAGAATCCCATGGAAAGAGGAGCCTGGCAAGCTACAGTCCATAGTGTCACAAAGAGTCAGACACAATTGACACGACTTAGCACACATGCACGCACGCAAGCTTATGACTTATAAGTAAACTGCAAACTTGACAATTTACAGTTTATATACATTTCTATCACATTACACCATAGATTCCCTGAAATTAAGACATATGCCTTTCATATTTTTATCCTTAAGTGCCAGGTCAGCACTTGAATTATGGTAGACACTCAATACCTATTTACTAAATGAAGTATATCTTTCCTTGAAGTGTATTTTGTTTTGTTAAAGCTTTACAATCTTTTTGATGGAGTCCTTGAAGGCTTGTTTCACTTGCTGATTTCTTAGAGTGTAAATGAAGGGATTTAACAAGGGAGTAATTGAAGTAATGAGCATGGCTATTCCTTTGTTGAAAGCACCTTCTTCTTTTGCAGAAGGATTAATGTACATAAACATGCAGCTGCCATAAGAGAGCGAGATGACAATCCTGTGGGAGGAACAAGTGAAAAAGCCTTTGCCCTTTGCTGAGCAGAAGGAATCCTCAGAATGGTCCTGATAATATATGTATAAGAAAGTGTCACCAGCACCAGAGTAACCACCAAAGTCACAACTGCCAAGGAGATGACCATCAGTTCTAAGAGGCTTGTGTCTGAGCAGGCGAGCTCCAGGAGGGGCCCATAGTCACAGTAATAGTGATTCAGAACATTGGAGGCACAGAAATCCACCTGGCTCATTAAGATGATTGGGGGAAAGATAGCCAGGAATCCCCCTAGCCAGGAGCAGAACACAAGTTGTATGCAGACTCTGCTGTTCATGACGGTCAGGTAGTGCAGGGGTTTGCAGATGGCCACATAGTGGTCATAGGACATAGAAGCCAGGAGGTAAAACTCTGTTGCCCCAAGAAATATAGCAAAAAAATATTGAATTAAGCATCCAGCAAAGCTGATGGCTTTATTTCCTGTTGTCATGCTGGTCAGAAATCTGGGAATGAAAATGGATGTGAAGGAAACTTCTAAGAAGGAGAAATTCTGGAGGAAGAAATACATGGGGGTTTGGAGGTGAGAATCTACTAGAGTGAGAATGATGATAGTCAGATTTCCTAGGACACTTAGCATGTAGGTGAGAAACAGAAAGATGAATATCAGTGCCTGGACCTCAGGTTGATTTGTGAGGCCCAACAAAATAAACTCAGTAAATGTTTGGTTTTTCATTGTTGACCTTCAGTAGATCTAAAGGGAATAGGTGAAAATGATGAAAACTAAAGTTTTTTGGGGCTGGGGAGATAAAGCTCATTGTAATCAACAGAATCAGATCATATATAACTCTCTATCTAGTTGGGCCAAACCAGTGTCCATTGGACTAGACTTGTTCCATGTAAGCCCCTCTGTTGCTCATGTAAATGACCTTATTCCTAAAGTCTTTGTAATTCCTCAAGTTGATCTATTCCTGCACGCATAAGAGAATTATTACAGAATAATTACTTAATTTTTTTCAGAAGAATAAATTTTTGTACCCATCTTTTCCTTACAAAGTCTCCGTATTGAAGTCATATTTCTCTGACTCTGATAATCTCATACCTCAGGGCACTTGGTAGAAATATCTCTATCTGATGCTATTTTCTGTGCTTCTCTCTCCCCTCTGTTGCTTTTCCTATACTGTTTCCCCTTCCCTGTAATATTCCCCCTCCTTGTACTATTTAATGTTTAGATGAGTACCTGCCACAGATCCTCATCTCCATTACTATATAAATCTCTGACTTCCCTTGTTCCAGCAACCAATATGGTATGGGGAAGGAGGTGGGAAGGGGGTTCAGGATTGGAAACACGTGTACACCCGTGGCAGATTCATGTTGATGTATGGCAAAACCAATACAATATTGTAAAGTAATCAGCCTCTAATTAAAATAAATAAATTTAATTAAAAAAAGAAATTTCCCCAAGTAGATAATTCTGAAGATCTTGATGCATAACTGATATTTCTAGACCCTCCCCTTCCCAGGTGGTGCATTTGGTAAAGAATCTGCCTGCTCATTGCAAGATACACAAGAGATATCGGTTTGACTCCTGGTCTGGGAAGATTCCCCTGGAGCAGAAAATGGCAACCCACTCCAGTATTTTTGCCAGAAAATTCCATGGACAGAGGAGCCTGGTGGGCTACAGTACATGGGGTCACAAAGAGTTGGTCATGACTAAGCATGCACACACCAGTTCTTTTGTAGGGTGAATTTGTAACAGTGCTTTAGGACTTAAAGACCTTTAGTTCAATATTCTATCATTTTATTTTGACTACATGAGCAAGTTTAAGACATTAATAAATCATATTCATTAGCATTTACTTTTATTTCTCTGCCATTTTCAAAGTCTCCTATACACTGATTTGGACTATATTTCTTTTTTTTTTTTTTAATTTTATTTTATTTTTAAACTTTACAATATTGTATTAGTTTTTTTTTTCTAATTTTATTTTATTTTTAAACTTAACATAATTGTATTAGTTTTGCCAAATATCAAAATGAATCCGCCACAGGTATACATGTGTTCCCCATCCTGAACCCTCCTCCCTCCTCCCTCCCCATACCATCCCTCTGGGTCGTCCCAGTGCACTAGCCCCAAGCATCCAGTATCGTGCATCGAACCTGGACTGGCAACTCGTTTCTTACATGATATTTTACATGTTTCAATGCCATTCTCCCAAATCTTCCCACCCTCTCCCTCTCCCACAGAGTCCATAAGACTGTTCTATACATCAGTGTCTCTTTTGCTGTCTCGTACACCAGGTTATTGTTACCATCTTTCTAAATTCCATATATATGCATTAGCATACTGTATTTATGTTTTTCCTTCTGGCTTACTTCACTCTGTATAATAGGCTCCAGTTTCATCCACCTCATTAGAACTGATTCAAATGTATTCTTTTTAATGGCTGAGTAATACTCCATTGTGTATATGTACCACAGCTTTCTTATCCATTCATCTGCTGATGGACATCTAGGTTGTTTCCATGTCCTGGCGGTTATAAACAGTGCTGTGATGAACATTGGGGTACACGTGTCTCTTTCCCTTCTGGTTTCCTCAGTGTGTATGCCCAGCAGTGGGATTGCTGGATCATAAGGCAGTTCTATTTCCAGTTTTTAAAGGAATCTCCACACTGTTCTCCATAGTGGCTGTACTAGTTTGCATTCCCACCAACAGTGTAAGAGGGTTCCCTTTTCTCCACACCCTCTCCAGCATTTATTATTTGTAGACTTTTGGATTGCAGCCATTCTGACTGGTGTGAAATGGTACCTTATAGTGGTTTTGATTTGCATTTCTCTGATAATGAGTGATGTTGAGCATCTTTTCATGTGTTTGTTAGCCATCTGTATGTCTAACAGAGAAGAGAAATGGAGAAATGTCTATTTAGTTCTTTGGCCCATTTTTTGATTGGGTCGTTTATTTTTCTGGAGTTGAGCTGTAGGAGTTGCTTGTATATTTTTGAGATTAGTTGTTTGTCGGTTGTTTCATTTGCTATTATTTTCTCCCATTCTGAAGGCTGTCTTTTCACCTTGCTAATAGTTTCCTTTGATGTGCAGAAGCTTTTAAGGTTAATTAGGTCCCATTTGTTTATTTTTGCTTTTATTTCCAATATTCTGGGAGGTGGGTCATAGAGGATCCTGCTGTGATGTATGTCGGAGAGTGTTTTGCCTATGTTCTCCTCTAGGAGTTTTATAGTTTCTGGTCTTACGTTTAGATCTTTAATCCACTTTGAGTTTATTTTTGTGTATGGTGTTAGAAAGTGTTCTAGTTTCATTCTTTTACAAGTGGTTGACCAGATTTTCCAGCACCACTTGTTAAAGAGATTGTCTTTAATCCATTGTATATTCTTGCCTCCTTTGTCAAAGATAAGGTGTCCATATGTGCGTGGATTTATCTCTGGGCTTTCTATTTTATTCCATTGATCAATATTTCTGTCTTTGTGCCAGTACCATACTGTCTTGATAACTGTGGCTTTGTAGTAGAGCCTGAAGTCAGGTAGGTTGATTCCTCCAGTTCCATTCTTCTTTCTCAAGATCGCTTTGGCTATTCGAGGTTTTTTGTATTTCCATATAAATTGTGAAATTATTTGTTCTAGCTCTGTGAAGAATACTGTTGGTAGCTTGATAGGGATTGCGTTGAATCTATAAATTGCTTTGGGTAGTATACTCATTTTCACTATATTGATTCTTCCAATCCATGAACATGGTATATTTCTCCATCTATTAGTGTCCTCTTTGATTTCTTTCACCAGTGTTTTATAGTTTTCTATATATAGGTCTTTAGTTTCTTTAGGTAGATATATTCCTAAGTATTTTATTCTTTCCGTTGCAATGGTGAATGGAATTGTTTCTTTAATTTCTCTTTCTGTTTTGTCATTATTAGTGTATAGGAATGCAAAGGGATTTCTGTGTGTTGATTTTATATCCTGCAACTTTACTATAGTCATTGATTATTTCTAGTAATTTTCTGGTGGAATCTTTAGGGTTTTCTATGTAGAGGATCATGTCATCTGCAAATAGTGAGAGTTTTACTTCTTCTTTTCCTATTTGGATTCCTTTTATTTCTTTTTCTGCTCTGATTGCTGTGGCCAAAACTTCCAAAACTATGTTGAATAGTAATGGTGAAAGTGGGCACCCTTGTCTTGTTCCTGACTTTAGAGTAAATGCTTTCAATTTTTCACCATTGAGGATAATGTTTGCTGTGGGTTTGTCATATATAGCTTTATTATGTTGAGGTATGTTCCTTCTATTCCTGCTTTCTGGAGAGTTTTTATCATAAATGGATGTTGAATTTTGTCAAAACCTTTCTCTGCATCTATTGAGATAATCAGATGGCTTTTATTTTTCAATTTGTTAATGTGGTGTATTACATTGATTGATTTGCGGATATTGAAGAATCCTTGCATCCCTGGGATAAAGCCCACTTGGTCATGGTGTATGATCTTTTTAATGTTTTGTTGGATTCTGATTGCTAGAATTTTGTTAAGGATTTTTGCATCTATGTTCATCAGTGATATTGGCCTGTAGTTTTCTTTTTTTGTGGGATCTCTGTCAGGTTTTGGTATTAGGGTGATGGTGGCCTCATAGAATGAGTTTGGAAGTTTACCTTCCTCTGCAATTTTCTGGAAGAGTTTGAGCAGGATAGGTGTTAGCTCTTCTCTAAATTTTTGGTAGAATTCAGCTGTGAAGCCGTCTGGACCAGGGCTTTTGTTTGCTGGAAGATTTTTGATTACAGTTTCAATTTCCGTGCTTGTGATGGGTCTGTTAAGATTTTCTATTTCTTCCTGGTCGAGTTTTGGAAAGTTGTACTTTTCTAAGAATTTGTCCATTTCTTCCACGTTGTCCATTTTATTGGCATATAATTGTTGATAATAGTCTCTTATGATCCTTTGTATTTCTGTGTTGTCTGTTGTGATCTCTCCATTTTCATTTCTAATTTTGTTGATTTGATTTTTCTCCCTTTGTTTCTTGATGAGTCTGCTAATGGTTTGTCAATTTTATTTATCCTTTCAAAGAACCAGCTTTTTGTTTTGTTGATTTTTGCTATGGTCTCTTTTGTTTCTTTTGCATTTATTTCTGCTCTAATTTTTAAGATTTCTTTCCTTCTACTAACCCTGGGGTTCTTCATTTCTTCCTTTTCTAGTTGCTTTAGGTGTAGAGTTAGGTTATTTATTTGACTTTTTCTTGTTTCTTGAGGTGTGCCTGTATTGCTATGAACTTTCCCCTTAGGACTGCTTTTATCGTGTCCCACAGGTTTTGGGTTGTTGTGTTTTCATTTTCATTCGTTTCTATGCAAATTTTGATTTCTTTTTTGATTTCTTCTGTGATTTGTTGGTTATTCAGCAGTGTGTTGTTCAGCCTCCATATGTTGGAATTTTCAATAGTTTTTCTCCTGTAATTGAGATCTAATCTTACTGCATTGTGGTCAGAAAAAAATGCTTGGAATTATTTCTATTTTTTTGAATTTACCAAGGCTAGCTTTATGGCCCAGGATGTGATCTATCCTGGAGAAGGTTCCATGTGCGCTTGAGAAAAAGGTGAAATTCATTGTTTTG
The DNA here is from genome assembly GCF_027580195.1 of Bos mutus. Lineage (NCBI taxonomy): Eukaryota > Metazoa > Chordata > Mammalia > Artiodactyla > Bovidae > Bos > Bos mutus. The sequence continues at coordinate 14,549,513 of NC_091621.1, read as the reverse complement.
GGATGAAATGTCCTATAGATATCAATTAGGTCTAACTGGTCTATTGTATTGTTTAAAGTTTGTGTTTCCTTGTTAATTTTCTGTTTAGTTGATCTATCCATAGGTGTAAGTGGGGTATTAAAGTCTCCCACTATTATTGTGTTATTGTTAATGTCTCCTTTCATACTTGTTAGCATTTGTCTTAAAACTGTGGTGCTCCCATGTTGGGTGCATATATATTTATAATTGTTATATCTTCTTCTTGGATTGATCCTTTGATCATTATGTAGTGACCTTCTTTGTCTCTTTTCCCAGCCTTTGTTTTAAAGTCTATTTTATCTGATATGAGTATTGCTACTCCTGCTTTCTTTTGGTCCCTATTTGCATGGAAAATCTTTTTCCAGCCCTTCACTTTCAGTCTGTATGTGTCCCCTGTTTTGAGGTGGGTCTCTTGTAGACAACATATGTAGGGGTCTTGTTTTTGTATCCATTCAGCCAGTCTTTGTCTTTTGGTTGGGGCATTCAACCCATTTACGTTTAAGGTAATTACTGATTAGTATGATCCCGTTGCCATTTACTTTATTGTTTTGGGTTCAAGTTTATACACCGTTTTTGTGTTTCCTGTCTAGAGAATATCCTTTAGTATTTGTTGGAGAGCTGGTTTGGTGGTGCAGAATTCTCTCAGCTTTTGCTTGTCTGAAAAGCTTTTGATTTCTCCTTCATACTTGAATGAGATCCTTGCTGGGTACAATAATCTGGGCTGTAGGTTATTTTCTTTCATCATTTTAAGTATGTCTTGCCATCCCTCCTGGCTTGAAGAGTTTCTATTGAAAGATCAGCTGTTATCCTTATGGGAATTCCCTTGTGTGTTATTTGTTGTTTTTCCCTTGCTGCTTTTAATATTTGTTCTTTGTGTTTGATCTTTGTTAATTTGATTAATACGTGTCTTGGGGTGTTTCTCCTTGGGTTTATCCTGTTTGGGACTCTCTGGGTTTCTTGGACTTGGTAATTATTTCCTTCCCCATTTTAGGAAGTTTTCCACTATTATCTCCTCAAGTATTTTCTCATGGTCTTTCTTTTTGTCTTCTTCTTCTGGAACCCCTATGATTCAATGTTGTAGCGTTTAATATTGTCCTGGAGGTCTCTGAGATTGTCCTCATTTCTTTTAATTCGTTTTTCTTTTATCCTCTCTGATTCATTTATTTCTACCATTCTATCTTCTAATTCACTAATCCTATCTTCTGCCTCTGTTAATCTACTATTTGTTGCCTCCAGAGTGTTTTTAATTTCATTTATTGCATTATTCATTATATATTGACTCTTTTTTATTTCTTCTAGGTCCTTGTTAAACCTTTCTTGCATCTTCTCAGTCCTTGTCTCCAGGCTATTTATCTGTGATTCCATTTTAGTTTCAAGATTTTGGATCAATTTCACTATCATTATTCGGAATTCTTTATCAGGTAGATTCCCTATCTCTTCCTCTTTTGTTTGGTTTGGTGGGCATTTATCCTGTTCCTTTATCTGCTGTGTCTTCCTCTGTCTCTTCATCTTGTTTAAATTGCTGAGTTTGGGGTGTCCTTTCTGTATTCTGGCAGTTTGTGGAGTTCTCTTTATTGTATGCCACTTCTCACTGTGTGGGGTTTGTACAGGTGGCTTGTCAAGGTTTCCTGGTTAGGGAAGCTTGTGTCGGTGTTCTGGTGGGTGGAGCTGTATTTCTTCTCTCTGGAGTGCAATGAAATGTCCAGTAATGAGTTATGAGATGTCTATAGTTTTGGGGTGACTTTGGGCAGCCTGTATCTTGAAGCTCAGGACTGTGTTCCTTTGTTGCTGGAGAATTTGCTTGGTATGTCTTGCCCTGGAACTTATTGGCCCTTGTGTGGTGCCTGGTTTCAGTGTCGGTATGGAGGCATTTGATGAGCTCCTGTCAATTAATGTTCCTTGGAGTCAGGAGTTCCCTGGAGTCAGGGTTTGGACTTAAGTCTCCTGCTTCCGGTTATCGGTCTTATTTTTACAGTAGTTTCAAAACTTCTCCTTCTATACAGCACCATTGATAAAACATCTACATTAAAGATGAAAAGTTTCTCTATGGTGAGGGTCACTCAGAGAGGTTCACAGGGTTACATGGAGAAGAGAAGAGGGAGGAGGGAGTTAGAGGTGACCGAAATGAGATGAGGTGAATCAAGAGTGGAGAGAGTGGGCTAGCCAGTAGTCACTTCCTTATGTGCAGTCCACAACTGGACCACTCAGAGATGTTCACGGAGTTATACAGAGAAGAGAAGAAGGAGGAAGGTGACAGAGGTGGCCAGAAGGATAAAAGGGGGGAATGAAAAGGAGGGAGACAGATCCAGCCAGTAATCAGTTCCCTAAGTGTTCTCCACCGTCTGGAACACAGAGAAATTCACAGAGTTGGGTAGAGTAGAGAGGGGTTAGGGAGGAGACACAGGCGACCTGGTGGAGAAAAAGGAGAGTCCAAAGGGAGAGAGAGCAGTCAAGCCAGTAATCTCGCTCCCTAGTGAAAAATGGGTCCTGAAGATTGGGTCCTTAAAGGTACAAAATTGGTAACAAATACATAAAAGCAAAAATTAAAAATCTAGAGTAGAGTTTGGAATTTCAAAAATATGATGTTAAAGAAAAGAAGAAGGAAAAGAAAGAGAAAAAACGAACAAACAAAAAAAAAACAAGGTCACGAAAATTATAAAGAAAGTACAGGTACAAAATTGATAACTAATACCAAAAAGCAAAAATTAAAAATCTAGAGTAGAGTTTGGAATTCCAAAATACCATGTTAAAGAAAAGAAGAAGGAAAAGAAAGAGAGAAAAAACGAACAAACAAAAACAAACAAGGTCACGAAAATTATAAAGAAAGTACAGGTACAAAATTGATAACTAATACCAGAAAGCAAAAATTAAAAATCTAAGTAGAGTTTGGAATTACAAAAATACAATGTTAAAAAAAAAAAAAGAAGAAAAATAAAGAGAGAAAACAAACAAACAAATACAATGTCACAAAATTATAAAGAAAATACAGGTACAAAATTGATATCAAATACCAAAAAGCATAAATTAAAAATCTAGAGTAGAGTTTGGAATTTCAGATATACAATGTTATATAAAAGAAGAAGAGAAAGAAACAGAGAAGAAGAAAAAGAAGAAAAGAAAAAAAAAGTCACAGAAATTATATAAAAAAACTATAGGTACAAAATTGATAACATATACCAAAAAAAAAAAAATAAAAAATCTAGAGTAGAGTTTGGAATTTCAAAAATATAATGTTAAAGAAAAGAAGAAAAAAAAAAAAAAAAAAAAAACAAACAAAAAAACAAGGTGAAAAAATTATAAAATATATATATATGAAGTTTGCTGAAGAAGAAAAAAATAGGGTCTTTTTTTTTTTTTTTTGCAAAGTAATAGGTCATAAAAGTGAAAATTAAAGGAACAATAGAGGACTTAAAAAATTTTTTTAATTAAAAAAAAAGAATGATCGTAAAAATAATAAAAATATATCTAGGACTTTCTTGTTTTTTTTTTTTTGTGGGTGTTGTGGTTCAGTTCATTTTTGGCTAGTTCCTTGGTCAGACTTATATTTCTCAAGATCTATAGGCCCCTTCCTATGTAGTCCGTAGTAACCACAGGGTTTTGATCTATTGCCTGTAGCTTCCAAGGCGTTTCCCTCTGTTATATCTTCTTCTGTTTGCTAGTCTCTTCAGTATCTGGTTTCCGCCCTGACACAAAGGGCACGGTGGAGGACACTTTTTTTTTTTTTTTTTAGGCTTACTTGTTCAGTCGCGCTGTGGGGAGGGAGGGAGGGATGCTGCAAACAAATAACACTGGCGTGGGCTCGCAGTGCCTCAGCCACCCTGGGTCTGCCCCCGCTCACGGCGCGTGTAGCCTCCCTGTCCACACTGCTCCGACTCTAGGTTGTTCCGCCCGGAACAATCCGAGGCTGGCCCTGGGCTGCATGTACCTCCCAGGTCCAAGTCGCTCAGGTTCAGGCACTCGGGTAGTCCTCAGAGGCACAGACTCAGTTGGGCCTGCGTTTTGTGCTCTTCCCAGGTCCGAGCAGCTCAGGTGATGAGGTGTTTGGCGAGCGCCAATGCTGCGACTTATCGCCTCCCCGCCACTCTGTTATCTGGGTGTAAAACCGGCGCACCTTCTCAGGCAGATGTTGACCGTCCAGACCCCCAAGAAGTTTTAGTTAGCAAAGAAACTTGCTTACAGTTTTATAGATAATGTCTCTCTGGGGCTGCGATTGCCCCCTTCCGGCTCTGGCTGCCTATCACCGGAGGGGGAAGGTCTGCAGCCAGCTATCTCTGTTCAGTCCTTTGTTCCGTGCGCGGGCCTGCCGGTCTTAGGTTAGGGCTGGCTTTTCGCGCGTGGTAGATATCCCACAGTCTGGTTTGCTAGCCCAAATTATTTCGCTCAGATAGCTCTCAGGGTATTCAGGCCAGATTCTTACTCTCAGCGATGCAGCCCACGCCGTGCCTCCCTGCCCAGCCCCCGATTGCTAATGGCGGATGCAGGCGTCTGCGCTGCTTCTCCACTGGGGGAGTTACCGTAGGGCTCGCAATCTGCGAGTTTTAATTGTTTATTTATTTTTTCTCCCTGTTATGTTGCCCTCTGTGCTTCCAAAGCTCGGCACAGATTCGGCAGTGAGAAGGTTTCCTGGTGTTTGGAAACTTCTCTCTTTTTAAGATTCTCTTCCCGGGACGGAACTCCGTCCCTCCCTCTTTTGTCTCTTTTTTTTTGTCTTTAATATTTTTTCCTACCTCCTTTCGAAGAGTTGGGTTGCTTTTCTGGGTGCCTGATGTCCTCTGCCAGCATTCAGAAGTTGTTTTGTGGAATTTACTCGACATTTAAATGCTCTTTTGATGAATTTGTGGAGGAGAAAGTGTTCTCCTCGTCCTACTCCTCCGCCATCTTGGCTCCTCCCCAATATTGTATTAGTTTTGCCAAATATCGAAATGAATCCGCCACAGGTATACCCGCGTTCCCCATCTTGAACCCTCCACCCTTCTCCCTCCCCTCCCCTCCCTCTGGGTCGTCCCAGTGCACCAGCCCCAAGCATCCAGTACCATGCATCGAACCTGGACTGGCGACTCGTTTCATACATGATATTATACATGTTTCAATGCTATTTTCCCAAATCTCCCCACCCTCCCCCTCTCCCACAGAGTCCATAAGACTGATCTATACATCGGTGTCTCTTTTGCTGTCTCGTACTATATTTCTGAGAATAGAAGTCTTGAGAGATCCACAGACAGCATCTCAGAGTAGATTTTGCTCAAAGCCTCAAAGAGTCCTCAGTGGCAAACCAAGGATTATCAATTTATCATGCTTCAAATTTTCTTGGCATACAGAACCCAGGAAGAGGAACACTCATGTTTCTGACAATGAGTCCTTGTACATAAATTGGTAATCCCCAAGGAAGCAAATTTTACTGGTGGTATCCTGTGTGCCTCTTTAGGTTTTTCTGATTAAGAAGCAGAAACAACGTAAAATACCACTCTAATTCACACGTGTAAGAGTAAGGAAAATTAGACCCTCACAATCATTTTTGTCAACCTCTCCATTATTCCATATAGCTTTTGGAGGTATTGACCTATATCCTGCTACAACCCTGCCTTCCTTGTCTGTACTAACCTGTGGTCTTTGGAAAATGCTTCATTGTCATCCAGATTTTCACAGTTGGAGGATTTAATCAATCCATATTTATAGAATAATAACATCATTTACTTAAAACTTTCAGTATTCTCACCCTCATTGATCTGATTGACTGTAGTGGGCTGTTTACCTTGTTGTCCCCAAGAGGTAAATCAAAGGTGAGATGTGCCATGTGAGTCTCTGAGTTGTATAAAATTTAGTATTTTTTAAAATTGGGTTCCCATCCACATTCAATTATTCTTTCAATGGAAGTACCCAAGTTTTTAGAGCTTAACTGGGAAGGAAGTGTATTACTTCCATTCTTTGAATCTGAATCAGAATCAAATCACAGTTTCTGAGACATAGACTTCTTCACGTGTATAATTAAAAAAAAAAAAAGAGCAAATAATCACCTCCTTCTCCTGGCAATAATAGAATTAAAAAAGAGGACTTTAATAAGCTGAAAATGTTTCTGTTCTAAGAAAGATTATTGCAGAGTCCTTAGAAGGCAGGGTATGGGTGGGCTTCTTTGCAGTTTCTGTGTTCATTAGAGTGACATGGACTTTATTTGCTCTTTTTAGAGCAGGCACATGGGGATCAGTTTCTTAAAGAAGTTAAAGATGCCCTGTGGACCCAAGTATAAAAGGTGCAAATAAACCTCAGTTGACAGTTTGGAGAACAAGTTGTAAACATGTAGCTGAGGAGAGAAGTTCCTGAGAGACCATAAGGGTGTCATGAAAGAATCTGCCACAGTCATGAGGTTTGTGATGTTGAGAATGATGGAGTGATAACCCAGGGGATTGGTGTGCCTGCCCGAGTCATTATTCCTATTATTTTTCCCTTTAATAAACTAGTTGGCCAGTGCTCAAACTTGATATAAATGAGTGTCACTTCACAGTGGATTATCACAACCTTGGGGCTTCCCTGGTGGCTCAGTGGTAAAGAACCCATCTGCCAATGCAGGAGATGTGGGTTCGATCCTGGGTTGGGAAGATCCTCTGAAGAAAGAAATAGCAAACCAGTCCAGTGTTCTTGTCTGGGAAATCCGATGGACAGAGGAGTCTGGAGGGCTATGTCCATGGGGTCTCAAAAGAGTTGGATACGAATTAGCAACTAAACAACAACAACAACAACTTTAATGCCATGGTATCCTCCATTAAGATCTGCATGCTTAGTATTTCTGAAATTAATACTCCATCCAATCAGCACCTGGAAAATATTTTTCTATGGAAGATTTGATTTTATGTATACATTCTAGAGGTCTACAGGCTCACAGAAACTATTTGCCTTCACCTTCTGAAGGAATAGTATGTTTTCACTTGCCTCCTTGTGAGATATTCTAACAACCTTGCCTATTGCACATAACTCTGCAGGCAAGCTCTTAACCACACCCAACTTATTCCAGGAATACAGCTGTGACATTATATTGACAACATCCTTCTGCAAGGAAATTCAAACAATGCTTTCACATGGGCTAAACAAAACTTTTCATAGAACTTTCTAATCAGAATTGGTCCACTGCATCGTATAAAATTCAAGGCCCCACTACTGCACTAAAATTTCTGAACAATACTCCTCAGCCCAGGAATGATTTATACCTGATGTAGTAAGGAACCAATTCTCCAGTTTTATCAGCATTTGCTATTTTAAAGGAGTCTCAGTATTTACATGCTTAATTGGTTCTCAGAAGCAACATGCTCCTCATTTAGGAATTTGATTTCAGTCCATTATGCTGCTTCTTGCAAATAGACTCACTTTGTTTTGCTTTAAAAATTAATTAATTTTAGAATTAGCATAATTGAATACAACATTGCATTCATACAAGATGAGTAGATATTTATATATATATTACAAAATGATCACCACAATAAGTCTAATTAATATCTGTCATGTACATAGTTATAGAATTTTTTTTTCTTGTGATAAAAACTTTTTAAGATAGACTCTCCTAGCAACTTTCAAATATACAATACAGTGCCAATAACTATATAGTACATCTCCATAACTAATTTATTTTATAACTGGAAGTTTGTAGATTTTGGCTCTCTTTACCCATTTCTCCCAGATCCATCCCCCACCTTTGGCAATCACCTGTCGGTTCTCTGTATCTATGAGTTTAATTTTATTTATTGATTTACAAAAATTTTTATTAGAGAATAGTTGATTTACAGTGCTATTAGTTTCAGGTGTACAGCAAATTGGCTCAGTTATACACATATCTGCTCTTATTTAGATTCTTTTCCCATATAGGTCATTACAGAGTATTGAGTAGGGTTCCCTGGGCTATTCAGTAAGTCCTTAATAGTCATCTATTTTACTTTTTATTAAATGTTTTGTTTTGTGTTAGAGTATATCCAGTTAATGTGATAGTTTCAGGTAGACCAAGGCAAAGGGACTTAGCTACATATACACACACACACATATGTATATATATGTACATATATGTATATATATATAAATACACATATATACACATGTATCCATTCTCCCCCAAACTCCCCTTCCATCCAGGCTGAAACATGACATTAAACAGAGTTCCCTGTGCTATATAGTAAGTCCTAGTTATCTATATTATATATAGTAGTAGTGTGTACATATTAATCCCAGTCTCCCAATTTATCAATCTCCCCCTTATCCCACCTGGTAACCGTAAGTTTGTTTTCTATATCTGTGACTCTATTTCTGTTTTTTAAAGTATGTTCATTGCATAGTTAGACTACAGTATGAAAACCAGGAATCTGCCATCTGAGGCAATGTGGGTAAGTTCATGACATCTTATCACATGTAGGTCTGTGTAACCACCACTTCAGTCTAGATGCAGAACTGTTCTCACTAGGATCTCCCCAGTTATCTATATATATACCACCCCTAGGCCATTGTCCCCAATCCCTGGCAATCACTAATCTGTACATCATCTCTGTAATTTTGTCATTTCAAGAATGTTGTATAAATGGGATCCTACGGTATGTAAGTGTTGGGACTGGCTTTTCTCCTTGGCACATTGTCCCTCCTCTGGTAACTGTCAATCGTTGCTGTTTTGCTATATCTACCACAGGCTGACTGTCCTTTCTGTTTTTGGGTGGTTTCAGTTTTTGGCTATTCAAATTGTAACTTTATTTTTAGATTCCATACATAAGGAATATCATATGATATTTGTCTTTCTCTGCTTGTCTTACTTAAATTAGTATGATAATCTCTAGATCCATCCATATTACTGCAAGTGGCATAATTTCATTCTTTTTAATGGCTGAGTAATATTCCATTGTTTCTATCTATATACACCACATCTTCTTTATTCATTCTTGTGTCAATGGGCATTAAGTTTGCTTTCATATCTTGGCTATTGTAAACAGTGCTGCAGCAAACACATGTAAGTGAGATCAAGCATTATTTGTTTTTCTCTGTCTGATATATTCCACTTAGCATAATGCCCTTAAGGTCTCTCTATGTTGTTGCAAATGACAAGATTTTCTTCTTTTTTATGGCTAAATAGTTATATATATTTTTTCTTAATTCATTCATCTGTTAGAGGATACTTAGGTTGTTTCCATATCTTGGCTATTGTAAATAATGCTTCAATGAATGTGGGGGCACAGGCACCTTTTCAAGTTAGTGTTTTCATTTTCTTCAAATAAATACCTAGAAGTGGAATTGATAGATCATATGATTTTTTTATTTTTAATTTTTTGAGGAAACTCTATACTGTTTTTCATAGTGGCTGAATATAAATTGGCTTGCTCTGAATGGCTTGCCACCCCAAACCAAAAAGCTCTAAATTGCAATAAAACAGGCACTTCTATCAGTGTCATTCAACCATCCCAACCCCCCAAACTTCTTCACTGGAGAGGCTTTGGCTACCTTATCTTGTTCCTTTTGGAGTCCCTGAATCAATCATTGTTCATGGGTTTCTGCTACAAAAAACTGCCTTCTCTGGCTGCACATTTCACAACATTAGGATGGCAACTGTTGGCTGTATAGTGGATCTTTCTTGGAATAAGTGCTTTTACAAATCCTGAACCTTTGACTCTGCACCCAGTTGTTCATTATGCCTTGGGTCTTTGAGGCACCACCCCACAAACTTGGCATGGCCACAGAGGCCTCATTATTCAAATGAAAATGCTACTTAGAGAGCCAAACCCGGGCCTTCTGGCAAATCTCACCACAGGAGGAAATGATTTCCATGTCCTCAATCCTTTGCTAGATGCAGTGGTGCCTGAAGAGGTCACCCCTCCCCCATATCCATTGGTCATTTGGGGAGCCTCTTGGGATTAACTGAGTGATCAGGAAATGAAATTTGTATACTTTATAGACTCAGCACCAACATCACACAGGATGAAGCCCACTGAAAATCTTCTGCACTGGGACATCCCTAATCAAAGGTGGGACCCAGGGGACAGCACAGTCATTTTATTTTTTATTTATTTTAATTGGAGGCTAATTACTTTACAATATTGTAGTGGTTTTTGCCATACACTGACATGAATCAGCCATGGGTGTACATGTATTCCCCATCCTGAAACCCTCTCCCACCTCCCTCCCCATCCCATCCCCTCTGGGTCATCCCAGTGCACCACAGCACAGTCATTTTAATATTGGAAGATGTCATCCCAGTGCACCACAGACTCTGGTCTGTTGCACATGTGGTCATGGTTAATATTGGCAGGATGTGATTGTTTCAACAATTTTTTGGCCCCTTTTCTTTTTTTTTTGTAATTTTAATTTTATTTTATTTTTAATTTTACATAATTGTATTAGTTTTGCCAAATATCAAAATGAATCCATCACATGTATACATGTGCTCCCCATCCTGAACCCTCCTCCTCCCCCCATACCATCCCTCTGGTCTGGCTAATCCAGTATCGCAGCAACAACCAATGGCATCCATACATGATATTTTACATGTTTCAATGCCATTCTCCCAAATCTTCCCACCCTCTCCTCTGGGAGTCCAAAGAACTTCCAGGAATCAGCTTTTGCATCACAGATACCCAAAATGCAAATCAAGGTTCTAAATTCCATAAAATTCAATTTTTGGTGTTTTTCATTCTGGCTTACTTCAGGCTGATAATATTATTTCATCCACCTTCTAGAAATGACAAATGTATTCTTTTTAATGGTACAGTCTCCAGATCTGATCACAGATACCCAAAATGCAAATCAAGGTCGCATACTAAAATTCAATTTTCAGAGCCTCATTACAATACACAGGCTGATAAAATTAGCTTGGATTTCTGAAACACACACTGGTACAGTCTCAGATCTGATGCCACTATTCTCTTCCTGGTGGGCCCATGAAATGCCAGTCCATAGTATGGCCTCTGCTTTCAAGGCCTGAGAAGAATTAAAGGGACTTCCCTTTTCCAGTGGGAACATAAGATAACACAGTGACTAACCCATGTATCTTATGAGGGAAAACGTGCCCCTGCCTATATAATGGAAGAAGATTGTCCCTCTGGGGGATGGCCCTTAGCCAGTGGCAAATAGATTAATGAGGCCACTGACTCCCTCTGCTGTTAGTTACTATTCTTGGATCATGGTAGACACTTGGAAATAGTATTCCCCTCTTCTTCCAGACATGCTACCATTGAAGCCACAATACCAGACCTCAATGAGGCTCTTCTTATACTTTTACTAAAATGAACTAAAGCTCTTCTTGGTAGTTTGTCAAGAGACTATGCTAGAAAATGCATGAATTAATGAATGATCTCAAGGGAGCCTGACCCAGAACAATGTTGCCCAACACTGTTGTTGTTCTACTGATGATAAGAATGGTCTTTCTGATATTCAGCACAAATTGAGTATCTTTCCCCACTTTGTTAGCCTAAATGTTGAAACCATTTAGGTCATCAGAGTCTAAACTGATGGTGACCACAGTCCTTGAGACTTCAGATTCTGCCCCTGCTTCAGCATGGTTGCTATCCTGTGGTCCATTGCATCTTGGCCCGACTTGTTGCTGCTGCCAGCTCTCAAAATCTGTATACTGCTGTTCACTATTTAGCTCTCAGTTCTCTAAAACCTGCTGAGAAGAAAATTATCCTTGTTCTAATACTCACATGCTGGTGATCATGTACTGGGGACCCTTGCTGATTTGCTACCTCCTGGGGGTGTGCTTTGCATTGATCGCTGAAGAAGACTTTCTTATCTCTTCTTGCTATTCTTTGGAACTCTGCATTCAGATGCTTATATCTTTCCTTTTCTCCTTTGCTTTTCACTTCTCTTCTTTCCACAGCTATTTGTAAGGCCTCCCCAGACAGCCATTTTGCTTTTTTGCATTTCTTTTCCATGGGGATGGTCTTGATCCCTGTCTCCTGAACAATGTCATGAACCTCGATCCATAGTTCATCAGGCACTCTATCTATCAGATCTTAGCCCTTAAATCTATTTCTCACTTCCACTGTATAATCATAAAGGGATTTGATTTAGGACATATATGAATGGTCTAGTGGTTTTCCCTACTTTCTTCAATTTAAGTCTGAATTTGGCAATAAGGAGTTCATGATCTGAGTCACAGTCAGCTCCTGGTCTTGTTTTTGCTGACTGTATAGAGCTCCATCTTTGGCTGCAAAGAATATAATCAATCTGATTTCGGTGTTGACGATCTGGTGATGTCCATGTATAGAGTCTTCTCTTGTGTTGTTGGAAGAAGGTGTTTGTTATGACCAGTGCATTTTCTTGGCAAAATTCTATTAGTCTTCGCCCTGCTTCATTCCGTATTCCAAGGCCAATTTTGCCTGTTACTCCAGGTGTTTCTTGACTTCCTACTTTTGCATTCCAGTCCCCTATAATGAAAAGGACATCTTTTTTGGGTGTTAGTTCTAAAAGGTCTTGTAGGTCTTCATAGAAGAGTTCAACTTCAGCTTCTTCAGCGTTACTGGTTGGGGCATAGACTTGGATTACTGTGATATCGAATGGTTTGCCTTGGAAATGAACAGAGATCATTCTGTCGTTGTTGAGATTGCATCCAAGTACTGCATTTCAGACTCTTTTGTTGACCATGATGGCTACTCCATTTCTTCTGAGGGATTCCTGCCTGCAGTAGTAGATATAATGGTCATCTGAGTTAAATTCACCCATTCCAGTCCATTTTAGTTCACTGATTCCTAGAATGTCGACAGTCACTCTTGCCATCTCTTGTTTGACCCCTTCCAATTTGCCTTGATTCATGGACCTGACATTCCAGGTTCCTATGTAATATTGCTCTTTACAGCATCAGACCTTGCTTTTATCACCAGTCACATCCATAGCTGGGTATTGCTATCCAAAGAATAGCAAGAAGAAATAAGAAAGCCTTCTTCAGCGATCAATGCAAAGAAATAGAGGAAAACAACAGAATGGGAAAGACTAGAGATCTCTTCAAGAAAATTAGAGATACCAAGGGAATATTTCATGCAAAGATGGGCTCGATAAAGGACAGAAATGGTATGGACCTAGCAGAAGTAGAAGATATTAAGAAGAGATGGCAAGAATACACAGAAGAACTGTACAAAAAAGAGCTTCACGACTCAGATAATCACAATGGTGTGATCACTGACCTAGAGCCAGACATCCTGGAATGTGAAGTCAGGTGGGCCTTAGAAAGCATCACTACAAACAAAGCTAGTGGAGGTGATGGAATTCCAGTTGAGCTATTTCAAATCCTGAAAGATGATGCTGTGAAAGTGCTGCACTCAATATGCCAGCAAATCTGGAAAACTCAGCAGTGGCCACAGGACTGGAAAAGGTCAGTTTTCATTCCAATCCCAAAGAAAGGCAATGCCAAAGAATGCTCAAACTACCACACAATTGCACTCATCTCACATGCTAGTAAAGTAATGCTCAAAATTCTCCAAGCCAGGCTTTAGCAATATGTGAACTGTGAATTCCTGATATTCAAGCTGGTTTTCAAAAAGGCAGAGGAACCAGAGATCAAATTGCCAACATTTGCTGGATCATCAAGAAAGCAAGAGAGCTCCAGAAAAACATCTATTTCTGCTTTATTAACTATGACAAAGCCTTTGACTCTGTGGATCACAATAAACTGTGGGAAACTCTGAAAGAGATGGGAATACCAGATCACCTGATCTGCCTCTTGAGAAATTTGTATGCAGGTCAGGAAGCAACAGTTAGAACTAGACATGGAACAACAAACTGGTTCCAAATAGGAAAAGGAGTTCATCAAGGCTGTATATTGTCACCCTGCTTATTTAACTTATATGCAGAGTACATCATGAGAAACCCTGGACTGGAAGAAACACAAACTGGAATCAAGATTGCCGGGAGAAATATCAATAACCTCAGATATGCAGATGACACCACCCTTATGGCAGAAAGTGAAGAGGAACTAAAAAGTCTCTTGATATAAGTGAAAGAGGAGAGTGAAAAAGTTGGCTTAAAGCTCAACATTCAGAAAATGAAGATCATGGCATCTGGTCCCATCACTTCTTGGGAAATAGATGGGAAATGGTGGAAACAGTGTCAGACTTTATTTTTCTGGGCTCCAAAATCACTGCAGATGGTGACTGCAGCCATGAAATTAAAAGACACTTACTCCTTGGAAGGAAAGTTATGACCAACCTAGATAGCATATTAAAAAGCAGAGACATTACTTTACCAACAAAGTTTCATCTAGTCAAGGCTATGGTTTTTCCTGTGGTCATGTATGGATGTGAGTTGTACTGTGAAGAAGGCTGAGTGCTGAAGAATTGGTGCTTTTGAACTGTGGTGTTGGAGAAGACTCTTGAGAGTCCCTTGGACTGCAAGGAGATCCAACCAGTCCATTGTGAAGGAGATCAGCCCTGGGATTTCTTTGGAGGGAATGATGCTGAAGCTGAAACTCCAGTACTTTGGCCACCTCATGGGAAGAGTTGACTCATTGGAAAAGACTCTGATGCTGGAGGGATTGAGGGGCAGGAGGAGAAGGGAACGACAGAGGATGAGATGGCTGGATGGCATCACTGACTTGATGGACATGAGTCTGGGTGAACTCCGGGAGTTGGTGATGGACAGGGAGGCCTGGCCTGCTGGGATTCATGGGGTCGCAAAGAGTCAGACACGACTGAGCGACTGAACTAACTTGGGGTGTGCTGCTCCTGTCTTCAATATCCTGCAGTGGGTCTGAAGTCCAGCTCCCTCAGACTAGTGCACTCTCTGCTGTGATCCTGGGGAAAAGGGTCCTGGCCTTTGGGGAACCACAATTTCTTGTACTGGCAGCCCTCTATAACAACTCTAGTGGGAAGGTGTTCTAATGCTGTTAAGAAATAAATTCTTCTCAGTGTGATCTCTAGACTTAAAGCACTCTAGTCAAGGCTTCCCTGGTTGTCCAGTGGCTAAGACTCTGAGGTCCCAATGCAGTGGGCCTGGGTTCGATTGCTTGTCAGGGAACTAATTCCACATACCACAACTTAAAGAGCCTGAAGAGCCTGCATGTCACAACTCAGACTCAGTGCAGCCAAATAAATAAATTAGTAAATAAATATTTACCAAGAAAAAGCAATCCAGTCAAAATTCTAGCAGGATTTTTTGTGGATATAGATAAGTTGGTTTTAAAACTTACTTATAAAGAAAGGCAAAGAAACTCAGATAGTATAAACAATTTTGAAAAGAATAACAAAACTGTAGCATCTACACTATTTAATTTCCAGCCTTTGATGCAAAATAGATCATTTTTTGGTGTGTGTGTGATCAGCTGCTTTTGTATTGGTGTTGAGTGGGCATTGATCATACACTGTTTTCAACAGTAGTCATTTCAATCTCCTGCTCCATAGGATCTTGTTGATTTCTTTACATTAGATAATCCAGTTGCTGAATCATTTGCCATGGCATATACTGCATGACTTTTACAATCCTGAAGACCACATATCAGGTACTATAAAGTGGACAAACTTAGATAAAGGTTACTATTAAATTTTGCAAATTGTCATTGTCCTGGATTTCTAAATCTGGGCTACAAAAGCATGTCTTTGTTTTTTTTTTTTATTTGGTTCTACCTTAGATAACTATCTATTTTAAAATATGGATGTAATTTGGCAAAACTAATACAATTTTGTAAAGTTTAAAAATAAAAAATATGGATGTAGATTGTTTAATTTTGTAAGAATAATTTGTCATTGTACAGCAGGATGTGTTTACAATGGTACAGACTGAAGGAAATCTAAGGTTGTTTTGCCTTGATAGTTGAGATAGTTTGTCCTTGCTGCTGCTGCTGCTGCTAAGTCGCTTCAGTCGTGTCTGACTCAGTGCGACCCCATAGAAGGCATCAGGCTCCCTGGGATTCTTGGAACTGCAAGGAAATCTATATTTGGTTGTTTAAAAATAAAATAAAAAAAAAAAAAAAAAAAAAGAAAGCCTTTAGATAGTTGATCCTTGGGATTTTCCAGGCAACAGTACTAGAGTGGGGTGCCATTGCCTTCTCCAAGTTTGTCCTTATGTCTAAGTAAAACACATTGGAGGAGCTCCATGAAGCCCTAGATTCTTTATTAATCAGACATTCCACTGACATTGGCACTATGATTGGAGCTGAGCCTATTGAGGTTCAGAGCAATCTGTTTAAATCTCTTTCCCAATTTTTATAATACTTTTTAAAACCAGAATCCAAAGAAGTCTTAAGGCCAACCATGAAAGATATAATAGGAAATCACATTATGCACCATCCTTGCAACGTTCTTGTCCTCCTAGGTAAACATAATACCATTGAGGAAATAGCTCGACAAATTCGAAACACAGGATTAACCAATGAAGAAGAGGCAAATATGGGACCAATTATATGAACACTTGTTTATTTATTTTCATCTCCACCTCTCAAGCTTGTCCTATAAAAATTGTTCAACTACACAAAGCAAACTTTTTCTCCTGTGGATCAAAATGACTGGAGGACTCTTGTAGCAATCATAGAACATTCCAGGAATGATATGTACACATTTTATATGTGTACTCTTGGAGTCTGCTTACTTTGAGGGGACCAGACATTCACTGGTTTGCCACAATCCAATCTTTATAAGCTTATGGGAATGATTATAAAAGATTTCCAAAATTTCATATTACCTACTCTCCCAGTTGATGATATATGCTAGGTAAAGGCTCAATTGTTGGTGGGTACAACTCACTTCCTCTTAAGGCATTTATCTGGACAATAATACCTGCTGTATTTGTAGCATCTGAGATAATCTTTATTCAAGAATAACCCTTATCTGTGGGTCTCAGGAATTGTTCCTACATGTTGAAACATCTTATTGTTTAATTTTATGATACACAAAAATATTTTGAGTCTTGGTTTTGATTTATTATCTTTTTGTAATGTTCTCCCATTGTTGTAATTCTTGTTGAGTGGTTATAACCCATTTTACTCTTAAAAATTACATCTCATTTCACATTTTAATCCATTAATCAACAGTGAATATAGGACAACTGTTGAACATACACAGAAGGCCACTTGTACAGATGGAGTAGGAGGATGGAAGCCTTAGAAGTGAGGTCTTTAGGATGAAAGAGGGCTCGATAGAATGTTTAACAGACAAACATTTGAGAGTAAGATATGGCAAATAGTGTTAAATAAAAAGTTTAACAGACAAATTCATTTCTGCTGGATCATGGAAAATAAAAAGATCTATTTCTGCAAATACTGTGTTAAATAAAAAAATTCTGAAAGAGATAATTACCACCTGATCTGCCTCACTTAGACAATTAAAAAAAGGAGTTCGTCAAGCTGTTGTCAGAAAAATCAATGTATCAATAACCTGTATGCAGATGACACCACCCTTATGGCAGAAAGTGAAGAGGAACTCAAAAGCCTCTTGATGAAAGTGAAAGAGGAGAGTGAAAAAGTTGGCTTAAAGCTCAACATTCAGACAATTAAGATCATGCCATCCAGTCCCATCACTTCATGGGAAATAGATGGGGAAACAGTGGAAACAGTGTCAGACTTTATTTTTCTGGGCTCCAAAATCATTGCAGATGGTGACTGCAGCCATGAAGTTAAAAGACACTTACTCCTTGGAAGGAAAG
Source organism: Bos mutus (assembly GCF_027580195.1). Classification (NCBI taxonomy): domain Eukaryota; kingdom Metazoa; phylum Chordata; class Mammalia; order Artiodactyla; family Bovidae; genus Bos; species Bos mutus. The sequence continues at coordinate 14,531,915 of NC_091621.1, read as the reverse complement.
TTATGACCAACCTAGATAGCATATTAAAAAGCAGAGACATTACTTTGCCAACAAAGGTTTGTCTAGTCAAGGCCATGGTTTTTCCTGTGGTCATGTTGTGAACTGTGAAGAAGGCTGAGTGCCAAGAATTGGTGCTTTTGAACTGTGGTGTTGGAGAAGACTCTTGAGAGTCCCTTGGACTGCAAGGAGATCCAACCAGTCCATTCTTAAGGAGATCAGCCCTGGGATTTCTTTGGAAGGAATGATGCTAAAGCTGAAACTCCAGTACTTTGGCTACCTCATGCGAAGAGTTGACTCACTGGAAAAGACTCTGATGCTGGGAGGGATTGAGGGCAGGAGGAGAAGGGGACGACAGAGGATGAGATGGCTGGATGGCATCACTGACTCGATGGACCTGAGTCTGGGCGAACTCCGGGAGTTGGTGATGGACAGGGAGGCCTGGCCTGCTGGGATTCATGGGGTCGCAAAGAGTCGGACATGACTGAGTGACTGATCTGATCTGATTTGATTTGAGACAATTAAAAAAGCTGTTCAAGAAAATGATGTAATTGTATGGTATCACTTGTATTTATTGAAGAAGGAAATGGCAACCCACTCCATTATTCTTGCCTGGAAAATTCCATAGACAGAGGAGCCTGGCCGGCTACAGTCCATGAGGTTGCAAAAGAATTGGACATGACTGAGTGATGAAGCTAATTTCTTTAAAATGTTCACAGTCTCCCACCTGTGCCTTTAAAATACAATTGATGTATAACATAGGGATCTGTATCCAGTGCTAGGTGACAACCTAGAAGGGTGGGATGGGGGTGGAGGGGAGAAGATTCAAGAGGCAGGGGACATATGTACAGTTATGGCTGGTTAATGTTGTTGTATGGCAGAAATCAACTATCCTCCAATTAGAAATAAATTTAAAAAACACAACTGAGGAAGCATTTCAGAAGAAATCATAAGACACTAATTCTAAGGAAAATATCAAACAGCACAGATGGTGGATTATTATTATGAAAAGAGGCACAGTGGAATGCTTCCACTTGCCAGGCAAGTAGATTCAAGATTTTTCTTGCTCTCATTATTTCCTTCAGTGTCTACCTTGCATGTCTAAAACTTTAATTTCTTTTTAAATTAGGTATGACAAGTCTTTTCCTTCTCTACATGACCTCTAGTTGACTGGCATTACTAGACTGAAATAATTTTGAACTTCACTTATAAAACTTTGAAGGTGTAGTGAACCTTTTTAACACTGCCAATTCAACTGTTTTGCTTCCACTTCTGACAATTTTTAAGCCTATAATTTCTGACTTCCAGGGGGACGTTTTACTTCCTTTTCTATAATATCTCTTTATTTCCTTTCTCCCTTCTTTCCTTTCTCCTTCCCTTCTTTCCTTTCCACTGTCTCCTTCCTCTTCCTCCTCTTTCATCTCTCTGATGGCTACTATTGGCAGACTTTATTTCAGAATATCCTTGATTAGAAACTATTTTTCAGACTGTTTCCTAAGTCTGTGCTCTTCAATCACTCTGAGATAAAAGCCAGACATTTATGTCCAAACCTCACTTGTTCCTTGGATAGCTTGCTCAAATTTACCTTTAAATTAATCTTATATTTCACATGTCCTAAAGCTGAGTCCATTGGCACACTGATAAACAAATACTTCTCATACATTTATTTTTTCATCTGTGTTTCAAAACAAACTTGATTAAATATAATTTGTGAGTATTAAGCTGACAAATGTTTTTCTCTTGAATCCTTCATTTGATTTATGGCTTTATCAACCATGCAGTCTTCCATGCTGGAAAACTTTCTCATCTCTGTCCACTACATTGCTTGGATTGAGATTGTAATTGTGTCCTTTCTCTCTATTTTATGGACCATAATGAAACCTTTACTATTGTTTGCTTGAATGCTATTCTTGAGTAATTGCTTGTCACTCATCTTGTATGTAAAAGTTAATTTATTCACTGCTTTATTATATTCCTCATAAAGCAAAATTGATATATTACTTTCTTATAATTTCTCTTGGCTCAGTAATACTTAGTTAACTCTTAAATGTGCAATAAATATCTTCACTACTGGGCTCCTACCATTCACTCTAAATTAATATCCTCCTTCTGTTCCCATTATACACCATTTTTGCCTCTCAAATGTCTCAAAAGTGAGAAATCAAATGTCTCACAAGTGAGAAATCATGATATCAAGAGCAAAGTTGTTTCAAATCATTTTTTATGGCATCTCATTTATTTCTTTGTAATAGCATTTATTAAGTTTCATTATAATTTATATGTTTTTATATCTCTCTATGATACTGGCCTGGAGGTTCTTAGAAATTTGGGAGCTATGTTTCTTGTATTTCTATTCTCAATGCCCAGAATATCCTTTGAAACATAGTCAACACTTATTAGATATGTATTAACTCAATTATTTGTTAATTTTATTAATTAAAATAATAAATTATGATTATTAAAATTTTGTAATTTTTTAATGGTGTTCTTAAAAGCTTGATTCACCTGCTGATTCTTTAGGGTATAAATAAAGGGGTTCAACAAAGGGCTAACTGAAGTCATGAGCAGAGATATTTCCTTGTCGAAATTCCCTCCTTTTTTGGTGATGGGTTCATGTATAAAAAGATGCAGCTGCCATAAGAGAGTGAGATGACAATCATGTAGGAGGAACAAGTGGCAGAAGCCTTTGTCCTTTGCTGGGCAGAAGTAATCCTCAGAATGGTCCTGATAATATATGTATAAGAAAGTGTCACCAGCAAAAGAGTAGCCACCAGAGTCAAAACAGCTAAGAAGATGACTATTAATTCTAAAAGGCTTGTGTCTGAGCAGGCAACCTCTAGGAGGGGTCTATAGTCACAATAATATTGATTCAGAACATTGGAGGCACAGAAACCCATCTGGCTTTTCAGGATAATTGTTGGCAAGATAGCCAGGGCTCCCAGGGCTAGCCAGGAGCAGAACACCAGTTGTATGCAGACTCTGCTGCTCATGATGGTCAGGTAATGCAGGGGTTTGCAGATGGCCACATAGTGGTCATAGGACATAGAAGTCAGGAGGTAAAACTCTGTTGCCCCAAGGAGTATAGCAAAAAAATACTGAGTCAGGCAGCCAGCAAAGCTGATGACTTTATTTCCTGTTGTCAAGCTGGTCAGAAGCCTGGGAATAAAAATGGATGTGAAAGAAACTTCTAAGAAGGAGAAATTCCGGAGGAAGAAACACATGGGAGTCTTGAGGTGAGGGACTACCAGAGTGAGCATGATGATAGTCAGATTTCCTAAGATGCTTAGCAAGTAGGCGAGGAACAGAAAGATGAATATCACCACCTGGGTTCATGTTGATTTGTGAGGCCCAACAAAATAAACTCAGTAAATGTGGTTTGGTTTTCATTGTTGACCTTCAGTAGATCTAAAGGGAAAAGGGAAGGTCAGTGATGAAAACTGGAGTTTCTCAGGCTAGGAAAAATGAAGTTAATTGGAACCAACAGAATCAGGTCATATTATCAACTCTTCATCCAAATTGGCCCAAAGTGGCATCCCACTGGACTAGGGATGGATCATTGGAAGACCCAGGGTTCCTATGTAAGTGGCTTCATTCATAAAGCTCTTTTTTGGCAAGTGAATATTTTAATGGATCAATATTTTCACATTAAAACATGAATAAAAATTGATTAAACACAAAGAATGATCTAAAATACACACAGGAATGATTTGCATAGAGAATTCATATAATGGAGTAAAAACACCAAAACATAAAATATTGGTTCAATTAATAAAGCTTTTGTCATTTCTCCTATTCCTGGGTTCTTAACACAGACATGTCACACAAGAATGACTCTGTCTATACATGTCTTTATTTATAAAATATTCATAAGTTTCCTACATTTAAATAATTTTATCTGATTTGAGTTCTCTATGTCTTTTTTACTTCTATGTTCTTGGTATAAATTTTTCTCTTTGTTCTTCTTTTCTCTTCTTTTTGTGTTCCCCTTCATACACTACCTGATACTTCATCATATATGTAGCTGACCCTCATCTCCTTCACAGTCTAGTTGCCTGGTTTCCTCTTTAAAGTAACCTGTGGAAATTCTCTCAGTACAGGCAACGCTATAAACCCCAAATCCAAAGCTGTTTGTTTTTGCTATATTCCTGAGTTTTTTTTTGGATGAATGTCTATTTGGCTTTTAAGATTATGAGACTGTTTCAGGATGCTATCATTTTATACCATAAGTTTTTTCCTATGTCCAGGCTTGGGCCATCACTAAATTGTATTGATATGCATTAAGCCTTATGCTTTATGGGCTTCCCTGGTGGCTCAGATGGCAAAGAATTTGCCTGTAATACAAGGGACCTGGGTTTGATCCCTGGGTCAGAAAGATCCCCTGGAGAAGGGAATGGCAACCCACTCTAATATTCTTGCCTGGAGAATTCCATGGATAGAGGAAACTGGCAGGCTACAGTCCATGGCGTTTGCAAAGATTTGGACATGATTGAGTGACTAACACTTTCACTTTTCACTTACACTTCATTGCCAGAGTCTTCTGGGCATTGATTTGGCATACAACTGGGGAGAGAGATATTGTGGCAGTCATAGGACATAGCTCCCAGAATGGATTTTGTTCAAAGTTTTGAAGACTGCTGAATGGTATCTAGGAATAGAGGCTGGTTATAAATCTCAAAAATACATGTTTCCACTGTTCACAGAGCACAGAAATGAGGAAATTGATGCCAGTATTATTGGTTATAATTGTTCTTTGTAGATATACTGGTAGTCACTAAGGAAGGCAAACTTGATAGTTACAGATTTTTGCACCTGTAGCCTTATCTGATTAAAAATATTCTTGTGGCAAAGGACATTTTAAAGGATCCTTTAATCAACCTGTATGGTTAGTTAGAAAAGTCATATACTTTCAGACATCACTGATATCCCATTATGGCCATACATGAATATTGAGAGACCAGGTAAGGTGAAACCTGAATCTGGTTTTCTCAGATCTGGATCTTATTTCCTTGGTTGTACTCACCTGAAATTTTTAACAGTGGCTTTACATTTTCTTTCAATGGTAAAATTTCATGGTCTATGTCCACTAATGATTCCATCAGTGATTTTGGAAACTAGAAACATAAAGGGCTTATACTGGGGAGGAGGGAGGAGGGTTCAGGATGGGGAACACATATATACCTGTGGTGGATTCATTTTGATATATGGCAAAACCAATACAATGATTTTAAAAAAAAAAACTAAAAAAAATCAACCAACAACAAAAATAAATAAAATAAAGCTTGGTGATGCAACCATGAAAAAAAAAAAAAGGGCTTATACTGTTCACAGTTTGAATGACTGTGGTGGTCTGTTTACCTGGTTGATACTAAAAGATGAATCAAAGGTGAGATTCACATATGAGTCTACAAATAGCAAAAAATTAGCATAATTTATTTGTATTGTCTTGCCTTATCCTGCCATGCTCTTTCATGGAAGTACTCAAACTTATAAGGCTTAACTACATAGTAAGAGAATTATTTTCTCTATTACTTCAAATAATTCAAATTAGATTAAACTTCAGTTCTTGAGAGACAAGGTTCTACTTAACAGGGGCAAAATAGCATACTAAAAAACTGTAAAAAGTAGCAGTGATATGATTAAAAAGGGGGACTGATCATACTGAAAATACCCTAAATTTTCTGATCTGTGATAAATTATGTTGCTCTCCTTAGAAGCCAAGATATGGACTTCTTTGCGGATCCTGTGTTATCAACAGTGACCCAGGTTTTATCTGTTCCTTTTAGAGAATGCACATGGGGATCAATTTCCCTAAGAAGCTCAAGGTGCCCTGTGGACTCAAGTTCAGAGGTGTTAATGAGCATCAATTGTTGACAACTTTGTGAGCAAGTTGTGGACACATATTTGAGAGAAGAAGGGCCAAAGAGACTATGTTAAAAGTACAATGAGAGTATCAAATTATCACACTGTACATCTTAAAAGTTACTCAATATTACATGTCAATTATATTTCAATATATTTGGGAAAAAAAGACCAAAAAAAAAAAAAAAGTACAGTGAGAGAGTCAGCTACAGCCTAAGAATCTGAGAGAGAAGATGAGAGTAATGAGGTGAGACGTTTGAAGATGGTTAGAAAAATTACCACTTGGTTATCACTGAAACATGCTACCACATTGGTGACACAATTTGAGGGTCATTGAAGAGCCCCACATTCTGAAAATACTTTGTGAGTCATTTTTCTAAAATCAGCACAATTAGGGGCTCTTTCATTTGTAGGAGTGTGAGTGGCCCTGTACAGTACTTCTAAATTCATTAAAAATTAAGCCATCTCTCAAATTATGATTGTCATTCATCCACCACCTACCCCCAAATATAATCAAATATTATCTTATTTTCGGTCCATTTTTTTCTTCTTGTTCATCTTTTTGATATTATAAGATATTATAAGAATGAAGTACAAAGATTATACTCAAAAAAAAAAAAAAAAACATATGCTGTGAGAAACTTCATTTTGGATAAATGTTTGTGTTCTCAGAGATTTCAAAAGATAAAAAATCAATGGCAATACTAACACCACAAACATTAATAGCAAGGCCAAGGAGAAAATTATGAATAACTATTAAGTGATCTCTACTTCTTTTTGAGTAGGGGGTGAGTCTGTTACATGGATTAACTTCTTCAATTATTTCAGAAATCTTTTGAATCTGGATTTATTTGTATCTCCATTTATATATGAGAAAATTTCAACAAATTAAATTTCTTACATTTACAATTTTATTACTTTATGGATCCTTAAACAATATAGTTTTGTGTTGCCTGTTTTCAACCTTTATAAAAATGGAATTACATTGTATGTATTCCTTCGTGTCTCACTTTTTTGTTCAGTTTTATGCATACAGTTAATTTGTGTTGCTGCTGATAGCTGTGACTCATTCATTTGCATTATAATATTCCATTGTATCGGAGAAGGCAATGGCACCCCACTCCAGTACTCTTGCCTGGAAAATCCCATGGATGGGGGAGCCTGGTGGGCTACAGTGCATGGGGTTGCAAAGAGTTGGACACAACTGAGCGACTTCACTTTCACTTTTCACTTTCCTGCATTGGAGAAGGAAATGGCAACCCACTCCAGTGTTCTTGCCTGGAGAATCCCAGGGACGGGGAGCCTGGTGGGCTGCCATCTATGGGGTTGCACAGAGTTGGACACGACTGAAGTGACTTACCAGCAGCAGCATTCCATTGTATGAATCTGCCACCATTTATTCATTTAGTTAGCAGGGATTTATTTTTCATTTTGGAAACACTATGAAATGCACAGTTCTACTGACACATGTATTCCACAAGTGGAATTGCTCGGTTATTGGGTATGTATTATTTCAACTTTAATAGTAATGCTGAATTGATTTCAAAGTGGTTGAATTGTTTGCAATATCCAATTGCTCTCTGCTCCATAGCTTCCTTACTTGGACTTCAGATTGTCCATGTTTACCTATCTGATTATGTGATGTTGAACTCATGTGATCTTAATTTGCTTTTCCCATGATTATTAGTGTAGGTGAAGAATTTTCTATAACAATATTAGCCATTTATATTTCTCTTTTTTGAAGTCCTTTTTCCAGTCTCTTGCTCACTTTTTTTTCAATTGGGCTATCTGTCTTTTCTCTATTGATATGTTGGAATTCTTTATATATTCTGAAGATAAATACTTTTTGATTATTGAGTTGCAGATATCTTACTATTTTTTGCTCTGTTAATGATTTTCATTTGTGAACAGATTCTTAATTTTAATGCAGTCAAATTTATCAATTTTTTGTTGTACCTAAGTTAAGAAAAAATTTTTCCCTAACCCACTACCATGAAAATATTCTTCTATATAATCTTCTTTAATTTTTTGACTTTCAGGTTTATGTCTATAATTCATTTGGAATTGATTTCTTCTGTAATTGATATCCAATTTCACTTTTTCCCATATAGACATAAATATTCCCAGAGTTGTTTGCTGTTAAGACTGTCCTTTTCCATTTTAGTGATAACTTTATTATAAATTAAGGGTTCACATACATATGAGTCAATTTCTAAGTTCAATTATCTTCCATTGTCTTCCATTGTCTATTTGTCTATTTCTACAAAAATAATATGCTGTCTTAAATAACTAGGGCTTCCTGATAGCTCAGCTGGTAAGGAATCTGCCCAAAATGCCAGAGACCTGGGTTCAATCCTTGGGTTGGGAAGATCCCCTGGAGAAGGGAAAGGCTACCCACTCCAGTATTCTGGCTTAGAGAGTTCCATGGACTGGATTGCAAAGAGTTGGACATGACTGAGCAACTTTCACTTTTTCACTTTAGAATAATTAGTGATCTCTGATAATTTCATTTTGTTATCCTTCTTTTAGAGTGTGTCATTATTTTTTATCCTTTGTAACTCAGCAGAAATTTTGCCTATCAAGTATTACAAAAAAAATCTATGAAATCCTTACTGAGGTTGCATTATATCTATAGTAAACTTGTGAAAATTGGTATCTTTAAGATGTTTTGTTTTCTAGCCCATAAGTATGGTACAGCCATTTATTTGAATCTTTAAAATGTCTGCAAATAGAATGTTATCTTTTTCTCCAATAAATCTTGCATATATTCATTCACCACTATTTGATTTGTAAATGATGTCTTATTTTAGTTTCATCTTCTACTGGTTTGTTTTTGACATATAGACAATACAACTGATTTTTGTATGTTGATGTTATACACAGTAACTTTAAATTGAAACTAAAGTATGGAATATAATACTAATTTTATTGTTGATTTTTAAATATTTATTTCTATTAATTTTATTCTTAAATGTACACCGAGGTATTCTAGATCAGAGGCAGATTTCTTATTATTTACCTCTCAGGTCAGTTCAGTTCAGTTCAGTCACTCATTTGTGTCCTACTCTTTGTGACCCCATGAACCACAGCATGCCAGGCCTCCCTGTTCATCACCAACTCCCAGAGTTTACTCAAACTCACGCCCATTGAGTCGATGATGCCATCCAACCATCTCATCCTCTGTCGTCCCCTTCTCCTCCTGCCTTCAATCGTTCCTAGCATCAAGGTCTTTTCAAATGAGTCAGCTCTTCGCATCAGGTGGCCAAAGTATTGGAGTTTCAGCTTCAACATCAGTCCTTCCAATGAATATTCAGGACTGATTTCCTTTAGGATGGACTGGTTGGATCTCCTTGCAGTCCAAGGGACTCTCAAGAGTCATCTCCAATACCACAGTTCAAAAGCATCAATTTTTCAGCACTCAGCTTTCTTTATAGTCCAACTCTCACATCCATACATGACTATTGGAAAAATCATAGCCTTGACCAGACAGATCTTTGTTGGCAAAGTAATGTCTCTGCTTTTGAATATGCTGTCTAGGTTGGTCATAACTTTCCTTTCAAGGAGTAAGCGTCTTTTAATTTCATGGCTGCAATCAGCATCTCCAGTGATTTTGGAGCCCAGAAAAATAAAGTCAGCCACTGTTTCCACTGTTTCTCCATCTATTTGCCATGAAGTGATGGGACCAGATGCCATGATATTAGTTTTCTGAATGTTGAGCTTTAAGCCAACTTTTTCACTCTCCTCTTTCACTTTCATCAAGAGGCTCTTTAGTTCTTCTTCACTTTCTTCCATAAGGGTGGTGTCATCTGCATATCTGAGGTTATTGATATTTCTCCCAGGAATCTTGATTCCAGTTTGTGCTTCATCCAGCCCAGCATTTCTTATGATGTGTTATGCCTATAAATTAAATAAGCAGGGTGACATCATACAGCCTTGATGTACTCCTTTTTCTATTTGGAACCAGTCTGTTGTTCCATGTCCAGTTCTAACTGTTGCTTCCTGACCTGCTTATTTACCTCTCAGTAAATAAATATGGGGCTTTCCTAGTGTTTCAGACAGTAAAGAATCCCCCTGCAATGCAGAAGACTCCAGTTTGATCCCTGGGTTGGGTTGGGGTGATGCCCTGGAGAAGGTAATGGCAACCCACTCCAGTATTCTTGCCTGGGAAATCTCATGGACAGAGGAGACTGGCAGGCTACAGTCCCTGGGGTCGCAAAGAGTTGGGACATGCCTGAATGACTAACATTTTCAACATTTGGTGAGTAGCTATGTAATCCTCTGATCTTAAGAAAGTGCATCTGATTCAACCTTTATTAGTAAACCTTTATTAGCCCACAGGACAGAGGAACCTGGTGGGCTACAGTCCTTGGGGTCTCAAAGAGTTAGACGTGACTGAGCGACTAACACAAATAAATAATAAGCATATTAGATCTCCTCACCCTAAGTCTAATCACTGCGGTGACATGATGACAGCCAAGTCAGATATCCTGTGTGAGCAATTCTAAACCCACAGGCAATGCATGCATGCTAAGTCGCTTCAGTCGTGTGTGACTCTGTGCGACCCCATGGACTGTAGCCTGCCAGGCTCCTCTGTCCATGGGATTTTCCAGGCAAGAATACTGGAGTGGGTTGCCATGCCCTCCTGCTGGGGAATCTTCCCAACCCAGGGATCAAACTTGCTTCTCCTATATCTCTGGCATTGGCAGGTGGGTTCTTTACCACTAGCGCCACCTGGGAAACCCATAGGCAATAGATGAAGAGAAATAATTGTCTGCTTACAAAGGAAAAGGAGGCAGTTGTCCGCTCCCTTCCAGAAAGGGTCTTCTCTTTAGCCATTTGATAGGTAAATAAAATGTCTCCAGTAGTCAGATAGATCCATGCAGGTCTTAGCTTTTACAATTTAGAGATGGCAGCCAAGTTCCTGAGTTTCCTTCTTCCTTGATGTGTAAAATAATTAGGGAAACAATTCTAGTCTTCCTGGAACCTTGGTGTTTAACCTAAAGACAGTCTTTGGCTGTAACCATTTGACTTGCTAGGGGAGATAGAAATTTAT